>NC_139706.1:4086110-4151110 GCF_964188405.1 Protomyctophum parallelum | reverse complement strand
CTCTATATCCTACACCTTCAGCGTCACACAAAAGCATCAAAAGTAAGAGATATAAAAGCTTGAAATGCGCCTGGGAGCTGTGCTCCCAAATTTCCTATGCACTTAATTTCCTAGGCAAATAAAGTCTATTCTTTCTATTCTATTCTTTCTTTCTATGCAGCCTTGAACGACCTTGAATAAACTTGGATTCCTAGATAAATGTGGAGAAGGGGGCAAGTCTTTTCTTCTGCATTTTCCTCTCGACGGCCACACCCAGTGCAGCCCTAAGTCCCCCCCCGGCCCCCCCTGTTGTTCACTAACACACTGACTCACCCTAGGCTGCCGTTAGTGCCGTTAGTGTTTCACTAACTTCAGCACTATGAGGTGACTGAGTAAACACCAAGCCACACCAAAGGGTCGGGTTGGGACACCAATGCAACTCATTGCAACTCAATGAGTTGCATTGGTGTGGTTTACCTCAAAACTCCCAACTCCCAACTCCCAACCTGAGCCTTTGGTGTGGTTTGGGCTTCACTGGTTCACACACTGTTGTTGTCAGAGATGTACTGTTTCCCCTCCTCCCCACTCTCCTTGCTGTTAGTCCAGCAGCCAACAGGCTGTTTTTGTTCAAAGTGGGAAATTTGCTATATTCTTTTTTAATCGGCCTAAAATATTACATACATTCATGAGTGCACCTGCTGTCCGCATTGAGCATTTCTTTATAGGGGGTTATATGTGACCATACCATTAACAACTTGAGGGCCCGGGCCTATTTAATCCATTAATAAAATGTGCCCATCGTCAGCAAGCGCCTCTAGGCTGTAGAGCGATGCGATCAGTTTTCATAGCACTAATTTGACGGAGATTATCAATCTCCATCTCTCCATTTTTATTTTATTTTTATTTTTAACGCACAATGAATTTCACGTGCCTTTTACTTTGTAACTGGTATTGCTGACAATAAAGTTGAACCTTGAACCTTGAACCTTAACTGGATGTACAAATACCGTATGCACATTCTTGTACACTCTGTGACTACAAGAGTGTCAATTTGTACACTGTTGTAGTACAGACCTTTTAGGGTCAATTTAGTTCCAAACAATCATTAATTTAGCTGGGGATTGAATACCTTCAAGGAGGAACGCTGGGGGTCCCAGACCCCACTACGAGTATACTAGCCTGTCACTGACGGACCAGATGTAATCTCTGGCGGGCCACTTCTGGCCCACGGGCCGGCTTTTGCCTAACACTGCCTTAGTTTGACCCGTCACGCGAGACGCAATACGCAACCAAGTATAAATCAGGATTAAAGGAGCACTTACACCCATTTTCAATCTTATCTTCATAGCGGTCCTCACTGATGCTCATTATAAGATGGTTCCATTTCTGTCTGAATTCGTGGTCATTTCACTGATGCAAGAACAACGGCTTCTATTTCAGTGTGCTAACGTTCCATGAAGAGTAGTCAGAGGGCCCAGGCCGTAGCGTAACGGTCTGGGCACCGGACTGGTAATCCAGTCGCAGTGTGCCGCGGGTTCGACTCCCGGACCCGACACGGCCTTTACTGCATGTCATCCCCCCATCTCTCTCCCGTTTCCTGTCAGCCTACTGTCTGTCCCTTCAAAAATCAATAAAAGGCGTAAGCCGCAAAAAAAATATCTTAAAAAAAAAAAAAAAAAGAGTAGTCAGAGTAGCTGTAGTTTTCAATAGCTTGAGAATGCCACTTTTACACGACAACAGACTCCAGAGAAACCGTCCCGTTGCATTCTCATTTCTTTATTCAGCCTTTACACAGAGACGCAACAGTGACTTAAAACGCTGTAGTGTGAAATCTGTGCATGCCAGGTGGCGGTGGCGGCGTGGCGCACTGCCAGATAGACCAGGCAGGCACACATACTAGAACCACTTCCGTTCTACTTCCTATCACATGGCTATTTGTTTACACCATGGTTTACATTCACCATCGCTAGTCACTTGTGAGTTTGCAAGTTTTGCAAATTCACCGTTTTGCCCGTTTAAATGGAGATGGGAGGAGACAGTTTCCAAAGATTTCCAGGGTGTTTTCACTTTGTTGCGTTTTGCCCGAAAGCGCCATTGTCGGACCCCCTGCAAACGACCGAGGAAGTAGACAGAAACAGTGCCATCTTATAATGAGGACCAATTATATGAAGAGAAAGGTTGAAAATGGGTGCTCCTCTAGTGTGAAATGTTTTGGAAACACGTAGCCCTACAGTAATGCGTAGTGGATGTCTTTAGTACACACTAAAACTACAAGACTTACAAAAGCCAGTGAGGACGAAGGCCCCGGCGATGATGACAAAGGTCTGAACCGTGTCTGTGTACATCAGAGCAGCCAGGCCACCTGTTAAGACACAAGGATGATACCAGTCAATACCATATACTCTCTGACTGAGGAAGGTCCGAGGAAGGTTGAAAGATCGAAAGTGACAGTGTGCGGGTCTCCCTCCCTCCCTCTCTGAAGTTGAATCCTGAAAAGTAGCAGTTTTGGACATAATGAGGTTTTTCCACCCAACAGAGATGATATACGAAGCGATACTGGAACCCCCCCCCCCCACACACACACACACACACACACACACACACACACACACCATGCGTTATATATAATACTAGAGAGTGGATCGGGAGCGACAGCCCCGTCCCCCACTATTCATTTCAATGGAAGTTGCTCAGTGGTGTTTTGAAGCACCCGGAAGTCTTCCGGGTAGTATCTCTCGAGCGTCTATTTGGTTGGCTAACTTGGCTCCTATGTGTGTGTGTGTGTGTGTGTGCGTGTGTGCGTCAATTTAACAAAGATGCAGACAAACCGAAATCAGCAGAGAGTGATCGACGTTTGCGCTACTCTATGCCGAGTCGAAGTGGACTCGGACCCAGACTTTTCTTTCCCTCCCTGGAAATAAAAACGTCTGGGTTTCCGAGGCTACTCTTGTGGTACCTCTACATCATGTCACCTCACGCGTTCACAAAGCAAAGACCCAGCGGCGCTCTCTCTTGCTCGTGCATGTATTTCGCCCGTCTGCAGTTCCACCTTTGACCAGTAGGGCCGAGACTTCAACGTTGGCCAACCCTTCTGGGGCCTTGACACACACACAAACACACACACACACACACACACACACATACAAACACACGTACCTGTAACTGTGTACAAGGCTGTGATGGAGAGGAGAGCAATGACAGCCACGTAGATGTTCCAGCCCAAAGCCTGCTGGATGAAGACAGCTCCCGAGAACATGTCCACCTGCACACAGGTGCAGACACGCGGGAGGGAGGAGGCACCACAGGTGGAGACACGGGGGAGGGAGACATATACGGGCACATAACGAGAGAGGAGGTCATTTTCCATTTTTATTTTATTTATGCAAGAACAACGGCTTTCTGAGTGCTAACCGCACACCCCCCCGTCTCACCATTTTACTGTTTTTATTGATTTTTTCTTTTCCCTATAGTCTCAGTCTTTTCTTAGTGTTTGTGTAATTTAAGTTAATTTCCTTTTGTTTTCTCCTCCCCGTCTTTCACAAGCAAACTCAATGGAAAAAAGCAGTAATTTACACAACAGAGCTGGACACAGAACTTGTCACCTGGCAGAGTGTGTGTTGCCTAAACAGACATACATACATAGGGGACATACATAGACATAGAGACACACACGGCCTCACTGCTCAACAGTGCCACTTTGGGTAACTCAGACAGACATAGGGGTATACATACATACATACATACACACTCAGTCACTCATAGGAGAGGTTGGCACCACTCAAAAATAAATCACCCTTTAAGACGAGTGCGGAGGGCCCAGGCCGTAGCGTAACGGTCTGGGCACCGGACTGGTAATCCAGTCGCAGTGTGCCGCGGGTTCGACTCCCGGACCCGACACGGCCTTTACTGCATGTCATCCCCCCATCTCTCTCCCGTTTCCTGTCAGCCTACTGTCTGTCCCTTCAAAAATCAATAAAAGGCGTAAGTCGCAAAAAAAATATCTTAAAAAAAAAAAAAAAGACGAGTGCGGAGGTATTTACTGGAATGCAGATGACCATAGTTGAAAGAATAACCTTAGGCTAAATTCCTTATGAAAGTTATTTTGTACCAGTTGTGGTAATGTTTTGATGTAACTGTAATGTGTATTAATGCAATTGAATCTGTTTTTATATTAACATTGTTGTAAATGTTGTGTATTAATGCAATTTAATGGGGGTTTATTTGTGTTTTTTGTGTGGACCCGAGTAAGACGTAGGTGATTGCCATAGCTAATGGAGATACTTTACAAATGAATAAATAACCAAATTGCCTACATATTAGCAGCAAGAGTTACAAAATGAGCATTTGGTCAAAGGGCCGCCGTGTTGGTTCCCAGGTGTTTCTGTCTCACACTCACAGAGATCTTGGTGAAGATGTAGAGAAACAGAGAGATGACCGAGAGATAGAGGCTGATTCGGCTCCCTCCAAACCTCTTCTTCAGATACTGGGGCATGGTGATCACCTTGAAACACAAAGGACACGTTTTTAGATAGGCATAGGTATGGTTGAAACTGATAGAAGAGATTTTCAATGGATTCTGTTACTATTGGGTATACATACTAAAAACTAACATCTTGGAAAGGCGTCATTTTCAAGATAGCGTCCACAGTTGCACTACAGTATTCCATAGATGCAGTACAATGGTCTCATACGTGTGAATCTATTCTGTCCGAGCATAGACATTGTAACGCCCCGCCTACCTCTAATTGGTCTATAGACACTGCCGGCCTTACCAGACTTTCCTCCGCTGGATAGTCTGATGCGAGGTTACCATGTATTATTTACCAAGACGGGCAGTGTCGATGGGCCAATCAGAGGCAGACGGGGCGTTACCATGTCTATGCTCGGACGTAGAATAGATTCACGTCTCTCATACAGCTATAGATACAGTACAGTATAGATGCAGTAAGTGGTCTATAGAGTACAGTGGTCTTTCGATGTAGTAGTGGTCAGATGCAGTACACATGGTTTGGGGTCCCCTGTCCATTTCAAAACTGTATAGCCACATCCCATTCGCTGCTAGTCTGACTGGATTTTTTTAGGAACATTTGTTAAAATAAAAAAATAAAATGTTTATATAAAAGTATTCATTATACCAGTGATAGACATAATACCAGACGACGAGAGATGTTGCAATGGGTCGATTTACAGCGAATAATCCAATAACTCATGCAATGAAGAATACAGTCATATACAGAAGTGGTTCCCAAACTGTGGTGCGTGCACCCCTTGTGGTGCGCGAGGGCCTTCTGGGGGCCTGCCCCAAAGCAGGCGGCGAAAACTAGAGTTCTCAACAGGCCCGGTCCTACCTGGGCCCTCATCAAACCCTTTTAAACTCAAGACACTGCCGCCGCTGCACCCTTAGATCTCCTTATGGAGCCGACCTGTTCTGACATTCCATATTATGTTGATCTGACCTCATCAAACCCTGTACACTCAAGACACGCTCCATATAGGGCCAGTGCATGAGAAGTCGCTTCTCGCCCTCAGGCGTCTTACTGGTTTAATCTACAGTGAATGCACTATCTGTATTTTTTAGGCTGTAATGTATTATCTTGTGATCTGTAAACTTGTTTTATTTTTTTTCTTCTTTTTGCATGTATATTATTGTGGTGAGGACACCAGGAAGAATAGCTGTTGCCAAGTGTAACAGCTAACGGGGATCCTAAATAAACTAAACCATGCAGAGCCCTGAGGTCAGATGATCAGTTTCTGCTGGTTGTGCCAATAACCAGCATAAAAATAACTGAGATGACCGAGCCTTCATGGCGACTGCCCCAAAGCTGCTCAGGAGCCTGGCCACCCGCCCAGGCTGTGGAATAATACACAGTCGGTTCCATCTTTCATACAGACTAGTCTGCCTCATCTTTAGCAAGAGCTGAGCTTGACAGTCCATGCTTTTCCTTTACTGGTGCAATGTTTTGTTCATTAGTATGTTACCTGGTCATGTTAATGTGCTTTATAAATACATTGTATTATATAGCTATAGTACAGTAGTCAATGGATGCAGTACACTACAGCATGTATGCAGTAGTAAAATTTATACTAGATTCATTACAGTGGTCTATAGATGGTCTACAGTAGTCTTAGAGGCAGTAAAGCACTAGTACAGTTCCAAATAGATTCAGATTTTAATGTAGAGCTTGAGGTTATTAGTAAATAGGGAACATATATGATAAGACCATTTTCAGCTTGTTTTCTTTTTCCTGTAATAGTCAAGTTGTGGTGGAATCCTAATATAGATTCCATTTCAATCAATTCCAAATTGTATGTAATGTTTTATGCGAGTCACTTACTAAAAAGGTTATGCATATTCATTTTGTGCCATCTTCAGGTTTGGGTAATGTGTAAGAAAGTGTTAAGGAACCCCAGGGCACATTATTTCAGCTGGTTACCTGGCAGAATTTTAAAATACACCCTTCAAGGATTAACCAGAAAACTTAGGTCAGTATTTAGAAGGCATTTTTAGAAGCCTCATACCAACATGAGTTGGAAAAACAGTTGAAAACAAAACGTTTTATTTCTTTGCAGTTTCTCCTGCACTAGTCAAGGTGTGCTTTAATCTTAATAACCACTTTAACGTATTATTTGGGTCCAAATTGTATAGTAAAGTACCGGTAGGTTAATTTGTCTAGTTGGTTTCCTTTTAAAGTTATGCTTTGTTCTATAGTTTCCATCTTGTGGTTTAGGGTTTAAAAGCGCTAAAAATGCCTGTAAAACATCCCAACCAGCATTTTGAAATTGTCAAAGAGGCTGGCAATACATTTTGCCATCTGGATCATGTTAAAAGTCACAGTAAATATCCATTGTTTGACCCCTCTACCACTAGGTAGAAATTAAGAGTTTATTTAAGCAGCCCTGCTGGAAGTGAATGTCACAAATTGTGCAGGCATAAAAAAAAACCCACGTGCATGTGCTATTTTCTTTTGATTTCCCCCAACACTCAGAATAAGACAATCTTTGTCAACTCAATTTCTTTAAGAAAGGTTCACAATTTAATCTCTTAACCCAGGCCTTCACAAAACGGCACCACTTCAAGTTCTCCATAAGCAAAATAAAGAAATGGCAGGGCATAATGCAAAAGTACATTTTATTTAATTCAATTAACAATTTAAAAATGATCAGACAGATTCCGACTCACTCATTGGAGCCTTAATCATCCTCCTCGCTGTAGCTTTCCTCATCTTCCTCCGTCTCCTCATCTGAGCCTTCCTCACCTTCCTCTTCGGAAGTTTCCTCACCCTCCTCTTCCTCAACCTCTTCCTCCTTGGAAGCTTCCTCACCCTCTTCTTCCTCCTCTTCCTCAACCTCCTCTTCCATGACCTTGGAGACTTCCTCCCCTTCCATGACCTCTTCAGAGACTTCCTCCCCCTCGTCAGAGCCTTCTTCACCCTCAGATTCCTCAAGGTCTTCCTCCCCACTCATTTCGTGTTCTCCCGTGCTGCCCTCGTCATCGTCCAGGTCTTCAATGAACGACTTGATCAGAGAGCGCTTGGAGGCCACAGAAGTGTTCCCTCTGCTGCTCTTGTTGGAGTCGAGTGGGGAGGACCCGAGTGTGGTGGATCCAAGAGGGGCAGAACCAAGTGGGGTGGGTCCGAGTGGGGTAGAACTGAGTGAACCAAGTTTGGCGAGTCCGAGGGGGGTATGTCTGAGAGGGGTAGAACTGAGTGGGGAGGGTCCGAGGGGGGTAGAACTGAGTGGGGAGGGTCCGAGGGGGGTAGAACTGAGTGGGGAGGGTCCGAGGGGGGCATGTCTGAGAGGGGTAGAACTGGAAGCTCCCGGTCCAGCCAACAGGCTAATATTTGGCTGCTCTGTGTGGTCATCTTTCTCTTCACCGTCATCAATCACGTCTTCCTCCTCGTCACTGTCATAGATCACAGCTGCCTTCTTTTTCTTGCTCATTATGATTGAGCCTGCAGATTTGTCATCGGCAGGTGAGTCATTGACAATGGCGAGAGACTTGTCCACATCAAAACTGCCCTCCAACTGGAGACGTGAGAGCAAATCTGTGTGGTCATCTATCTCTTCACCGTCCTCAATCACGTCTTCCTCCTCGTCACTGTCATAGATCACAGCTGCCTTCTTTTTCTTGCTCATTATGATTGAGCCTGCAGATTTGTCATCGGCAGGTGAGTCATTGACAATGGCGAGAGACTTGTCCACATCAAAACTGCCCTCCAACTGGAGACGGGAGAGCAAATTCCTCTGCTGGGCTTCAACGTTCTGGTCGTTCACGTCGTAGCCTGTGAACACGTCATCATCGCTGTCCTCTAGCTGTCCTCTAGTCTGCCCAGCATCGTGTTTCTCCTCAACGGGGCCGGACTGGAATGCCACATCTCTGGGTGACCGCGTAGATTCTTCCACTGTATCTGGGAACATGTCGTCATCATCGCTGTCCTCTAGCTGAAGATCAAAGTCACCTTTTTGGGTGGAATTCTGGGTGGAATTCTTGGGAGGGTATATTTCACCGTCTTCGTGCATGGATGAATCTCTGGATGAGTCATGAATTACTTCAGGTTGGTTCTCTGCAACGCCATCATCCAAAGTGAGGTTGATCGGTGTGCTTAGAGTCTGCCCAGCATCGCGTTTCCCCTCAAAGGGGCCGGACTGGAATGCCACATCTCTGGGTGACGGCGTACATTCTTCCACTGTTCCAGCCGGGCTCTCTACGACACTTTCATCCAGAGTTTCGACCATCTGTACGCTCCCACTCTGTGCTTCATCTTGTTCCTCTTCCCGAGATCCAGACGTGTCCAGGTCCACCACCACAGCAGGCTGGGGATACTCATGGGAGGGGGCAGATGCAGACATGTCCAGGTCCACCACCACAGCAGGCTGGGGATACTCATGGGAGGGGGCAGATGCAGACATGTCCAGGTCCACCACCACAGCAGGCTGGGGATACTCATGGGAGGGGGCAGATGCAGACATGTCCAGGTCCACCACCACTGCAGCCTGGGGGGCAGGAGTCCTTGGCTTCTTCCGAGAGGACTTTGGAGCTCCATCCTGAGCCATCTGCCTCAGCCAGGCTGCCTCAGTGCTGGAGCCCATGTTTTCTGCCAGCTGAGCATGGAGCGTCGACTCCACCCTCATCCTCTCCTCAGCCTTCTGGACTCTGGTCTCGATCTGAAGCCGAGACTCCTCGTCCTCCTCCTCGTCGCTGACCACCACCTCAAAGAATCAAGATGAAGGTACATGGTCACTACCTATACAGGTTCAAGCAGCAAAATGCAAGTGATCCAACAAACAAGTGAGTGTTGGTTAGCATAACCATGGTTACCATGGTTGTGCATCACAATGAAACTTAACACAGCTAGAATAACGAATGGGGGGGGGGGGGGGGGAGAGATGTCTTCTGAATGTTGGTAGCAATAGGCATTAATAAATATGGTGCAATAAGGAATGACAATTTGTACCGAGAACATTAGATCGTGATCCGAGATGCCGAACATCTCCATGGCGTGGAGGTGCGCTATGTGTTCATCCAGCTCGGGGTCTGTCAGGCGGTGGCTGGAGTGGAGGCTCTGCAGCTGAAGCTGGGTGTTGGACGAGCGCGTCTCCTGCAGGCTGAACAGCTCCTTCAGATCCTGCTTACTGAAGTATCTGTGAAGATGAATACATTGAATGGATCATTGCGAATGCAATGAGCACTAACTATGAGACCCTGCAGATCATGTCTGTCTGTCTGTCTGTCTGTCTGTGTCTGACGCACGCGCACTCACACACACACAACTTAACTTTAAAAAAACTTAACTTAAAATGAAAAAGAAAAAACTTAACTTAAAAAAAACCTTTAAAAACCTAAAAAAAACACAAAAAACTTATGTTCAAAATAAAATCTTAAAAAAACAAAAAAGATAACTTTAAAAAGAACCTTAAAAAAAAAAGTATGTAATTTATTCTAATTGTTGTTATTACGAGCTGCGTTCACTTCCCGCGTTTGCGCGTCTTACTTCGTAAATCGTTTTGAGACAAATTATTTGGCACTAGATAAAGTGCAATCAAACATAAATTTATAATTCCACACAGCATACCTGAAGGGGTTCTTCTTATCCCCCGTGGTCTGTCGAATCAGGGAGTCTTTGAAGACCTGACGCCTATAGATCTTCTCCTCCACTGTGCCACAGGTAATAAGGCGGTAGACCACCACATTCCGAGTCTGCCCAATGCGGTACGCGCGGTCCACGGCCTGGGCATCAGTGGCAGGGTTCCAGTTGGGATCATAGATGACCACACGGTTGGCAGCGGTCAGGGTGATGCCCACGCCGCCCACTTGGGTGGTCAGCAGGAAGACCGTGTAGCGCGCATTATTCTGGAACTTCTGGATGAGCTGCTCCCTCTCGGCCATCTTGCTGATGGTGCCATCCAGCCTCAGGACCTTACAACAGGGGAAGTGGCCGAGTGATTAGTGGTTCTCAAAGGGTGGGGGAGGGTGACCTACAAAAATGAGTTTCATTTTGCCATGATGATTCAAAGCAGTGGTTCTCAAAGTGGATTCCAGGGACTTTAGGGGAATAGTCTGCAACTCTGACAGTTAAGAGTTTGCAACTCTTGAAAACCGTTGATTTAGAGAATGTTTAACAATGGTAACAATGACTGATTAAATGGTGGGCACACAGCCAAATGTGAGTGGAAACGATATGCTTAAAAGTAGGCAGGCTAGCCGCCAACAGACATCAAACCTAGCATTTATTCATAGTATTCTTATCACGGATTCACAGTGTTGGGAAATAATAAACTAATGCAATTAGTTATAGTTACTTTACTAGTTCCTACATTATGAAAGTAACTAGTTACTTTATAAAACAAAAGGCCTAATAATAAATTTAAAAAAAACATACAATATTTAATCATGTGCCAATACTTCCATTGATCATGATTAATTATTGCAACTGTCTGCAAACAATATGCCTGATGAAATACTATAGCCTAAATAATGATGACCGATGACAAGTGTGTTGAATATTTTATCTAACTATCATAAAAAGTTTCCATTAGGGCTGGGCAATACTATCATTATGTATCACTCAATGAGACTTTAGACTACATATCATGAGACATTTTAGAGAATATCATTTTAGATAATGCGTGTGTTGCCTTGACCTTAAATCGCCATTTTATACTGTCAAATGAATTGGTCAAACATTGTGTGACTTTTTGAAGTGCTCTGCCCACCTTGAATCCCATGTTGACAAGGACTCGCTGGAGAATGTCCAGCACCTTCCGGAAGCGTGCGAACACAAGGGTGCGATGACCTTCCTCCCTAAGCCTCAGGAGGAGTTGGACAAGGAAGGTCATCTTTCCAGACTCAGAGATGAGTGTTTCATCCGAAATGCCATCAATGCCGCCTGCTGTAGACTCATCATCTCCCTATAGGATATTGACATCACCATATTTTAGTTGACCATTGTCAAATTATTGTGATCAATTTTTTAACATAAATTTGTTTTTTGCTAAATCCAATTAATGTTCTGGAAGATGCAAAGAAATGACTGACAGATAAAAATGTTACTACGTAAAAAGAAATTTCCACAATAGGGAATGGGATGCTATTAAAAGAGCCTGGACAACGATGTGGAAATATGACATTACTGTTAATTTTATACAGCCATTTTCATACGATTATGCAAATAAAATTGCGATCAGGCTGGATGTGTAACGATTGTGCCAACCTCAGACAGACATTCTTCAGGCGGTTCTGTAATGATTGAGTCTATGACTCCAGACCCAGCTCAGATACCAACCTCAGACAGACATTCCTGCAGACCCAGCTCAGCCACAGCTTTGGCAGAGAGCATCCTCGGGTGGTCGCACAGTTTCTTCAGGACCGAAAGCTCAGCAAGAGGTGATCTGTTGGTAGGGATGTACAGGTAGAGATTAACAACTGTGTGTCCCCCAAGGCTCAAAGTGTGCCACGCGCTGTGAGCTTACACACACACACACACACCTGGTGGTGGTGAGCAGCTCCTTGATGTGGTCCAGGGACAAGAACTGACGGTAGATGTCCTCCTGGGCCTTGCTGAGGAACGTCCAAATGACCAGGTCGTTCTTCCTGGTCAGTTTGGGCATGACTGCCGCACCGGACTCTACGCCTTGTCTGTTTCCGTCCGTTTCTGCGGTCTGTTTCTTCTGGACCTCGGCTTTGGTCCTCCTCAGAAAATGCGGCCCGATGGTCTTCATTAAGTTCTCAGACATCTTTGCTCCCAGGGCTTTCTCTCCTGGAGTCGCATCCTTCTCCCTGGCCCTGGTGAAAGGGGTGACAGTTAATCCGACCAATTTTCATTTAAAACCGCCCAAAAATGAAATGTATATTTATTTAATATAATTGTATGGCATGTTATACAGATCTACAAGCTCATAGCATGGCACCGAGTCGCTACGAGCTTGTAGGTCTGCTAATTTTGAAGAATTGTGAAAATGCGGCATGTACTGTATATTCTTTCAGAGCGAACGTTTTTAACTCAAATCTTTGCTTCTGACCCCCATATTTTCAGATGGGGGTTGGTGGCCAATTACATATCATTTCTGGGGTCCTCGACATGAAATATTGAGCACCACTGATACAGAAACATGAGGTATTTCAGAAAACTGTCAGGATTTAGAAGACATTTAAAACCCTGCTTCTCGATTAATCGAACACCCGCCAAGAAAATCCTTATTGCACCCTACCTTGTGATGGGGTTCTCATACTCTGTCTTGAAGGTTTTAGCTGAGCCAAGGAGAGAGCCTCGGCAGGCGAAGTCAAACAGAGCCCACAACTCTTTCAGGTTGTTCTGCACAGGGGTTCCTGTGGGGTTGTCACAAACAGAATAAAATGCAATGAAAGTGTTTTTTAGCATTTAACATAGATAAAATATTTTATTTCAGTTTTGTAAAGACAAATTGCATAAAGCAGATATGACAATCGAAAGTTCAACAGAAATTACTGACAAGGATATTACAAGAATATCACAACGTAATTACCAATATTTCAATCAAAATGGCAGAAATAACAGCTCATGAAAGATTACCATTTTTGAAATATTGGCCATGAGTTTTTTTTTCTTCAAAATGTTTTGATAATAAACTGTTGATAATTGCGCCAAGCCTTACCAGTGATGAGGATGCGGTTCTTGGCAGGCACTGCATAGGCACTTTTGGCGGTTTTGGACGACGTGGACTTGATCTTGTGTGCCTCGTCCAGGATCATGTAGTCCCAGATGAACTCCTGGCCGTTGGAAGATGCCAGCTGCTCCCAGTTGTTGAGCATCATGTTGTACGTGGTGATGACGGCGCCTCCGCGTCTCTGAACCTTCTCCAAGCTCCGGGTGCGCTCCCCCCTGCTGCTGCCGTGGAACTCTCTCACCCTCATTCCTGGGGTCCACTTGGCGAACTCCTTGGTCCAGTTGGTGATGAGGGACGTGGGCATGACGAGGAGAGTGTATTTGGCGTGCCCGGCGTCATACATGCCAGAGAGGAATGTAATGATCTGGATGGATTGCAGGAGTGAAACCAGTCATTAGTCGTCACATTTTTTTTTTGAAAACGAATAATAAATGTAGTGATTCATCACTTCTGGTAGGCCTAGGAGCCATGCAAACGGAGGGCGCTGGAACATGAAAATCCTTGGCAGTCAGGGTGAAAAACTAGCATTAACAAAAATGACACCAAAAATAAGAAATCGTGCAAGAGAATCATGATTCAAATTCCATATGGGTCACATCAAATTTAGCCATTGGTATGGCAATTGTACGCATGTGTACAATTACACCAAAATGTGAATGATTGTCTAGTTTATGGCAAACACATTCAAGGGGTCCAGATAACTTGTGTTACCAACATACAGTATTCCGTTTAAACACATTAAAACCGGGAAAGCATCAGTGTGATTTTAGCGTCAGCTATTCAAAAACAGCATGTCTCTCTCATGTGCCATTTTTTTAAACCTTGAAATGTTTGGTCCCTAGGCACAAGACCTTTTCAGATGGGGGGGGCCCAAATTATATAAATTTCAGGGTCCTCGTGGCACGAAAGAGTTTTAATTTCTGGTTTAGAAGGCATTTGTAGAATCAGCCTCAGGTCTTAGTGTTAAAAGAATTGCATAGCCATTAGGTGAATTAGTATGTAGATGAAGATGAATTGACCATAAGCACCATTAGCTGCAGGCCTGCCTACCTGGATGGTTTTGCCCAGACCCATATCATCTGCCAGGATGCCACCTTTAAGTTCATCGCGGTACAGCCCGTAAAGGAAGGAGATGCCTTCTCTCTGATAATAATACAACTTGTCGTAGAGTTCTCTGAAGAGCGGAAGACCATTAATGCTGACAAACTCCTCATCTTCATCCTCGGATTCTTGGTCTGCCAGAATGGCCTCCATTTGCTGTATTCTAGCCTTGAGTTTTTTACTGGGAACGATTTGAAATGCCCTTTTGAAGTCATCCAGGCCTTTTAACATGTTCCCTCCTTTGGCAGCAGCTTTAGCATTCTTTATGTGGCTGTAAAAGATTAGTTTAGTTACAGTATGCATTATGTAATGTATTAACCATTAAAGTGATGTGAGCCAGGTGTCTTGTAGAATTCATTTGTGGTACCCAATGTTTCCTTGGGCTAAACTAAGGATTCCAGGTTGAAAGTGGTTAAAAGAAATGCAACACCATTATTAGTGTACTTCAATGTTAACATGTGGGGGTTACTGTATGTAAATATAGGCAAATATGGGCCATTATCTTCTAGCCACTTTCAAAAAGACATCCCTAATTTGAACATGGGGGGATTTCTAGATCAGAAACTATATAGCTACCGGTGGTACGCCTCCATCTTATCATCATCGAAATCCAGAGACAATGACCTGTAAAACAAAACAGGATAATGAATATGTCAGTAATACAGTTTAACACAGAGCCACCCGAGATTTTTTTCCCCGAAGTCTTATCATTGAAAAGGGTATCTTTGAAAAACAAAGAAAAGGTCCCGCCAAAATGTTGCTCTTTATTAGGTCGACGTTTCAGTCGCTTAGACCTTCATCAGGACAGAAAGTCTTATCATTGGCCATTGGTTGAAACACTTGGCAGCAATTCAGCATTTTTATAATAATTCAGGTGTCATCCAAGTAAACAAACTCAAATCTTTCTTTTAGATCTGTATCCCTCAGTGAGGTTGGCTATGCCAGGTGTGTGGCTCTGCTGCAGGGTGGACAAAAATCGGTTTTAACCGAAAAAACAAAAAACCTTCAACTCTGCCATAGAAAGTTTTTTCTTGTTTTTCCACTGCGCACACTACATAATTTTGTTGAGGCATCATGTTTGACTGAATAGGTGATGACAGCCAATACATGGCACTATACAACCGATCAAACCGTTCAGCAATCTAAATTGATGAGTTTGTTTCAGCCATTTTCACTGTCAGAATTGTTCCCAGATCCCACCAGTGTAAGCGTACTTGACAAAATATATAGCCAGTAGTGAACACAATTATTCAGTAGGCCGCCTTACTTGTCCAGTCTGGTGGCAATGGCGTCGATGTCTGGATCCATCTTGTAGTTGTCCTGTCTTCTTTCTGTAAACCCAGAGAAGGAAACAAGGTTACTATAGCCATTTGCCCAGAACGCAAACTAGTGAAAATAGCAGATCTCCAACCTCACAACACATTGCAAGTAGTTTAAAGCTCTGCCATTTTCCAATTTCTTTTCAATTTTAGCATTTATACATGTGGGAATTCAGTCAAAGTTGTTTTTGTTTAAACATTTTCAAGGCGCAAAAAAGCTACATTTAATCGCAAGTTCGCAACCCATAGTCTGTGACAGACCCAGTGTTTGGGAAACTGTTAGAAGACAACTCCCTTTTATAGAGTGGATACAATCTAGATTAATGTAACTTTTACCATAACCACTTGAACCCAAGCCAAAAATAGCACATCTACAAGCTCACAACTTGCAGATCAGCTATTTTCAGCAAAGGTTTGGTGTAGAAGTAGCCATGGTTCATGACTCTCGTATTCATACGAGTCATGAAGAAACTGCACCCTGTTTTTGGCGCTTGCTACATTTAGCCTACAACTTTTCCGTATATATAAACATTCGGAATTCAAATATAAAGTACTCACAATTTGTCCCACGGGTGTTAGTTACAGCACCAGCGATTAGAATTTCTGCATCCCGCGTTGTTTAATAAAAAGCATTTTTATCCGAGCTGTTATTTTGCCATTGGCTTTCAACTACACGCCCCTATCGGTCGGGAGTAGGGTGGCACTCGGTGTGTTCGATATAGGTACGCTGACCGCCCTGCCAATACAGACTAATAGGCGAAACCCAGTTTGAAAAAAGTAGCCGGGGAGCTCGGATAAAAATGCTTTTATTAAACAACGCTGGATGCAGCCATTCTAATCGCTGGTGCTGCTACTAACTAACACCCGTGGGACAAATTGTGAGTACTTTATATTTGAAATCTGAATGTTTATATATACGGAAATCTTGTAAATGCAGCGAGCGCCAAAAACAGGGTGCAGTTACTTCATGACTGTCATGATAATCATCATGGCAGTCATGTTTCAGGGCTAGTGTAGAAGGAAAAAAGAGCAGGCCAAGTACAGAGTGAAAGGTCAACTTTACCAAGCAGACAGCAGCTTAAGTGGTTAAATATGTGAAATATACACATTAACAATTTAACATGCATCCAACATACACTAATGATAGTGCCACCAAAAACATGTCTATGAAGCCATATGAACACAAGTGTATAGAGGGGAGTCCCTGCTTCATCTCTGACAGCTATTAAAGGGGTCCTTGCCCTGAAAAGCGTTGAAGACCCCTAGCTCTGAAGGTAAAGCCTGGAGCAGAATTCCAAAAGAAGCTGAAAACCGTTGGACTAGTATTCTAAAATTAAGTACTTCTACTTTATCTGGAGAAAAGAAAAGGTATCGGGACAACTCTATTCTGTCTGCAACAAACATGGCCTAGCAGCCCTAGCTATTTGGCATGAAAACTGCAAATAATCAAAATCAAAATGCAGTTACACTAGCTCTGGTCCATGCGTTGCATTTGCGTTGCAGTCGGCAACGCCAAATGCATTAGAGTAGACCTTACGATAATTGATTAACAATAGTTAATCAAACAACTCAAATTACGAAAACCACATTAGCTGCTACATATACAACAAACTCAATACAAAAACTCAAGTCTTACCTTGGAGGTTTAAGCTTGGAGGCTGGAGCAACAAGATCACCGATGAGCCACGAAGCAGAGGAGCAGCCGAAAAAAATCCCAGACTAAAGTAAAGTAGGCCTATATAAATAATAAATTAAACTAATCAACTATAAACGCAAACAGCCGTGAGTGTTTGTTCTTCGCGCCCCGAGTTAACGCAGGCAACAGGTGTGTCTGGCTGGCTAATCTGAGTTCCCAGAAGTTTTATTTTTCGCCACTAGGGGGGCGAGAACTGGCTGGCTGGCTGGCCGTGTGGTTGTGACACACACACACACACACACACACACACACACACACACACACACACACACACACACACACACACACACTAGGCTCAGACTGCAGGGCACATGTATTTTGCTCTAGGGTTCTGGGGAGAAATCACATTTCTCTTTTGAGTCTCGAGCTAAAAGGTTTGGGAGACAGTTGTTTTATATTTCTTATGATTATTTTGAAACTGCAATTCGTGGAAGCTTTGTATAGAAATAATCTCACCCAGTTTTTTATGACTGTAAATTTGGGATGTGACCGTGAAATTGAGATGATTATATAGTTATGTGCGTGCGTGTGTGTGTGTGTGAAAAAGAGAGAGAAGGAGGAAGAGAGAGAGAATGAGTGTCTCATTCTCACCTGCATTTCTAAAAAAACTTTAATCCTCAACAATACAAAATGTTGATGTG
This sequence comes from Protomyctophum parallelum, assembly GCF_964188405.1. NCBI lineage: Eukaryota > Metazoa > Chordata > Actinopteri > Myctophiformes > Myctophidae > Protomyctophum > Protomyctophum parallelum. The sequence continues at coordinate 4,133,231 of NC_139706.1, read as the reverse complement.
ATTGGGTGAATGGGTGAACATTTTAGTTCTGCCTCCCAGGCTGACGGCCTGGCAGAGATAACAACCATAGAGATAAACTAGGCTACTTACCCCAGCTGTGAGGTAGACAGGTACAAACAGCCAACCCAGGAGCAGTACAATGAACAAAGCCTGACACATAAGAAGACACAGCAAGACACAAATATTCATCAGAGATCCACCAGAATAGCATATTGGATGACGACAGTCAGTACAACAATACCAATATCAATATCACACCAACAGTAATAGTCTGTTATTTCCACTCCTTTCAACTTCAGTTTAATGTCTGAGATAACACAGCATCCCAAAATATCAATATTTATGTATCAAGTAGACTACTATATAGAACATTACATTTCAATACGATTCCTCCAAATGAGGAATGCCTTTTTCGTTTTGCTTATTATTTCACAGAATCTTCTTTTTAAGTTCAGCAAGGGATTCAATGACATAAACAACTTACTGTATATTGATTCAAATTATTCATGTATTACTCTCTACACTACAGTATACAGTCTGGCTGTAAGTAGGCCTATGCATAGAGCAGTGGTTTTCAAACATTTGTCAACGCTGATTTGTCAACAATAATAGTCTTAGACATTCCACAATGTCCACGTTAAATATTCCTCATTTTGCTGGGACCCACTGGAACTCTTTCAAGGACCTTAGTGTCCAGTTGTCCACCATTTTATAATTATCAAAGATATAAGGAAAATACTACAAAACTAAACTAACTAAACTAAACAAATTAAGAGTTGTACGCTACTTACATTCCACTCAAACCCTCCCACTGCGATCCCACTGGCTGCCCCTGTGCCAGCCAGGCCCACAAAGTGGCCACTGCCAATATTACTGGCAAACAGAGACGCACCAACCTGAGAAAAACAGATGGTTAGTTAGGAAACAGTGAACCCACGGGATCTAGTCAGGTAGTCTACAGGTCAGGACAGGAACAAAGTGGAAGCTATCCATTCTTTAAAGCTCAATATGTGAGGTTTGGAGTCAATGAGGTCAGGGCAGGGTATTTAAACATTTCCATGCATGGTCCCTATCGCCAAAATAAACTAAATAAAATCACAAAAACTTGTGTGAAGTGACGGGCACCCACTGTATTTATATCGGCTACATGACACCTTTACGTTGCTTTTGTGCTCTACACAAACATTAAAGTCCATAGACTAATATCCTCTTGGCTGGCAAACGATATACATCACAAGGGCTCTAAACAATTAAACATAACAAATCCCATAGACTTGGCTTGATCTTCAAAAGTCATGCACTAACCTCATTATTGTGAACATATATAGCTATTTTGCAATTGGTGGGGTTGGGGATGGGGGTCGATTTCATAAAATGTTACATTAAATCCCATTAGAATAGATCCAGCTATTAATTATTTGTCTGCACACTGCACTTACAGGCCACCAGGTCATGGTTCGTCCAGCCAGGAAGTACCCTCCAACTGTTCCACGATTGGTCCGGAACATGGACTGAAACACCGGCCGACAGACCAACACACACAAAATTGACAATTTGAGCGTAAACACTTAAACTCTACATACTGTACTACTTCATTGACAGGGGTATAGAGGGTATGCACATGCACGGAGTGGGTTTAATGTCATCTAACGTGTTTAATCAGATAGGACTTTTCTGTTTGGAATGGATATAGTCCAGAAAGTAGTTAAAGTAGTGAAAGTAGTGACCTTATTTGTTCCCCTTAGCAGATCTACAGTTGTGACGAGTTGCGAGCTTGCAACATGCAACTTTTGCATTTGTGGTTACATAGACTATGAACTTCTGCTAAATCCATACATATGCATATCGTCTTTGTCTGGTGGAAACCTCATATGTCCAAAACTGTTACGATTCAATGTATTATTATTTTTGCATAAATAGCAGATTGACAAGCTGTTGCTTGTCAATGTCAACGTGTAACTTCATGCCAAGTTTCGAGCTTGTAGATCTCCATTTTGATACTTTTATGTGACACTCTTACTAGAGTGTTTTATTTCAACAACAAAAAAGCAGAGTAGTAGAACAAACACACACTCACCCAGATGCCAACCGCAATGACCATGAGGAAGTACCCTATAATGACAGAGATATCTGCAGCATTGTTGATGGTCACTTTGTCTGCCATGGAGGTCACTACAGTGGGATTGTCCATAATGTTCCACACCTACTCCAGGATATGCGTTTAATTTAGTTTTAGGACTATAAAAGTCAAACGAATATGTCCACTCCCAGGAGGTTTGAGAGAGAATAAACAGTAGGCACGGCGGTATAGAGCTGAGATGGACATTCCTGTAAGCTAAGACCTTTGATCAGCAGGGCCTAATGAGCAGATTCAGCACTATATTATTGATAGTAATTATTAACACCAACCTTAAAATGATCACCAACTGTCCAGTTTTAGGTAAACAGTTTGGGGTGCAATATAGCCCAGGGCCACCATGTTGAATCTGAGCCGGATGTTCCATTAGAAGTGTAACATTTAATCAAACAAATAGGATTATAATCAATTTTAATAAAACTAAAGATGTTGTCACTTAAATACAGTATCGAAAATAGCAGATTTACTGTACAGCTTGTAGATAACTGACAACTTTAGTCAAATCAATTCGATTATTTTCCCAAAATATGCTGTATATAAATAGAATAACCGCCTAAGAAATTGTCTAATCGATAGTTCAATGGCATCCATATCATTCAGTTTGAAATGCAGTAGCAGAAGTACTATTTTTTCTTTAGCATTGTTGCAATACACAATGTAGAAATAGTTAAGTAAAAGTATAAAAAAAGGAGTAAAAGTACAAAGGTATTGGCACCAAATATGTTTAAAGTACCAGTATATAAAAAAGTTCTCATTATGCAGAATGTCCCATTTCACAATGTATTGCTCCAAATGTATTAGGATTTTTTTTAAATGGCCAAATTATAAAAATAAGGCTTAATTGTATACATGAGTAATGAAAAAAAGTTTTCAAATAATTGTAGTGGAGTCAATAGTATGTGGTACAATATTTGCCTCTGAAATGTAGTGTAGTAGAAATATAGTACAGAAAAATGGGTAAATTCAATTAAAGTAAAAAAGAAATACCTCAAAATGGTAATTAAATAGTACTTGAGTAAATGTCTTTAGTTACTTTCTACCACTGTTGAAATGTTTCGTGGATTTGTTTGAAGATCATTGATTGATCGTTGATTGATTGGTGGCTACAGAATGCTTCACAGACGCAGTCTGACACAGTCATTCACTGATTCCCCACACTGATGAAGGCTGGATAGCCGAAACGTCTGTCCTGATATGTAGAAAATAAATCTGTTGAAAATGAGTTCTTGGTGTGTGCGACTCTTCTATTCTACAGAATGCTTATCAAACTTGGAGCCTTACATTAACATGTATTTGACTGGGGACCACATCTGAAAATCTTTGGGAACCCCATACAAGAATTGTGGTGTTAAAAATTATATAACATTATAATTTAAAAAATATATAAATATCTTTGGAAAATAACTGATGTATAGGTTAAAGTGTTTAAACTGATTTTGATATATAAACCAGTTTAGCTGGGAAACCCCCTGGGGGTCCCTACTAGTCCCCACTTTGAGAAACCCTGCATCAGATCGAGACCACCATAACGAGTGTACACATGGAACTAAATGGACCCGTAAGATAATAGTTAATAAGGGTCCATTTGGAACTTTTAGCTGGGTACCTCTTGGAACCAAAGTCCAAGAAGGAAGCTTGTCTCAAAACATTCCACAGGTGCTGATTGCTGAACAAAAATAAGGGAATTCCACACACTGGTCTGTAGCCCTTGCAACCCCCTCAAGGACCCCTAGGGGTCCCCAGACCCCACTTTGAGAACCACTGGGCTAGCCTAGGATAAGAATAAAGAATCACCTTTTCTTTTTTTCGAAATAATTTTTTTGCCCACGATTGTTTTCACCCAGTGCCAATTATCTAATGTAATCCTGGGGACTACACTCCCTCTTGCCAATCTGGGGAGAGCAACAAACTGACCTCATGCCCCCTTCATGCACGAGGAGTCCAAGCCGCTTCTTTTCACCAGACGGGAATTAAATGGAAACAGGGTTTACCAGTTGGACGTAGTGTGGAAGGAACATGTTATTCCAACTGTTCCTTTCCCCTCCATCAGGCACCCCGGCTGGGGGAGGCAGTTTAGACACCAGGATTACTGCATGTTTTCTTTAGGGTAGGCCTACCCAGAGTGTAGAGTAGGAGAGTAGCGACACGCTTTGATCTCGCCGCAAAGCGGGTGCCTATGGGCTGGAACTATCCCATTGAGATAGAATGAGCACTTCCGCATTCCATTGTTACAATGGGAGTCAACACTAGTGTCGCCACTCTTACTATATTACTCTGGGCCTAAAGTACCTACCCTACTAGGGGACACAGGGAGAACATGCAAACTTCACACATAAAGGCCCTTTCATCAACCCCACGTAGGGTATGGGCACTGATGACCCGGAGGAGAGAACAAACCCCCAGGGCTCAAAGTGTCCCCAGCGGGAATCGAACCCATGACCTTCTAGCTGTGAGGAGACAGTGCTACAGACGGGCGCCCCCCATCGTTTTTCTCTGGCAGTCATGTTTGTGATTGGCTTTTGGCAGACAGGGCGTGGTGCGGCACACACTGAACCGCAGCACCGCGATTGACCGCCCAAGCGTGACAATGAAGGTACAGCAGGCGCCACCGTGCCCCCTAAGAGAGAATCACCTTTTCAATAGCAAAGAAAATGTGTTGTTAAAGTAAAAATGAGAATATCCAAGAAAAGAGAATATCCAACAAAGAGATAATTTATTAACAAATATTTAATTATTTTGTAACTCATTAAAATATCCACTCGCCTGTCGGGTAAAAAAAAAAAACCTACATCACATTGTATGAATGAGGCCAACTTACTCCTTGGACTTGTGGGGTGGGTGGGGGGTGTTGCAAAGAAGATGTTTTGTTTTGAAAAGACACATTATTCAGCATTACACACACACACACACACACACACACACACACACCATAATCAACATCCTCCCAGTTAAGTCCACAGACATACACACACAATCATTCTTCCCTAGGGGTCAACCGATTATCAGCTCTGAATTTTGTTCTTTTGCATCCTCAATATGAAGGCTACAAACTTTGCATTGGTTCGATACGGCAACCCATTATTATTTCCTATTGTTTCCAGCCAGTTTCAACAATGAAAGCTGGGACATGGTTGAGAGAACAGTTTAGAGACTGACTAGTAGTGCATCTAATAAACATACGGCAATTTTACGCTATAGTACCTATTTTGTGTCCAAGTTAGCTCCTCTTTTCACTAAATACAAACTTTTTTTTCTCACACCGATCTTTGGAAACACATCTTGTTGGAGGGCTTGGGTTGTCCTATAACAACAACGATGAGGTAAAAGATGATTTCTTTTCATTATTACTAATCGATCGAAGGTAGTTACCAGCCCAGAAAACCGGTCAACCCCTACTTTTCATATCTTAACCCTAGAGTGGGGGGGGGGGGGGGGGGAAATCCTGTGTAAAATTTGTTTAGTAAAATTCTAATTGGAATTTCATAGCAAGAAAGAATAAAAAGGAAAAAAAGAGAAAATTACAAGAAAACATCATGTGCATTTGATACACAGTAAAATGTCTCTGATCCTCATCTCTGAATTGACTGACCTACAAGCAAAATGAATAATATTAAGCAAAAAAAACATTATTACTGGGCAAATGCTAAGACATGCAGGTTTCACCTTTTGGAATAGGCATTTTGGTCACATGTCACATTTATCTGGACTTCTCATATTGATGAATTAAGGTTGTGCAAGTGATTATTTTGGTTAAAAACAAAAGGTTTTGTTAAAAGGTTAAATCGCTATATTCTGATAGTAACCATTGCCGTAGTGTTTGTTCGGTAACAGGGGTCTCCCCATCTCTTTACTAAACAGAACATACATTTTCAGGTAGGTGACAACATTTCAGCCAATCAGATGAGTTGCTATTTATGAGCTTAAATTATTTGTGTCCCAGTTGCAATTTTGTCTGCTCATATATTTGTGTCATCACTTACAATTCCACTTGTTTAATCTGCATCCTGTTCTCTATACTGATTGGATAAAAATTGGTATCTTAGTTTCAGTTTCTGAAAATTAGAGACAATGCTAGAGACATGGAGACTCCCGTTACTGAACAAACACTAGTATATAGCAATTAGTACTACCATCACAATATATTATATATAGTGTTTTAACCAAAGACAATCACTTACACACCCTTTAAGTTTATTTTGAATTTTTTCAATCTGTTGTTCGGTCAGGGCGAATTAGTGGAGAGGATACAGAGAGGGAATTGACAGAATAAATGTGTTCTCTTTTGTTTTTCATGTGCATTGCTTGTGAGGGGGCCAGAGTGACACGATGACTCAATCAATGTCTGATGGAATAGACAAGTGGAGAACAGGACAGTCGGATGCAACTAAATCGTCTGTCAGGTGGAAACCTCATATGTCCAAAACTGGTACTTTCCAGGATTCAAATTCTAAAATAGCAAAAGAAAAAAAGAAGATAAAAAGCTCAACAATCTACCCACCAAATGTTTTTCTTCCCATTGCTGAAAATAGTGGCACTGGCTTTACATATAAGACAAATGCACTTGTAATGGGAGAATAAGGGTGTAAATAACTTTGTAAAGCATTTTTGTGTGCAAGACTACTTAGAACAAAGTATTGCCTTGTGTTTGAGCTGATGGGCCCTTTTTCATGTCAATGAATCAAGTCAACTAAATTGAAGTGGCAGATGCCAATATTGTTTATATTTTAAATTAGATATATTTTTAGGGGCATGTCATGTGATCTACTGGTAGATCGCGATCAACCTTTTGGTCACCCCTGAAGTAGGGCATACCTTCACGAAAAAACACATAAAGTTAAGAGGTTTCTGCAGGGACTTGCAAGGGGTACAATGTCCATCTGTCTCCTAGAACAAAGTTTCTAGGGTCATTAGCTCATGACTTTAATTACTCCCTTGTTTATGCTCAATCGTGTACAGTAGGCTACAGAGCTACTTCTGTCACTTACTTTGCTAGGGCCGTCAAAGCAACCTCGAACATTACAGTGAGTGTAGGCTGCTTTATTTGTTGTTGCTCTGCCTATCAAATAAGTCATAACGCTTCTGAATAACACATTTATTGAAAGCATCTTACAAGGCCATTGCAAGATCATCTCAAGGTAGCCTACATCCCAAGGACATTCAAAATTCCTGGTAAGCAAAACAATATTCTTGCTCTAATTCATTCTCAGCAGTTAATTCATCGCAAACTGTCAAGTTAAACATAAAAGTAACGTTTTAACAAAGTTAAAGATAACAAATATAATTCATTGAAATGTAATGTGGAAGCCATGGTCATGGTTTCAATACATTCAGGGCCTTTTGTTTTTCTTTCAAGCTTTTTGAAGGACTTTAGTGTCCACTAGTGTGAGAAATGGTCGATTATAGAGCCCGACTAATACGAGATTTCAAAAAGTAAAAAAAAATACCACATGTATAAGCTCACATGGTATTTTTTTCAAACATTTTGTGCCAATGTTTGACATACCAAAAATAGGGACACAAGAATGAAATGACAGTCGTTCAAATCGGCACATAATTGCCAATACCGATGTCTTAATGTCAATTAATGGCCGATACATCGGCCGGACTCTACTAGATTACATTCAGGTACCGATTCCCTGTTGCTCAGTTTCTGGCCCCACTCACTCACCCACTGTCTGCCTGAATATCAGCCTGCTTCAATTAATTTTTATTTTTTAATTTTTTTTGCATCAGTAAGCCATTTATTGACCAACAATACCATGGCTGCTGTTCAAGATTGTCAACAATGGTCTTACCATCGTAACTTCACCTTAATCGTCAGCAGTTCAAGCAAGTAAAGTAGGAGTTAGCCTAACATTGTAAAGCATTTTCTAGCCAATCCAAACACAGCCTAAGAACTCACTCTCTCTCCCCTCTCACATCATTGTCCGACTTGAGTCATTGGTCCGTTTTTCAGGCTTGTCGCCGGCCTTCTTGCAGTTCTCCCTGGCACGCCTCAGTCTGGACAGGATGTGTTTCTTTGGGAACTTCAGAGTGGTGCATCCAAACTGACTCACCCCTCCCGTGTCCCCGGGGAGCTTCTCCCGTCTCTGGACCCAGCTCCTCCAGCCGGGCTTCCAGCAGTAAACGCTGTCGTAGAACCGAGAGCCGTTCTCGCCGCCCAACACGTAAATCCGCCGCTTCCAGCGGGCCACGCCCCCGGCCGCGATCCGCCGCGGCAGGCCAGGGAACACCACCGGACTTGGGGCACGGTCGCTCCCTCCGCCTGCGTCCCCCCTCCCGCCTCCCCTGTCCCCCGTGACTGCCCCGGTCAGCTCCCTTTCCGTCCCGGACCCTCTGCCCTCCCGGAAAAACAGCACGCGGCCGGTGGCGTCTAAGGTCTCTACATTGGTGTAGTTCCCGTCCAGGAATTTGGTCGCGTCCCTCATGTAGCCTCCGATAGCGCAGACTCCACCTCGCACCGCCACCCCTCCCGCCAGGCAGGTGGCGCCGGAGTCCAGCGCCACGCGGGACCAGCAGTCCGTTAGGGTGTGGTAAATAAGCACTCCTGAATGAACCACGGCCCTGTTCTGTTCTAGCGTGGTTCCCCCCAGCAGGTACAGCCGCCCGCGGAGGGCCGCACAGGCGAAGGCACGCAGGGGCAGCGGCAGTCTGGGCCCGAGGGACCACTGGAGCGTAGTCAGGTCAAAGGTCTCACACGAGTCCAGCAGCGCAGAGCGGTTACAGCCGCCCAGAGCGTAGAGTGAATCCCCGCAGCCCAGCAGCCCTAGCATGGCCCTGGGGTGGACCATGGAGGGCCTCTCTATCCAGCGGTCTAAAATGGCATCGTATTCATGGACGTCTGCAGACACTGTGCCTGTCCGAAGGATTCCGCCGGCCACAAAGAGCCGGTCGCCCACGGCCGTGCAGCCGGGACAGACCAACGAGCCCAGCGCCGCCAGCTTATCCCACTTCCCTGTCCGGGGGTCGAAGCAGTCCACGGTGAGGTCGCGCTCCGGTTGGGAGTCGTCCTCCCGAGGCGTCAGGTCCACGCAGACGATCTTCTTTTCGAACATGCCCTCCCGCGGTCTCAGAGGTCCGCCGAGGCCCTCGCCGGCAGCGGCGGGGCCCAGCTCCTGGCACAGCCGTCGGCTCTCCTCCTGGGAGAGCAGTCCCGGCCGGAGGTGGTGGAGCAGGCCCGGCATGTGGACGTAGCGGTCCAGGGGCTGGTGCTCGGCCCAGCGCCGTGCCGCGTCGTACACCTCGGCCTCCGAGTCCACCCCCAGGCGATCGGAGCCCAGGAGGCTGCCCAGGGTGCCGTGGTCCAGCAGCAGAAAGTCCTTCTGCCGTGCCACGCGGGGGAAGTGCTGGGCGACCAGGCGAAGAGAGGCCCGCAGCAGCAGCTGGTCGTGGTGAGAGCGAGCCAGCGAGTACATGCCCAGGCAGTTGTCCACCGACAGGTGCTCAAAGAGAAACCTGGGACGGATTAGTGGAGAAGGGGAGAAAATGAGGCAAGCAAGAGGGGATATGGGCATAGAGGGAGAGATGAGAGATACATGAAGAGGAGGGAGTAGATAAGAGGGAGAAAGTAAGATTAACAGATTAAATGGGTTCTTTAAAATGCAAGTCATTGGTATAGTTCTGGCCACATGACTGTGATAAAAAAATTGATAGAACTGGAAAACAGCGTAAGATCAAGACAGACAACTTGTAAGATCAAGATAGAACCTGTGTTGTGTTCCTATTAATTTTAGTCACAAGCTCTTGTTAATACGTCCGTCCACTGGTTAAATATTTACAGTATTAAACCCACAGACACCTAACCACTTTCACTTTCTTTTAAAAAAAAAGCTAAAATAGTCAAATTACAATCTCACATCAAACTTTAGATGCAACTGCAATATGCCTGTGGGACGTCATCGAAAATGTTCCCCCCGTTTAGCCGACGACAATGAAAACTTTAAAACGTTAATAACTCGCGATCTAAATCCCATCCAATTCTAAGAAAAGATCCTGATCGGCCTGATCCGGGCCATCGGGTATCCAGAGAAGAGGGCACTCTGGTCGGGCACGAGCGGCCGCACCTCGGCCTCTCGGAGGTCCTGGAAGTCCGCACTGTGAATCGAGCTTGCAAATCTGCTATTTGTGTGTGACGCTGTAGTATGATCAAGTAGGGCATTAATTTACGGGGCAACAAAAAACACATTATATAGAGAGAGATAAGAGATTTCTGTCTGAAAGTAACGACCTAGTCGATAACAAAAACAATAACACCCGTGTGAAGTCATTGTACATAAAATAGACACTGCCTATTTGCTCAGACCCTGATGTAAAATTCTCCATTCATTTAATGTTTGTGTAAGACGACAATCTACAATAATAGCTGAATCAAAAAATAATAATAGTAATAATTATGGTCGCAGATTACTATGAAAACCTGCAAAACCAGTCAGTCCGTCCGTCCGCCATGTCTCCATATATAGTTGTCAGTCCGTCACACCTCGTGACACATCACCCCACCATATATGGCCGTCAGTCCATCACGCCTCATGGCATGCTCCATATATGGCAGTCTCCATAATATGAAGATCACCACACTGACCTCATCAAACCCTGGATAGCCATACATGGAGAAGACTGGAACCATCACCTAGATCTGCATTTATGGAGCCGGCCAGCAACTCTACATTTGACCTCAAACCCTTAGATCTCCATATAAGGAGCTGACCTGTTCTGACATTCAAGATGTTGATCCTACCCCTAACCCCACCCCACCCGTCCTTCCTCCTCGATGTCTCCCTTTTGAATGATACCTGTCCATTAAAACTCTAGATGGGCCGCCCCTAAGTTATTAGCACAGCCGGCGAAACCTAGAGTTCTCAACAGGCCAGAAATGACTATGACTAGCTGCCAACTAAAAGGATATACACAATTATTTAGTGGATTTAACTTTAGTGTGAGGGCAGTAGTGCTGCCGTAATTGTCCAAAAATTGGATTCGGATATTCGTTTTAAAAACCCACGTGGATTCGAGCAATTCGACCCATTCGGATTTCGGATTTCAATTCGAGCCATTCGGATTTATTAATAATTATATTTACACCAATACAACCTGAGACATAACATTTAAGATCGCATTGCTGGCGCAACTCTCTCTCCGCGCATTGGTGCAAGTTGGAACACAATGCATGCATTCTCCTTTCTCCAGTAAAACTTTTTTTTTCTTAAATGAGCAATCCTACCACACAGCCTTATCAAAACGAGGCACGGAGGCAGTATTAATTGAATTCACAGAACACTGCATTGCTGCTGCTGCTGCCGGACCCGGCACCACATTTCATCCTTACGCATTTTATTTATCTTCTTATAATTTCCTGAAGGATAAAGTCGCTTCATGATTCTCCCGTCTGTCCGAAACAACACCGACCCAGATTCTGATCACTAGATACGCTGTTGACGGAAGATTTCACCATTCTGTGCAGCCTACACTCACTGCGCAAAGAACGTAAAAGGCTCCCGCGGCCCCGCCCGCCCTGTGCTCACTACACAGGCTGCGCTGCTAGGAAGAGTACGAGGCAGAGATGATTTATTCTTTAATGTATGCCGGTGTCTGCGTGTCGCGTGGCAAATATAACTAATTTACAAGCTCACAAGTCACAACGCGTCGCTTACCCATGGCACCGTCTCGCGAAAACTAATAATAATAATAAATAAAATATATTGTTTATTATTATTTTTAATTCAGACCTTAATTTGATATATTCGGTTATTCATTTATTTTTTGGATTCGGAAATGGATTCGGAAAACGAATATTCGTTGGCAGCTCTAGAGGGCAGGCTGCTTTTTTACAATTTAGGCATTTAAGTTACATTTTAACAGACAGTATTATAACCATCCCAGAGTGACATAAAATGCAAAACAATGTAAATGCCATGATTCCTAGTCAAGTAGTCAAATGACATAATGGTACAAATAGTTATATAGGATGGGAGTGCAAAGACAACTGTAAAATAGTGCTTCTAAGAAACTAGGATACCACGTACACATCAAATCTAGCATCTGCCAACATTCTATCTGGGGGTAGTCTGAAGAAGTTAGTTTTCAGACTCACTGCAGTGGAAAAAAGGGAATGAGTCTGCAGTTCTGCTTGGGAGCCAATATTTCAACTGGGGACCCCCACCCTGACAAGCACTTGGAATTGTAGGAGTTGAGGTGTTACAATTTGACTCAAGCTCACAATGCGAATGAGTCACATTGTGAGCTTGTAGATCTGCCATTTTCAAAAGATTTTTATACATTTGAAAACATGAAATGGAACATTCTGCATAATGAATACTTTTAGTACTTCAAGTACATTTTGTAATACTTTTGTACTGTTACTCAATCCGGCCATTTACTTGTAACAGAGTATTTCTACATTGCAATATTAATACTTTTACTTAAGTAAAGAATGAGAGTACTTTTTCCACCACTGCACATACCTAGAGCATAGGACCTGGAGGGGCATGACTTGAAGCCGATTGGCTGCAACAAACAGGTCCTCGGCCGTGTCCAGAGACAGCCCCGCCTCTCCCGTGTAGACAAACTGGATCACCGTCTCCATGACAGACGGCGTTACCTCCTCCAATCGGATCTCAGTGAGGCGGGACTCCACCAGGGGACTAGTGAACATCGCCCGGAAGTATGGACTAACTGCTGCTAAGAGCACTCTGTGGCCAAGGGATGAAGGGAGGAGGGGACATGAGTTAACGGTGCACTTCAGAGCCATCCACACTAAGAACCATAACTATGTTGACAATGAATCCTGTCCTCTACGACATCACTCCAATAGTGGATGGCGGAGTTCACACCTCAACTGATGTCATTGACGCGTGATTATGAATCCCACCAACGTTCTAGGGTAGACCCGCCTCACCATGTGTCCGATTGGCTCCCGGGAAGGCATAGTTTTACTGAGGTTAGGCCGTTCGGGTTAGGTTTAGGGGGGTGCATACTTAGTTTAGACTAGTCATTGGTTAGACATGGGTTAAGGTTAGGTTTAGGTGTGCTGCCCCGTGGGAGGTTAGGTTTAGGGTGAGGGTTTGAGATAGGTTGTAGTTGTAGGACTAATGACTGGTCGCAAAAACGAGAACTGTCAATCACAAGACTACTGGCCAATCACAGCAGGGCTTTCCTAGAACTGCGGTGGGATCCATAATAACGCGTCAATGACAGTGGCGCGCCGTTACGTCTTTTTCTTTATTTCCAGGAAGTTGACGGCTTGTATTAACTGATGAAAAAGTAGCCATCAGCAGTAATGTAGATAAAGAGATGCATCGAAGAATCAACGCTTATGGTGAACTTTAAACGAATCATTCACAAGATTCACAGCTCTAGTGGAAATTGACATCACTATAATTATCACATGATGTAGGGCTGTTTCAGAGCCATGAGGCCCATAGGTCAGGAGTCTATCCCCTGTTTCTGTAGCATGAAGACGGCTTGATGTGCGAGTACATCCCCTGGACATGACTCCAAAATGTCACAACAGGCACGTACCCCCAATCCAACTCTTGATGCTGGGTACCATTATTGTAGTCTTTGGTAGGGCTGGCCCAGGGATTTATCCCCGCCTCCCATCTAACGGCGGACACACTGACTCACAACGCCACTGAGCTGGCTTTGTACAGTAACTATCATTATATTTAGTTAGTTATATTTAGTATAGTTTTTATGGTTATTATTGGTGCGGATGGCCTCTCCAAATACGGCTCTGTGTGGGAGTTGAGGGTTGGCTTACCTGTGACACATGAACTTCTTCCCCTCCACTAGTAGAGTGACGTCACATAACTGCTGGGCATCCAGGAGTTGTTTCAACCCTGAGATATAGGAGAGCAATGATCAGATACAGGCGCCAAGACGGAGAGGTGGAGGGAAGGTAGCAGATACAGAAACAAACAGGTTGAGAGGACAGACAACATGGTAAAGAGAAGAACTACAAGGTCCAGAGGCTGACATTCATGAGGTGGACATGAGTGAGGTCTGGGGAGCCCAAGGGGTTGTCGAAGGGGTTCCAAGGGGTCCTCAGCAATAAAGCATTCATCAGTTTAACCACTTTAAACCTAGACGCATCGGCTACTTGAACATCTTTTCAGTTGGGATTTCCGCAGCGATGCCCGGTACGGTATATACTGTATAACTTAATTTTGAGGTCCATGATATGAATAACCACTGTTCTAGAACCTTTTCTGGAACTTGGTGTAGTTTGTGAATGTGTACTGACTACAGTAGTTTATATAGAAACTTTATTGACAGCCGTAGCCAGTAGATGACAAACAACAATTAAAAAACATACAAAACAGTTACAAATAAATACATTGGTTCATAAAACTCTAAAAACACTCTCCTAAAAAAATAAGAAAATCTATAAGAGGCACTCGTACCAATGTTTCCACATCAGGGAGCGGTATCTAACAGTGCTAAACCTGGGATTAGTCAACATCTTAATCACATTATTAAGTGACCCATCAAGTCTGCTTTTAAAGCTGAACATGAGGTTTCTTAAGAGAGCCTGGAAGGTGGTTAGACCAGAGTCGCAGAAGAGCTGACTAGCACTGCCACCCCTAGGCTTCTTCAGGAGAATCCTGAGAGCATCGTTATAAGCCACCTTTAGCTTGCGCAGACTCTCTTTTTTATAGTTCACCCATAAGGGGGCTGTATACAGCGGGGTGCAGTATGCTCTAAATAGGTTCACCTTGACCTCAACTGAACAGTAGTGAAATTTCCTGGCTAACATATTGGCTTGGATATATATAAGAAATAAAAATCTGAACAGGGACTCTACTTATATTTGGAGAACAACCAGGACAGAACCCATCAAGGACATGGAGATAACATAATCATACACTAGTTTTTGTGATTGAATTAACATACAGGGAAAAAGTATACAATCAAAGGCATTATTTCATGTTAAACAGCCGATGTGATATACGGTACTTGAGACTGTTAAAAACAGGCATTGCTGAGCATCGTGGTACAATCAGCGATGCTCAGTCCTGTGATTGTATACTGTACTGTATTTAAGAACGGACTGTTTTGGATAAACACATTGCAGACTCTAGCTCCAAAAGGTCTGATGAGGAGTATGATATCAGACCCTTTCTGTAATGGTACGTGTGTGTGGGCCGGGGGGGGTCCCAGGAGGCTGTCCGTGCGCTGTGGCGTTTGTTGGTGTCCGCCTCTGTAGTCTGTGCTAATGTTACGTTGAGGTTTTCAAATGTATAATAGGATGCCCCCCACCCCACCTCAAAGAACTCCTCACCCCAACATCCTCCACTCGAAGCCTCTGCTCTTCTAACACTAACCTTCTTCTTGTACCCACAACCAACCTCCGCAGCATGGGCGACTTGGCCTTCTCTGTTTTCTTAATTTTCTTGGGCTTTTTGAGGAGCACTAGCACCTCCTAATCTACTATGTCCAGCTTTGAGGGTTTGTGTAGACAAACATTGAAGACAAAAGTGTGTAAACACAAACCTTGAAGACAAAAGTGAGGACGCAAATTGTGATTGGCCATAATGAGGTGATTTACCTTTTAGCCTAGTAGGGTTTTTATAACCCTGCATCACTTTGTATCCCCACCCCACAAAAAACATGCGTTAGTAACGTTACCATGCGTGATGTAGTCTCCCAGCGGGGTGGTGCTGTCGTCAGGGAAGTCCTCCTCTTCGGAGTCGCTGTCGGACAGGGGCTCCCCTCCTCCCCCGTCCCCGTCCTGCCACGGCTGCGGGCGCCACGTGACGGTGCCGGCCCGCACCGCGTTCATCTGAGAAAGCACAAACATTATCCTCTGTCGGTTGGGTGGAAACCTCAGACTGTATATGTATGACAAAAAACGTTTTCAGGATTCAAATTCAAACATAGAAAACGTAGAAGATCGACAAGGTCAAAACTCAAAATGTGACGCGATCTGCTGCTTTTGTGTTACAAACCAAACAAAAAAAAGTTAAAAACCGCAAAAAGTTAGAATATGGAGATAAGCGGTTTCGGCTCGACAGCAACGATATACACATTTATACAGTGGTTCTCACACCTTTTAGAGACCACCACCAGACCATCATGATTATCCCACAAACACCCAAAACTCATGAGGGGGTGACGGGTCCATTTGCATTTGTTTTCCAAATAAATATTAATTGTTTAGCTGGGGACTCATTGTTTAGCTGGGAAATAAAAAGAAGACTATTACTGCATCAAAAAATATATAACAAATTATAATATAAAAAACTGGTCAAATATTGGACAAATTGTCAAATACATTTTGAAAATAGTTGTTATCCAAGCTCCAATGCCTCGCGAGGTGTTGTGAGCTTGTAGATCTGCTATTTTCACAACATTATTTAGCTGTGGAACCATCGAGTCAAACCAAAATAATTTATGTCAGGGTGGCGGGTCACATAATAGGATTATTTCGGGGGGTCACAGCCTGAAAAGGTTGAGAACCACTGCCGTGCATAGACCCCAATTTGAGAACCACTAAATTAATACTTTATGAAAATGCACAGATGCGTGTACCGCGTACAAACTATTGTGTGCGAACCAGAGTCTGCTGTCCTTATCGCCAGCAGACTCTAATCAGGAACAGACAGTACACCTCTCCATCCCTAGTTAATGTGCAGCATAATACAGATAAGGACTTTAAATTAGAATAGTGAAAATCCTGCCATTTCCATGTTTACCAATAAGTGAATGACCTTTGCAGAGCCATTCAGAGACAGTACACACTGCAGCTACATCTACTATTAAACTAAACACACTTACATCATGGTGCTGCTGTGGCTTTTTCTTTTTGCCCTGGATCAAGACTATCATAATATGTATTTTGTAGTCTGACTTGTGCTACGAAAGCAAAAGTCTGACTTGATTGTTGAGCAGCCTAAAGGGCTACAGTACAGCTGACCACACTGACCACTATAACTATAACAACTAGAAATGCACACTTGCGCCTTGCACACAAGTAGGCCATACTTTGTGCACAAGCAGAGCGCGCAAGTACTGCTAGTACTAACTAATGTCTATTATTTACAACTGCCGTACTAAATCCTTTAGACCCGTTATTGATCGCATGATAGGCCCAGTGGTTCTCAAACTGTGGTGTGTACACACCTTGTGGTGCACAGGCACGGCTTCTAGGGGGTGCGCGCAATGAAAAGGCTAATGGTGGACGGTGGTACCGTGGTGCTATGGTTGTATTTTAAATACATCGACATATTATGTATATATGCAGAATATAGCCCATGCTGCATATATATGCCATATTCGGGTTAATATATGTGCATATATGTGGATAAATAGGAAATGTATGTCTCTATATAGCTTATGCAATTTATATTTCCATGGCCAAAAAAGGTTTGGGAAACGCACCTTCGTTACGTCACCATCAACAGCCAATAAAGGACCACCATTAATTTCTTACCCCGACATACATAGTACATGGTACCCAGCCAATCACCAAACGTACCTTTAGTTACATCAGCCGATTACAGTACTTGTGCGCTCTGCTTGCGCATGTATTAACAGCACAGAGTACAGTACACATACACACACACACACAGCCTGCACCGCTCAGTTCACACAGGTGTGATTTTTCTTTGAGCGTTGACATTTGTATCGGAGACTAGTCTATTCTAGTACAAATGGAACCTGATGGGTCCATTGATTTGATTTGTACACTTGGAGGTTCATGGCCTAAAGCAGATGTCTTCAACAGGGGTTTCGGGACCCCTTTGTGGTCCTCAGTCAGAGTTACTACAGTGGGGCCTCCAAATCTGTCTAATGGGATATTTTATTTTACATTAAACAGAACGTTTAAAAAAACATTTGAACCCTATAGCATCTCTAGCCCTCCAAGCAGAACCCAATGGTACTGAAGTTTCTGACATTTTTGACGACCCAGACCAGCGACATCCAAATTTCAGAAAAGCTTTATGGAGGGTTCCGAGAGGGGCTATAGCATCTCCATTCTAGGGATAATTGTAGCCAAAAATAGCAGACCTACAAGCTCACAATGATGAGGTTTGATGTTGAGGGGAAAAAAGAGGTTCAAGTTTACAAAGTATTGACGGTTTAAGTTGTTAAATGTCTGAAAATACACAAGTCTATGAAGCTAGCCATCTATGAAATCTATGAAAAGGGGGACGACGACCATGCTTCATCTCTCTATCATCTAGTCCTTGGCATGAAAAAGACCAATTGGCCTAAAATGCATACCAAACTTGACAGAAAACAGACAAAAAAAATACATTTACCAAATAAACGAATGACATGTAGAACCATTCAGAGAGACAATATTGTCGCCACATACGTACATCTCAAACTAAAACAGTAAAAACACACCAGGCATAAAATGGTGCTGTACTGTAGCGTGTGGGTTAACGTTTATTTATGCTGGCTACAGACTAGTACACGTTACCTTTGCTCTCCTCCTGGTTTCCACCTTGATGGCTGGCGTGCTCCTCTCGACAGGAATCGGTGTGGTGATCTGACTGACTGGGACAGAGATGCGCTCAGTCCCCGGCCTGAAGTCCAAGAGGATCCCCGGCCTTCGAGCACAATAACAACACGCTAACCTCCTAGCTCTCTCTCACACACTCACAGTGAGTCAACTCCTGTACACACCGATGCCCTCCTCCTGGGCCAACCGAAACTCATTCATCAGTGGCCTAGTAAAACGTAAACTTCATGAACAAAAAATAAATAAATTAGCGCAGTACGGTGGTTAAAACAAAGCCCGCGGGGCAGAAACAGACGGCTGTGTGTGTGAGTTCAGTCGGCCGAACTCGTCACGTCTGGATCTGTGGAAGGATAGCAGTAGCACCGCGTTACCGTCAGACAGCAGCATAGGACCATAGCATAGGACGGCAGCAGCACCCAGCTTCCGCCTCGTTCTTGTTTTATTGCTTAGTTTTGGTCGCTTGATGGCTTCCTGGTGCATTACCGCCACACGCCGATCTGGAGTGTGAAGTCAGGGGTCCTTGGACAAATATAATCAGTGGCGTAAACTGTAAAGTAACTAGGCCTACATTTACTCAATTACTGTACATCTGTCCAATTGAGTTATTTTTTTGAGGACCTCCTATATGTCCAGCTTTGAGGGTCTGTGACTGTAAACACAAATATTGAAAACAAAAGTGTGTAACTGTAAACACAATCATTGAAGACAAAAGTGAGGACGCAAATTGTGATTGGCCAGAAAATGAGATGATAAGAGCGCCCCTCACTTCACACGGGTGTGATTTTTGAGGGCTCCTATGTCCAGCTTTTGGTGTGTACCCAAAATGTTGTCCTATAACACAAGTGCCATTGACAATGAATGGATAACATTTGAAAATAGCCGATCTACAAGGTCACAATAAATCACGATGCGACACGTACATTGTGAGCTTGGATCTGCCATTTTCAAAAGATTTTTAAACATTTGAAAACTTAATTGAAATGAGACATTATTTTTTTGTTCAAAGTGGGAAATAGTTTATTTTATTGGCCTAAAATATTGTCTATACATACTGTACATACGTAGGCCTACATACATTCATGAATCCACCTGCTGACCGGCTGTCCGCATCGAGCAATTGTTTTTATAGTGGGTTATATGGCGGGTCAAAATCATCACATTTGGGCAGGTGGCTATGACCGGATTTAAGCCCAATTGTTTTTCGTCCAAAACTAGACACTTTATGGACTTTCTGTGCAATGTCTTATGTTGGCTATGTTTGTACATAGAGTATTGATGTCTCTTTTAATGCACTTGAACTGGATTGCCAATCAATTTCGTTGATCTTGTACAATGACAATAAAGATATTCTGATATACTGATAGAACTGCGTGTGTAATCTAATGTTACACGTACAGATAGAAATGCGTGGGGTAATCATTTTCTGCAAGCCTCATCCTTGAATGTTGTGGGTTTTGTTCATTAAAAGGTTAAAAAAGAACATCTGGAGACAGACAGACGCCCTTTTGAATGGAGATAAACAGTATTTTCATAGTAGGCCTATAGGAGTTCAAGGTCTCTTAGACATGGATAGACAGTATAAACACAACAGCTGCCTGTTGATGTACGATGATAAGAGCGCCCCTCACTTCACACTGTGATTTTATTATGTAATAAGTATGTCATGACTGTACCTATTGTGCGGTATGTTTGACTAATAAAGCATGCAATCATCAATTCACTCTGAACATGGATACAATATTTTTTCAAGCAGGGGTAGATTCTCTATTTGGCAGTGTTGGCACAGGGGTTCTCAAACGTTTTAAATTCAAGGAACCCCAGTTTGATATGCAAAATTAGCTCATGGACCACCATAACTGAGTGTACACATGTGCACATTCTTATACACTCTGTGATTTCAAGAGTATCAATTTGTACAGACCTGTTAGGGTCAATTTAGTTCAAAACTATCATTAATTTAACTGGGGATTGAAGTCCTTCAAGGAGGAACACTGGGGATCCCAAACCCCACTATGTAACTGTCACTGACGGACCAATACTCTCTGGTGGGCCAGTTCTGGCCAACAGGCCGCCTTTTGCCTAACACTGCCCTAGTGTGACCCGTCACATGCTACTTAAAGCATAATTAATTGTATTACATAACATCAGCTTGTGACTGCAACTTGTTCCTGTTCGCAGATGACTCAGCACTGCTGGTCTCGGACAGGAACAGACTGCAGGTTAAAAAGGCCCTCAGCTCTGAACTCGGTAGAATCTGCACCTGGCTCGCTGATAACAAACTATCTTTACACCTTGTAAACTATAGTTTTGTGAAAATGTATTAAATCTGTATATTATTTCCGTAATCAACACTCAATGTGAGGCCCATGTTATCGGTCTTTCAATATATTTTGTATTTATTGTGACAAAACTTTCTCTAAAATTACACAAATATTTGTGACTCTTCCTTAGACTATTTGCTACGTAATCCATGAACATTAATGGTTTCATCATTAATAAAGGTATGATTTTTTCACTATTTTGGAACGTCACACCAAATGATTTAGTGTCACACCGTATGATCATATCTTCATTTTTCAAAGCAAACTGTGTTTTAACCTACTTATTAGTGAGTACTGAACTTTACAGATTGATTTAACAATTACTCAGGAAAAACAGCAACAGGAAAATTGCTTTAACACTGAATAACATGGCAATGACTGAATAAAACGAAATTAAACACAATTTATTGTGGATAGTTGCAGATTTTAGGTGAAAATGTTTAAAACAAATGTTTAAATGGACAAAA
This sequence comes from Protomyctophum parallelum, assembly GCF_964188405.1. NCBI lineage: Eukaryota > Metazoa > Chordata > Actinopteri > Myctophiformes > Myctophidae > Protomyctophum > Protomyctophum parallelum. The sequence continues at coordinate 4,111,838 of NC_139706.1, read as the reverse complement.
GAAACATGGGACTTTGTTATTTATTGTTATATCTGTAGGAAAATACAGTTTGTATCATATGGTGTGACAAAAAAGTCATATGGCGTGACAGGAAAACAGTCACACCATTATGATAAAGTGTCACACCATATTACGTTTTCTGCACTTAACATAACATTGAGGCTACTAGCTACACATTAGCATGCTACCAACATGCTAGCTATAACAAAGCAACATAGATTTACATGTAATTATGACCTTTAGCTTTTTTAATGAAAAAGGTGTCACACCCACAGACACTTGGAAGAGTCACATTGGTCAGCGTTCCAACAAGATCGAAATTCATGAAAATGTTAAAATGATAATTCACACAGACACATGTCATGCTATTGTAATGCAAGTGCTGAACAGCCTTAAAATCTTAAAATCTTTTTGATCTGAAATGACTGAAAACATTATGCTTGGACTTTGAAAAGATTAGGCTCACAAATATACATCTATATTATATTTATGGAATTTTTAAAATAATTTTAGCATTTTTTTCCTTAGTTTTATTTAAGTTCCTACTTTGAGAAACAAGGCCGGGACAGTCGCACCATATGATTTTTGCTGTGTTTGTTTGAAAATTCTGAAGAAATGAGGAATGAAATGTTTGTATGTTCACATGAAGCATAATGTCCTGCACAATATTCAGAAGGTTTTTGACAAATATATTTTTTATTTATACATGAGTGACACTGAGGACAGCCAGGGACACCATGTCACGTCACCCACCCACATGTCTAAATACTTAATTAATACTTAATTGGCCTTATTGGCACAAGGAAAACATACGTTTACATAAAAGGCAAAGGAAGAGTCAAAATATAAAAACTGTTGAAAATGGGGAAAGAGCCTACAGTTGGAGGGGGGGGGGGGGGGTAGCTCTGGTCCATCTAAATGAAACACATTAGAGCAAACACATTAGAGCTATGGACCAGAGCTAGAGGTGTGGGGGGGGGGGGGGTACACGTCATTTTGTAAACAGTGAGTCCGTGACGTCGTATTGCATCGTTATATACATGTTATAAAGCTTTTTTGAAACAAGTAGCACTGTAGCAGCATTTTCTCCCTCAAGAATATTGAATACTATATAGGCCTACTTCCACTAGGTGGAGGTACGCGGCTTTATTACTGGCACAACGCAGGCAGGCAAACGAAGAAGTCAAGAAGAGCATCCACAACAATCCACACAACATGGCGACGTGCATGAGTGTGATGATCGCTCGGCTCGGTGTCACAACCACACTGCGTGCATACAGACCGGTGGTGACCTGCAGGCGACATGCGAGGCAGCAGCAGGGGACAGATCGGGTGCTGCTGTCCACCCCGCATCGCCTGTCTCACCGTGACCATAGCATCCGCAGCAGTCTGTATGAGCACATCCAGGCAGGCTACAGTGACAAGCCCCGCATAGACATGTCAGAGCTGTGTGACAACCCCGAGCAGGTCATAGCGAACGTGGAGAATCGGAAGGGAGACCTGCGAGGGGATGACGTCAGGGAGATGGTAAGGTGCTTGTTTTATGTGTCAGAGTGACAGCAGGGCTTCTTTCTTACACGTTTTAATTTCAAGGTCCATCCATTGGGAACCCCCCAGAGAATCCTGAGGGTCCCTGGACCCTAGCCCCTCTCGGGACCCTACGTAAAACTTTTCTGATATTTTGTTGAGTTTTACGTTGGGTCCCTGCTCACTACTGTATTTTCGTATGGGAATTCCTATACGCGGAAGTGGAGATTCTCTCTAAAATAGGACCCGCGGCATGTGACGCCATTATTTTCCTTGAGTTATTCTGAATTCGGTAACTTTAAGTAGCTATACATCCAGCTGCGAATATCTCCTGTGGCGCGGAAGCCGTTAAGTATTTTTAATCTTTGTTTGACCGATTTGGTCGCTTTATTTCTTCTTGTTTGTTTACCGTTTATTGTACCGCCTCCCGGTGTGCGGTTGGCTTGTGCGGCTACGTCCCTGCCTCTGATCTGCTGTGTCATAGCTATAGCGCCACTAGCTAGCCAGATAGGCGGTACAATGAGGTGTCAATAAACAAGGAAGGAAAAGAAGAATCCAAGCTTCCAAATCGGTCAAACAAAGATTAAAAATACTTAACGGCTTCCGCGCCACAGGAGATATTCGCAGCGGCATGTATGTGTACTTATACTTTACATATTCAGAAAGCCTCACACTGAATTATATCGTCATAGAGCGCGGGGAGCAGCGAAACATGTTGTTTATGTTTTAAAATGGGTGCGTATCAGGTCGCATGGTACTGCTGGAACAGGACCCCATGGTCTGTGTCGTCAAAATGTCAGAAACTTCAGTACCATTGGGTTCTGCTTGGAGGGCTACCTGGACCCCATGAGCCAGTGTTTTTTGTTTTGGCTACTCAATTGTTCTGCCCCCATATTCTGAATATTGCTGAACCATTGGTGCTAAAGCGGGTTGCCTGTACTGTTGGAACAATATTGAAATTGTATATATATTTGATCACATCCAGTATTGTCTTGTTATTACGGGTGGCAGTGGGTCAGCGGTAGCCCTCCAAGCAGAACCCAAATGCTACTGAAGTTTCTGACATTTTGACGACCCAGATAGCATTGGGTCCTGTTGCACTACTACCATGCCACCTGGTACGCACCCATTCTTAAACATAAACAACATGTTTAGCGCCTCTCCGCGCTCGGTGACGACATATTTCAGTGTGAGGCTTTCTGAATATGTAAAGTATAAGTACCCATACATCCCGCTGCGAATATCTCCTGTGGCGCGGAAGCCGTTAAGTATTTTTTATATATGTTTGCCCGATTTGGAAGCTTGGATTCTTCTCTTCCTTCCTTGTTTATTGACACCTCATTGTACCGCCTATCTGGCTAGCTAGTGACGCTATAGCTATGACACAGCAGATCAGAGGCAGGGACATAGCCGCACAAGCCAACCGCACACCGGGAGGCGGTACAATAAACGGTAAACAAACAAGAAGAAATAAATCGACCAAATCGGTCAAACAAAGATTAAAAATACTTAACGGCTTCCGCGCCACAGGAGATATTCGCAGCGGGATGTATAGGTACTTAAAGTTACCGAATTCAGAATAACAAAGGCAAGAAAATGCCGTCACATGGCGCAGCTTCTATTTTAGAGAGAATGATTACTTCCGCATTCTGGAATTTCCATACGAAAATATAGTTCTGACCAGGGACCCAACATAAAACTCATAAAAATTTCAGAAAAGCTTTATGTAGGGTCCCGAGAGGGGCTAGGTCAGCGGTAGAGTGACCGGATGGTAACCCCAGGTTGCCTCTTCGAACCCCGGGCTCCCCCAGAGTTAGTGTTGAAGTAATAATAACTTTATTTATATAGCACCTTTCTAGGCATGAGCAAAAATTCACAAGAAAAATAAGGAAAGTAAGATGATTTATCATAATTATCGTAATAAACCAGAAATAACCATACAATAACCAACAGCAAAATAAATAAAACATCAGCAAAGAGGCAGGGAAGGAGGTATTAAACAGGATAGCCGCAATTTGCAACTCTAGATTTTTTTACAATGGGTTGAATCTAGAGTAGCCCCTCTCGGAACCCCCTGGGTCAGCCCAATCCGAACCGAACCGGGCTGACCCGTAGGGTCCCTGTGCGTTACTTTGTTTTCGTATGGGAATGTTGGAACGCGGACATAAATATCCTTGGTAACATCGTGTCTGCGCCGTTTGACGTCTTCTTTTCGTTTGAGTTATTCTGAAGGTGTCAACTATAAGTACCTATACATACCGCTGCAAATTCTCTTGTGTTGCGGAAGCCGTTAAGTATTTTTAATCTTCGTTTGACCAATTTGGTCGCTTTGATTCTTCTTGTTTATTTACCGTTTATTGTACCGCCTCCCGATGTGCGGTTGGCTTGTGCCGGCTACGTTCCTGCCTCTGATCTGCTCTGTCATAGCTATAGCGCCACTAGCTAGCCAGATAGGCGGTACAATGAGGTGTCAATAAACAAGGAAGGAAGAGAAGAATCAAAGCGACCAAATCGGTCAAACAAAGATTAAAAATACTTAACGGCTTCCGCGCCACAGGAGATATTCGCAGCGGTATTTATAGGTACTTAAAGTTCACACATTCAGAAGCCCTCAAACGGAAAAAAGTCCTCAAAGAGCGCAGAAGGACGTATCCGAAGGTGTTTACGTTTATTTATGTGTGCGTACCCGGTGGCAGGGTGGAGGTGGAATAGGACCCCATGGTCTGGGTCTCAAAAATGTCAGTAACTTCAGTACCATTGGGTTCTGCTTGTAGGGCTAAATCTAGAGTTGCAACAGCCTCCATCCACTTCCTATTCATCTTTTTTGGTTTGTGATCTGCTCTTAAATGACGTTAAACTCACCAACATTGCAGCTGCAGTCCAAGCTTGAATTATCCTCTTTCAATCTGCCGAGCTTGTTTTTCATAAAAATCCCCCGTAGACATGTTATGAGCTACTTTCTGTCCAAAATATTCCACAAGTATTATTCCGAGCCGCCATTTGTATTTTTTCAACGTGCCGTAAAACAAGATGTGAGGGGGATCGCTTGTTTAATAGAAGGCTGCGCGTGACGGGGCGTCGCTCTGCGTCGGCCTCTTCTTTGGGTGTCTTACCTGCGCAGGTAAGATTCTATTAAACAAGCGCTCCCCCTCACGTCTTGTTTTACGGCACGTTGAGAAAATACAAAATGGCAAAATCTCTCTCTCTCTCTCTCTCTCAGGCCAAGGTGTGGCAGCAGCTGCAGGTGGTGAGGAGGGACATCTGTGAGCTAGAGCAGCAGAAGAAGCATATCAGTGACACAGTCAGAGCCCTAGTGGTCAGTAATCAATACCACAAGTACACTGACTACTACACACTACTTAATCACAAGAAATCGTCGCTGTTGGGGCAGAAACCTCCTATCTCCATATTCTAACTTTTTTACTTGATCATGCTACTTGATCAAGTACCAGTTTTGGACATAATGAGGTTTCCACCCGACAGGGACGAAATGTGATTGCAATTATTGATTTCAGTGAATCTTGGTTCAGATTTCAGCACCATTAAAGGTAGGTCCTTATTAATCCCACGGGAGAAATACAAGTTTCAAGTCTCACCCAGTTGATAATTGCTCAGATCAGATGGTCATAAAGGAGGGAGCTCTCAGGGACCATGGGCCCTATTTTCGCCAGTGCCTTAACCCTTATCCCTAAACTGATTTAGCCAAAAAACTATTATATTTGAACTGGGGGACTTTTGGTGTAGTAATGGTCTTATTATTATTTAATTTCAAGGTATTAACAAGGTCTTAAAAGTAATTAAATTGAAACTTCAGTAATGTGCAGATACAATGTATTCACTTACTGTATGTTGGTTTGTTTACTGTGGAGTGAGAAAACAATGCACAACTAGAAAAAGTGCCCTTCCGGGCACAGGTCTCCACCAGGTTATCCACAGATCCGTGCAGTTAGAGGTAAAAACACTTTTCGGCCAGTTATAGCGCCACCTTGAGGCTGAGTTGAAATTGTTCATGTGGCATTTCGTCCTCGGCCTAGTGGGAATGTGGGTGCACAATTTCACGGAAATCACGCGATGTGTTCATGATTTGCAGCATTTTGTTTGAAACTGAGCACTCCTGTGAACTTTGGAAGCCAATCTTAACCAATCAGGATGGAGTCTGATAAATGTGAAAGACCCGTTTCGTTGAATGGCTCTAGAGAGACTGTGTACCAATTTGCGTGATGTTTGGACAAAATCTGTAGGTGTACTGTGCAAAAACTTGTTTTGCACAAAGCGGCCTCCTGGTGGCGCTATAACAGGCCGTTCTGGAAAGTTTGGGGCAGAGGTTCATGGTTGGCATCCAGGGAGTGTGTGTGCAAAATATGGCATCGACCGGGTTAACGGTGGCTGAGATTAGCTGTTCACGGACACACGGACACACACACGGACACACGGACACACACACGGACGGACACGCGGACGGACGGAGTGCAAAACATACTCTCCCCACATGCCTTCGGCCTGGTGGAGACAATAAGCTAATCATCTGGGGACCCTTCAAAATACGATATGATCGGCTGCCCACCATTAGATTAGGTGATCAATGACACAATGGAGTTTCTATTATTTAGTTATTAGTATTAATATAAAATAACATAATCTTATGTAGTTGACATTTCATCTTGTATCTATCTCCACAGGACCACAACGACAAGAAAGCCCTGGCTAACGTAAGCTAAACTTAGCTAAACATCACATCGTCTCTTGAGTCAGTTAGTGTTAACATGCTTATAATCGCCTAAATCTTAATTATTTGAGATGATCGCAATTATGTTTTGTTTAATTATCATTACATACAATGTTCATATATTTAAAAAAAATAGTGGAATACGCATCACGATCTGACGTGTTTTCTGCTTGTAGATTGGCTATTTCCACTTTTAATGTTTATTTAATGTTATTATTAAATAATGTTATATTTAATTATTATGTGCTTATTTGTCATATCTGCCCTGTGCCTTTTTTTCTGCCTTGTTTTATGAAGCCTTTTTATTCACAATGTTCCAACACAATTAAATGAATTGTTAATCGCAATCATTTGAGTGGCAATTAATCGTAAAAGTAAAATGTCAAAATCGTGACAGTCCTGTACTTTCGTCATAATGATGATTTGTCACTCAGCTGCCGGAGTACAACCAGGCTCGGCAGAAAGGTCGAGACATCCGCGTCCGGCTCAATGACCTGTACCCCAAAGAGACTGAGCTGGAACAGGAGCACTACAGACAAGCTCTCAGACTGCCCAACACCACACACCCTGATGTGGTGAGCATTCACGCACGCACAGGCGAACAACATGGCCGTGTGCCAAATTATACATTAGGCTGTAGTCGTTGAAAACGGTGTGGTCGTTCCAAGGTTATTAAATCTCCCCATTTCCTATTCCAGCCAATCGGAGAGGAGAGCCAAGCCAGAGTGCTGGAGCTGGTTGGGGAGAAACCAGGTGATGTGAACCTGTGCTTCGTCTCTGTCGGGTGGAAACCTCATATGTCCAAAACTTTACTTTACGTTACTCTTCAGGATGCAAATTTAAAAATAGCAAAAGTAGCAGATCACCCAAGCGTCTTGCATTTCAAGCTTGGAGATCTGACTTTGTGTGGTGCTGTAGTATAATCAAGTAGGACGTTAATTTATGTCACAAAAGGTTAGAGTAGACCATGGAGACGGCAACGGCTTATTTATGTGAAATGCACATACTTGGACTTGTCATCTTGTAACATCTCATGCTTCATTCTCGTCAACGGAAACACATTCAGGGCTACATGTTGACCTCCATTTTCTCTCCATTTTTCTACAGTCTTTGAGTTCAAACCCAGAGGCCATGTAGAGCTAGGGGAGAAACTGGGGATTTTAAGGCAAAGGTGAGACTTTTCCATTTAAACATTCTCCACAATATCTGCTGTCCATTGTCTTGTAAAGTTTTAATGATTTTGTGTAGCTATTGTGTTATTTCGTAGTGTTATTAATTACACATATTATGTAATCTTCACATAAATCAGATATTTTATTTGGAATGAGGTTTGTGTTTAACTTTGTAGATGACATACAGTCAGATCACTCTCTCTGGTATTTGCCCTGTCTAATATTGTAGCTAATTTTCATTTCCTCTCTAGCGTGTAAAACAGTGTCCCCTAATACTTGTGTATTAAAAGTATTAAACAAATCCCAGGATGTAGGAAATAAATTACCAAATACATTTTTGACGGCAACTCCTGTCATGACCTTAATGGAACATTTTCTGTGCATTTTTCTACTGTCCAGAATAACTTTTATACTGATTGTCCTTGTGCTGCATGGTGTGTATAAACCATTAATTATGGATTGTTTTATCTTCCAGGAATCTGGCCCATATCTCTGGCCACCGGTCGTATTATCTGAGGGGAGTGGGAGCCAGATTGCAGACCGCTCTGCAGAACTTTGCCTTGGACATGTTACAACGGCGGGTAAGTCTTGTGTGTGGCAAAGACGACTATGAAGTCTAGATATGAACGTGTGTAGTCATTTTCCTCTACTTGACTGACTGCACAACATCAGGCCTCTTGTTTGTCTTGCCACATCTACAGGGCTTCATCCCCATGGTGGTGCCAGACATTTTGAAAGGAGCCGTTTTCGTGAGTACCAGAACCTTGCTCTCGGCCCGGGCTGCCGGCGTGGTGGACCGGGCACCCTAAGCTGCTATGCTGCGTGCCACTTCCAATCTCTCCTCATTTCATGTCACTCTACTGTCCTATCAATAAAAGCATGAAATCCCAAAAACGAATCTTTAAAAAAAGAGGAAAAAAAAACATACTCTCTCCCCATGCCTTCGGCCTAGTGGAGACAAAAATAACTTTTCTCTCCCATTTGACCTTGACCTCAAATTAGTTGGGTTGACATACCTGGATGTCGTTGTAGGACGCACAACAAGCTAGAAACGCGTCACTCCATGCTGCATTTTCGAGCTTTACTTGCAGCTCTGCTATTTCTTATGCTTTTGGATGACGCTGTAGTATGGTCAAGTATTAGGCCAAGTAGGGTATTAATTTACGAGGAAAAACCCCCCCCCCACAACAAGTTAGATTAGCATGTGGAGAGAAGAGGTTTCTGCCCGACAGCAATGATATACACAGCCCCTCCCCCTTTCTCTCGGTCGTCCCCTTCCAGGAGGGCTGTGGTATGCAGCCCAATGCTCATCGCTCTCAGGTGTACTCCCTGGACCCCGACCGCTTCCCTGACCTCAACCTGGCTGGAACTGGAGAGGTAGGAGTGGCAGGTAAGGTATACTGTATGCACTCCTCACAGTACAGTAGGGTGGCATGTGAGGCTCACAGTAAATCACCAAGGAAGGACTGCGTAACCATATTGGATTGGGCCATGGTGGACTTGACTTTCATAATGGTAGTGTGCGCTGCTGACACCCGAGGAAGTTAACCCATTTTGACCTGAGATCAAATTCTAAAAATGTCTTCTGCATCCTGACAGTTTTCTGAAAAAGCTATGTTTCTATGTCAGTCGTTCTTCGATTTTTAGCTAAAGCATAACATAATGCTAACACCAAAAGGGGTTCCCACCCAAAATGGACATCAGATATCTGACAGTTAGTTGGTTGAAGCTTGACTGTATGTGTATATGTAATAATATCCTCTCCATTCCAGGTTTCTTCATGGACCATGCTGTGAACTGGAAGGACCTGCCAGTAAGGTGACAAAGCACTTCTTCTGTTTGGGAGTTTAGTCACTTAGAAGTGTATGAATGACGGCACATTTCTAAATGGAACTACTGTACAGCAGGGGTATTCAACTATAGATTGGCCAGGGGGACACAATTGTAAAATTACTTTTAAGTCGGGGGCCACCAGTCACCAGACCAGACAGAAAAAGGAAATAAAAGTTCATGGTTTAACTGGTTGCTTAAAGATGGAGTGCCGTGATTTTTTCCCACACTTAAACATGATCATCAGGTGTATTTAGGTGTATATGAGGTATAATTTTTTTCAAAAAAGTGTACAGTATTTGTTAAAATGATGGTTTTATGTGGACACACCCACCAGTTCATTAGGTATGCGTGAGTTTAACCGTAGCACCACCCACCTAATCCAGTCCCTCCGCCTCCTCCTTTAAGACCACCCACTTGTCCTAGTCCCTCCCCCTCCTTATAAAAGGACAGCCCATGGCTCTGCCCTTTTGTTTACAAAATGACAAATTGGTGTCTGTAATGTAACAAGAACTCATGTTTTTGTGAATGTTAGAAGTGAACACTGAGATATCGTATAAGCACCATTATGCACTTATACTGCCACCATCCATGTATAGGCATATAATCCACGCATCCATACCATATCAGATCTGTTTTTTCTGATTTTTTATAATCATTTATTTATTTCCACCAATTATATTGACCCTATTGTCACAATCAGCTCAGCTCATCATCCAATTAAATCATAGTTTAACAGCAGAAACAATTAGTTTGATAGATAATTTAGCATGAATAATTTTATTAATTTGCCAATATATTGTAGGCTATTGATTTCCTCCAGCTAAGCACCCTGGCATTAAAACTGTCCTTTATTGACAAAAAACACTTGCACTGCCCTAGGCACATGATGCTCTGGACAGAAGACTCTCCACTCTTGCTCTGATCAAACTCAATTTACAACATGAATGTTCCTTCTGACTGCATTGAGTTTCAGCAAAAGTCGCCAGATTTAAAGAAACAAGCGGCCAAGTCCACAAAAATAAGTCACAGAAATTGCCTTATTTATGAAAACGTTTCAACAACACCAATCCTTTTAACAACATCTAATCTGAGGGTCCTTCACATGAACCATTGGTCAAGTCAACCACATCTCCCCTGAAAGTTACTTATATGAAAACAAGCCCAAGTCGCTTGTAATAGCCAGACATGGCAACATGACTTCCAGCGCGACACAACAACAGATTCTAATTCTTGACTTTACAGCCTCGTATTATCGTATACGTATTAGGACCTACATATTGACTACAACAGCCAACAAGAATGCACTGTGACATACACTCTGTATCAAAGCCCGACCACTGTGATTATAAAAGAAACAACCTACTCCTTGAGAACAACAAGAGCAACTACAGCAGAGCAAGTAGGCTATAAGGCTGGTTTGTTGTGGTTTCCTTGATTATCCTGAGGACCCGACTTGAACATTTACTTGCTTCCAATCTAATGAAAAACAGTCTGCTCTGCTGTGAACTGGTAATGTGTGAAATGACTGCCACACAGTTAGACACAGAGCAGCAAACTGGCTGGCTGGCTGCGCCGTTCAGTTCACACGTGTGTATGTGGCAGGCAGCTCCGCCCACAGAGGTTGTCGTATTTAAAAATATATATAGAGGGGGAGGTGCGTGTGTGTGTGCAACATTTTTACGTCACACTATCCGTGTTTACTTCATTGGCCCGTTTGACCGTCAAGGGTTCAGCCTCCAGGAAGAAACCCTAAATACAAAGTTATTACACCATTGCACATAAAAACTACTCCGGGGTGTCTAATGAAGTACTGTACCCCATAGACACATGAAAAGCTGGAAAAATACAAAAATTGTGGCACTCCATCTTTAAACGGTTAATTTATTATGTCTTTATTATTTCCTTTGTGCTTGGTACTAAGGTAGATAAAAAACTTTTGGTCATTTTATTGTCTCCTAACTGCAAGCACGGAGCAGCACGTTCTACCGTTGTTTCCGTCGGTCCGTTGGTGTGTCTAATCTGCGTGTGCACCCCCCACCCAATGGCCTCCCGGGCTGAATGTCATGATGCCCTAACTCTAAACTAATGGTTCATGAAACACATCATGAGAGCTTGTGCTCTCTCTTCCTCTCTCTCTCTCTCTCTCTCTCTCTCTCTCTCTCTCTCTCTCCCCTCTTCTAAGACGAAAGTAGACAGAAAATTGGTCCAATTTACAGTATAGTGAGAACCAATTATATGAAGATAGGCTGAAAATCGGTGAAGTCTCTACTTTTCTCACAAAGACTCTTCCATGCCAGGCCTTTACTATTTTCTCAAATCCAAATAGAAAATGCGCAAATATAGTATGAAGCAGTACAGTATGTCACCAAAATGGACATAATTATGTCCATTATCATCCTAGTAGGACCTTTATAGTACATAGCAATGGACCTGATGTACTATAGCACACAACCCTTAATTATTAACCATTAACACGTTTTGGTTAACAGTTATTAAAAACGTTCAAAATATCATGTCATCCTGTTCAACCAACCATCCATGAATATGGAATGTGTTCAGGGCCAGTTGAATGTCACTGCTGTACATGCAATAAAATGGCAATAAATTAAAAAGACAAACGCCAGAGCTATTAAATTGTCATTAGGACAACATTAGTCGGAAATAAATAATTTATAAAAAGCCTGTCTGTGAAAAAACACAAAGGTTTCTGCCCGACAACAACCACATGGTGTGTCATTTCCTGCTACAGGACTGTGTGCAGCAGCACCTGTTACAGAGCAGAGACAGACACGGGCAGAGAAGCCTGGGGACTGTACCGAATCCATCACTTCAACAAGGTAATGCCAAACACGGCTCTTATGGAGTGTGCACCCTGTTGGTTAACAAATAGACAAGAAGAGATCCGCACACCGAGCTTCGGTATCGATACCTGACGAAGGCCCCTGAGGCCGAAACGTATTGTATTGTCTTCCGCTCCGTTGTCATTCAATTGTTTTAGGAGCTTTTAAAACGTTGTGTGTAAACTGCGGGCGGATCTCTTCTTTTCCTTTCTCAGTTATCCTTTTTGATCCTCCACCCGTTGAAATTTGTGGTTGTGCGTGCACCTCTTGACACCTGTGTGTGTGTCTGTCTATCTAGGTGGAGATGTTTGGGGTGACAGCAGATGAGACGGGAGAGGAGAGCACTCGGCTCCTAGAGGAGTTTGTCTCTCTCCAAAAGGAGATATTTTCCTCTCTGGAGCTACACTACAGGTTGGTAGTGGACACACACACACAGACATTCTCTCTCTGGCTCTGGCTCTCTCTCTCTCTCTCTCTCTCTCTCTCTCTCATTGCTACATCATTGTGTTGAGCAAGTGGTTCTCAAACGTTTTCATCTCAAGGACCCCCAAAACAAACCACCATAAGAGAAGGCTTTTACGTACAGCTGTCAGAAGCGATTCACAACAAGGACCCCTAGCTTGATATGCATTAGGTTACGGACCCCCATTTGATTCCATTGTGATCTCTGGGACCCCCCGATCTACACTGTAGTATCATCTGTGTTCATTTGGTTCCATTTGTAATGTACACTCCACTCCCAGAGTCACAGATCCATAAGGGTCTGAACCCCTTCAAGGACCCCTTGAAGAAGACTTTGAGAATCACTGTAAAGTACTGCATAAGTTGTGTCTTTGAATATTTTGAATCCAAGTGATACTTGTTGTTTCTTTGTCTGGCAGGGTGCTGGACATGCCAACACAGGAACTGGGTGCTCCGGCCCACAGGAAGTTTGACATTGAAGCCTGGATGCCTGGGAGGGGCAATTATGGAGAGGTGCCTGACACAGAACTCATAGGAATAAAGGGACACAGAGAGACGGATGCAGAAATCTCCATATGGGCATAAAAGGGACACAGACAGATGGGTGGAACGGGTACTCTGACACGGGTACAATGGGTATTGCGTAGCCGGGTGGGGGCATGGATCTGCAACTTCCATCGATAACCCTAGCACAGTGGTTCCCAAACTGGCGCGTGCACCCCTTGGTGGTGTGCGAGCGCCTTCTAGGGGGTGCACAACATGAAAAGGCTAATGGTAATGCTATGGTTTCATTTTAAATATATTGACATATTATGCCAATATATGGCAAGTATGTGCAGAATATAACCTATGCTGCATATATGCCATATTCAGGTTCATATATGTGCACATATGTGGATAAATAGGAAATGTATGTCTATATATACCGTAGCTTATGCCAATTATATTTCCATGTCGGGAGGCAGCCTAGCATAATAACAATTCAATTATTTACTTTTGAGTGGTCATATAACAAATTAGTAATAATAATAATAATAAAACTTTATTTGTATAGCACCTTTCATGACATGAAATGCAGCTCAAAGTGCTTTACAGAACAATGGAGAATAAAAGAAAAGCAAGGCAACGACATTAAAAAACAAGCAGTAATGCAGTACATTGAGGACAATAAAAAATACAAGATCAATTAAAGGCAATGTTGTAGAAGTGGGTCTTGAGCTGAGCTTTAAAAATGTCTACAGAGGCTGCCTGACGAAGGTACTGTGGGAGCTTGTTCCATGCCGACGGCCCGTAGAAGCAAAAAGCTGCTTCCCCGTATTTTTTAGTTGCCATAGTTTTTGGCAAAGCGAGCAGGCCGGCAGTGGAAGACCTTAGGGGGCGGTTTGGGACATATTTAGGCAGGCAGTCATGTAGGTAGGAAGGTGCGAGACCATTGAGAGCTTTATAGACAAGTAAAATAATTTTTAAATCAATCCTAAAAACAACCAGTGGCCAGTGCAGTGATGCCAAAACTGGAGTAATATGTTCTCTCATCTTAGTTGTAGTTAAAACTCTGGCTGCTGCATTTTGGACAAGTTGTAATCTGTCAGTAGTTTTATAATGTTTCAATTTCTTTGTAGCCGAGTGTGTTTATGTTTATGTGTGTGTGTGTGTGTGTGTGTGTGTGTGTGTGTGTGTGTGTGTGTGTGTGTGTGTGTGTGTGTGTGTGTGTGTGTGTGTGTGTGTGTGTGTGTGTGTGTGTGTGTGTGTGTGTGTGTGTGTGTGTGTGTGTGTGTGTGTGCGGGTATCTCAGATCTCCAGTGCCTCCAACTGCACAGACTACCAGAGCAGACGCCTCAACATCCTGTATGAGAGAGAGGACGGCAGCCTGCAGTATGCTCACACGGTAAGACCGTGCTTATTGTCTCCCAAACATCATTAAAATCAGTGTCTTGAGACAACTTGTGATTTGACATTTAAATAAAATGTAATTGAATTGAACGCAGGTTTAAAGCGGGTTTAGTGGTTTTGACACCTCCATGAATGTCCCTGTCTAGGTGAACGCCACAGCGTGCGCCATCCCCAGAACCATCATCGCTATCCTAGAGACTCACCAGACTAAAGTAAGATGCTTGGGTGCATGAACATTTCTACGCGATGGTATCAGCTATCTGTATGCTCGATGTAACTGATCTTCCTCCTCCACCCTCCTCTCTCTCTGTCTCATGCAGGAGGGAATGGTGCGTGTCCCACGAGCCTTGCAGCCCTATCTGGGTCTGGAAGTGATTGAGAAGCCAACGTATACTCCACTGAGATACATCGGACCCAACCAGCCCAGTCGACTGCCCAGTCGTACTCCCAAGACCACATGAACTGTACTTGTATTGTACTGTCACTATTGCTGTCAAATGTTTGAGCGGTTGCGAAGATCTGCATCGTGGAGCCTCTCAGAGGCCATGCAAGTCATAAGCAGGAGCCACGAACACGGACCGCTGCAGGCTACAGTAGAAGATCGCACAGGAGTATTCTCTTAACTTGAAAGACACAAAAGCCTTATACCCCTCTTGGAAGTGAACATCATCCCACCAATGATGGGAAATTATGAAGCAGAGGGCTCTCTGGCATGAATGCATCGCAACCAAGTTGCTCTCCACTGACCTGTCACTAAAAGAAATACCATGACGAAAAATGTTATTGTCGACTATACCTTTTTACACTGACGAAAACCAAAAGACTAAGTATATTGACAATTTTGTCAACAAATAAAAACTAGATTAAATGTTAGGGAGGGACTAGCGGAGAAGAAATCCAGTAGAACTAAAAGACAAGTCATTTTATGTTTGGTTGGGCTCGGGTGCAATCAGCCATTACGACGCCATCAAGGCACCGCGTCAAGACTAACACTAAAACAATTCAGATGACTAAAATATGACTAAATTACATTTTACTCAAAAGACTGACTGTGTCAAAATCAACACTGATCCCCCGGTTTCACAGTCATTGTAATCACTATAATAATGTGTTTATTTGATAGCCAAGCTAGTAGATTTGCTATTTTTGAAACATTGTGAAGATTTGTGCAAATGGGTAACCAAAATGGACCCTTGTATAGATCTTGAGCGTGTAAAATTAAACCAAATATACCCTTACGAGTCCATTTGGTTTCATGTTACGCTCTCAAAAGTTAGCCTATACAAAAAAATTATCTGTTCATTTACAAGAAGTCTTACACATTTAGATAATGTAGAAGTAGGCCTATTGTTATTTTGGTCAACATTTGCCTCCTATAATACATATCAATAGGCCTACAGCCAGCATGAAATTGTGGACAAAATCTTATCGACAACAAAATATTCAAAGTTTTGGGTCTCAAATGGTCGTCCATGGTGGCCCACATGGCGAATAAATAATGGACCTTGATGTGAAAAGGGTGGGTGTGTACTGTGTAGCCTATAGTGTGGCTCTAGTCTGATCTGATCTGGCGGCCGCCTCATTACTCAACCGGCTGGCTGACAGACGCGCACAACAAGCGCTCCTCAATCTCCGTGTAGCCTACGGACCTATATATTCCCTCAGCAGCGGCCAGCGGGCGTGTGGGGAATCTGGGGATCCGAGGAGGGAACACTTGCCCGTTTATTTCAAGGTTACCCTCCATCGGGACCGGACTGTTCCCGTTAGCTACTATGGGAAGACCAATATTTACACTGCTGCTACTCTGCACAGCTGTCGGAGGTAAGAATTCGTAGCTTTATAAAGCCACATGATGTGAAGTCTTCTATACGGGGCGCATTATTGGTGTTAACCACGGAATCGATACTATATTGTAACCCGATATATGTTTTTGCTGTGCCTAAACGCATATTTTATATATTTGAAAGCGGCTTGAGAATAAACAGACGTAGAAGACAACGTTTTAACGTTTTATTTTTTATTATTTTACGATCATAGGCTTACCATCCATGAATAAATAGCCTACGTCTGAAATCTAACATACTGTATAGCAGCTTATTTAAAAAAATGGAAATCAAAGGAGACGTTGCAAACAAACGGTCCCATCCATTGGCATGATTGGCTCATGTTACATAATAGCCCATTTCGTATCCTTATTAGCCTATATGGAATGGATGGATGGATATAATGAAGGCGAGTTATTCCCCCCAGTTTAATATATTTGGCCACATGTTATTTGTAGGAGGCATCTTAAATCATACTAAAATATTGATTATGCGTACGGTTTGCTTTTACAACGGCCGCCGGTAGGGAAATGTCACATGGAGTCCTAAATAGCTACGGATTATAAAGCCACACAGGTGAGAGAAAGTGCGCACGTGGGCTCATAAGAATTAGACAAGGCAGTGATCCTATCTGCTGTAATGCTGTGTGTGTGTGTGTGTGTGTGCGCGCGCGCGCGCGTGCGTGCGTGACTGACTGTGTGTTTCGGCCCGGTATTCACCATAAAACCCGTGCTATACCGTGCCAAACTGCCAACACTGTTACCAGATTGAGTGCGAGAAAAGCAGCCGAGCCAGGTCTATATGGAAACATAACCAAAAAGCCACCAGCCTGTTGGTGTGTCACATATGTGCCGTTTTGGGAGTTACCAAGCTGCCTCTAATGAGTTCTTATTAATCACAAATAATAATAATAATAATCATAAATCTGAACATTTCCACATACATTTGGACAATATGTGCAGTGGGCGGTGACGGGGCGATGTATGATGCATCATCCATCCACTGTTTATGATCACTATTGTTACACACTCATCAATGACCTACCAATTAGCCCTATTGATCCCACTGACCACAGGATCTTTTTAAGTGCAGTCAAGCCCAAACCACACCAAAAGGTCAGGTTGGGACAAAACCGTTTTTAAGATAATGAGTTGCATTGGTGTGTTTATACATTAAAAAACGTTTTGTCCCAACCCGACCCTTTGGTGTGGCTTGGGTTTAGGGCACAGCTGTGTGTGTGTGTGTGTGTGTGTGTGTGTGTGTGTGTGTGTGTGTGTGTGTGTGTGTGTGTGTGTGTGTGTGTGTGCGCATGTGCGTGTGCGTGTGCGCGCACCGATAAATGGAACAAATAGTAGTTTTTCAAGTAACTAATCTTTGGGGTTGCTTTTAGGAAACACCATGCGATTCTGCAAATCTCTATAACTGAGTAGATGAGATCAAATGCTATGCTTACATGCAGCTTCTAGTCAAATTATATTGTATTATGTATTTAAGTGAACACACACACACACACACACACACACACACACACACACACACACACATATATATATATATATATATATATATATATATATATATATATATATATATATATATATGCGCCCTGGTGGGAGGAAGCCACCTTCTGACTGACTGCTCTGCCAGTAGCTAAACCCCTGGAGAGCTGCTCCCAGAGAGAGAGAGAGAGAGAGAGAGAGAGAGAGAGAGATACGGGGGTATAGGGAGAGGAAGAGAGAGAGAGATAGATAAGGGGGTATAGAGAGAGAGACAGAGAGAGAGAGAGGCAAATTGAGATGGAAGCAATAATAATAGCAACTAGAAAAAGTGCCCTTCTGGGCACAGGTCTCCACCAGGATGAGCAGATGTGAAAAATTCCAGGCAAAGGTTTTTCCTTGGCCTCTAGGGAGTTGGCATACAAAGTTATCCACAGATCCGTGCAGTTAGAGGTAAAAACACTTTTCGGCCAGTTATAGCGCCACCTTGAGGCTGAGTTGAAATTTTTCATGTGGCATTTCGTCCTCGGCCTAGTGGGAATGTGGGTGCACAATTTCACGGAAATCACGCGATGTGTTCATGATTTGCAGCATTTTGTTTGAAACTGAGCACTCCTGTGAACTTTGGAAGCCAATCTTAACCAATCAGGATGGAGTGTGAGAAATCTGAAAGACCGGTTTCGTTGAATGGCTCTAGAGAGACTGTGTACCAATTTGCGCGATGTTTGGACAAAATCTGTAGGTGTACTGTGCAAAAACTTGTTTTGCACAAAGCGGCCTCCTGGTGGCGCTATAACGGGCTCTTCTGGAAAGTTTGGGGCAGATGTTCATCGTTGGCATCCAGGGAGTGTGTGTGCAAAATTTGGCATCGACCGGGTTAACGGTGGCCGAGATTAGCTGCTCACGGACACACACACGGACGGACGGACACACGGACAGACGGAGTGCAAAACATACTCTCCCCCCATGCCTTCGGCCTGGTGGAGAAAATAATAGAAGCCTCAAAGAACACTGGGATCCGAGAAATGGAAGAAAAATTCACCCAGTTGGAGAAAAAGCAAGTTGAGATGGAAATAGAATTAGATGCCCTTAAGGACGACACAGACTTTGAGGAAGTACGCAGGGAGACAGATCTATCTCTCCTCTATGACCGGGTAAAAAGACTCCAGAAACAAATGGAAGAAAAAGAACACTCGTCAAAGTTGAAGCAAAGTCAGCTCATTGAAGACATACAAAAACTCCAAAAAGAGGTGAGAATGCTGAAGATAAATCAGGAGGGCCTGCCAAGGCCTACCACCGAACAACATGATTTGAACCAAGAAACAGAAAATCCAGAAAGCCAAGATCCACAATCTCAAGCTACATCAAGTTTAGAACCTCCACCCCAAACAACCCAGACGCAAGATACCCCCAGCATGGGACAGCCACGAGACACATTGCTATCCTCATGGACTCAAATGGGAAATACGTGGATTGGAAAAAACTCTTCCCAAATCACCAAGCGTGCCATGGAGCTAATGAATGAAGATGAACTGGGGTTCCCCAGCCACATAATAATTCACAGTTTCACATAGGCACACACAGTCTGAAACCGCACAGAAGAGAACACAAACTGGTTGAGTCTATCAAAGAAGTGATAGTTTCACAAGATAGTATTACTCAAAGTGTTAATGTAACACAGCTCTGTTTACACGTTTATTTTATTGTTTTATCTTCATTGTTTTGTTCCACTTTTGCTGGCAATGTAAACGTATGTTTTCTCATGCCAATAAAGCTCCTTTGAATGAGAGAGAGAGAGAGAGAGAGAGAGAGAGAGAGTAGAGATAAGGGGTGGTATAGGGAGAGGTATAGGAAGAGGAAGAGGGGTAGAGAGAGAGAGAGAGAGAGAGAGAGAGAGAGAGAGAGAGAGAGAGAGAGAGAGAGAGAGAGAGAGAGAGAGAGAGTGATAAAGGTAGAGAGATAATCTTCTTTGCTGTTGTTTGACGTGTGACTGAGCTTATACCCTAATGAGAGGAAAGGACAGACCTTACTGAATAAAGCCAGGTTTCTGCAGTATGCATTATACAACAGCTCCATTTATACACTGCATGCGTTATAAATAAACATTTTATGTTTATGTATAGGGCAGAATCCTCCTATCTCCATGCTCCAAGGTTTTGTGTTTTTGTTCGTAAATTAGCGGCATACTTTTTGATCATATACCGCAGCATCATGCAAAAGCAATGAGCTTGTAGATCTGCTACTTGTTTTGCTACTTTTGAATTTGAAATTATCCTGAAAAGGTTTGGACATGATATGAGGTTTACATCCGACTGAGGCGTTATGTAAATATAAGTGCGGACGTAGAATACGCACATCGACAGGCTGGGTGTTGGGCTAAAGAAACAGATAATGGATGGAGCCCGCACACCACAGGTACAAGAAAGACGTTCTTTATTGAGAATTCTGACAACATTTCGATCTATTCGATCAAATAGATCGAAACGTTGTCAGAATTCTCAATAAAGAACGTCTTTCTTGTACCTGTGGTGTGCGGGCTCCATCCGTTATGTAAATATAAAACATGAGTTTTATATTAGCTCGTTCTCACTTGGTCTCTCTGTCTCTGTCTCTGTCTCTGTCTCTGTCTCTGTCTCTGTCTCTCTCTCTCTCTCTCTCTCTCTCTCTCTCATCCTAGTGGGAAGTCGGCCTGTATCCTCACCTCTAAATGACGCCAAGGTCAGAAACAATATATATATATTCTGTATCAATGAATTGGAATATTATTTCAAAGTACCCTGTCTTAATCAATTTTGTAATGTACCCTCAAATGTGTGTGTGTGTGTGTGTGTGTGTGTGTGTGTGTGTGTGTGTGTGTGTGTGTGTGTGTGTGTGTGTGTGTGTGTGTGTGTGCGTGTGTGTGCGTGCGTGCGTGTGCATGTGTACCTTGTTCTCCAAGGTTGAATGCATCATTCAGGAGACTCTGAATGGAGATGGACCTCTTCATGACTGTGACCCTCATCTGACAGGTATCAATCACTGTATACAGCATGACATGACATGACATGACATGACATGACATGACATGACATGACATGACATGACATGACATGACATGACATGACATGACAGAAGAATTGTACTTCTTCAGCGCCATCACGCTGAAAACACATAAACAGCAGACAATGGCCCAAGTCCTATAAGGAAACATGGATTCAAGTTCTCAGTCGCCACAACTGATTTCAGTTCTACAACCTGTCAATACCTGTCAATACCAAGGACACTTTACATCAAAAACAGCCAACAAACAACAAAACAAAACAACTATTTGCCATAAGCCTGAGAGAATATAATATAGTATAATATGAATCTTGTGATGTGTTGTGTTATAGAGGAGCTTGGTGAGGTGCAGAGACACCAGGGTCTGCTCAGAGAGTTGCAGGAACTGGCTGATGATGGTATGCACTTGCACACACGCACGCACGCTACTTTTGGTGCTTTGTGTGACACAGCTGTAGTATGATCAAATAGGCTGTTAATTAACGAATACATATATGGGGATAAGCGGTTTCTGCCCGACAGCAACGATAAATCTGTGAATCTTCCAGAGAGAGAAAGAGAGAGTGAGAGGTATGAATACAACACCGCAGACCAGGGGCAGAACGATGAGGAGGTGAACGAGGAGGAGAGAGAGACCGAAACCAAGACAGGCGACGATAAGGAGGAAGACACAGAGCAGCAGGAGGCGAAGACAGGCGACGATAAGGAGGAAGACACAGAGCAGCAGGAGGCGAAGACAGGCGACGATAAGGAGGAAGACACAGAGCAGCAGGAGGCGAAGACAGGCGAGGTATAGAGCAGCTATAGAAGAACAACTGATTTGCAATATAAACAACATTGAGAATGAGTTCCATTTTGTTTTCTATTGCCCGTGCTTTCTACGAGCTCTACGTCAAAAGTTATTTTTTTTTATGTGGTTAAGCGACGCAGAGTGACTCACAAGAATATTTAGAGAACGCTTGGGACATACGGACAATGTGTTTTGTTCATGTTTTAACCAAATAATCATGTAGTTTCTGTGTGGGAAGTGAATGTGTTAATTTGTTAATGTATGTTTTTGGTGTCTTATAATCCTGTAATAGATGGGTCTTTACGGCAAGACATGGATATAAAGATTAATTAATTCATTAATTAATTAATTCATTCATTCCTTTATTCACAGCAGCAGGAGGTGAAGAACGACGCGGGCGAAGCACACGAGCTGGAGGTGGAGAAGAGGTGGAGGCGGCTGGACGAGGAGGAGGGGAAGGAGAGAGCCAGGGAGCTGGCGGAGCTCCTGGTGGAGGAGGAGGAGGCCAGGAAGAAGGGGAGGTGGAGGCCGGAGGAGGAGAGGAACGACAAGGAGCTGGAGGAGCTCCTCAAGGAGCTGAAGAGGAAGCGCCTCGAGGCCACCAAGGAGAGGCACCTCCAGACAGGAGGAGGAGGAGGAGGTCACAGCACGGAGGACAAGGAGGAGGACGAGGAGGTGGAGGGTGGAGAGAAGATGGCGGTAGGGATGAGATCATAATGAGTATTTAATGTCACAATTACTGTACTGACAGATAACTCCCTAGTAGAGCGAATATTATTGTAGAGTGAGAATATGTGTGTGTGCATATAATATTTTTGAGTGGTGCAACCACTCCTACAACCAGCAATGTCCGTGTCTACCTATGTGTCTACCTATGTCTCATGTGTCTACCTATATGTGGCCATGAGCACGAGTATATGCCTATTAGTACCAGTAGGGGCGCTGTGCCAGAAACAGAGAGAGAGATAGTGCTGCTCTGTTGCCTGCTAATGAGAGAGAGAGAGAGGAGGAGGAGGAGGGGGAGGGGAGTTGCACCACTCAGTTCACACGGGTGTGATTTTTCTTGACGTTTGGCTCTGCTACATTTTTCCTCCTGCTCGGCACAATTATACAACCATCATTAACCATTAAGAGCAGGGAGATATAGATATACAATAACAACCGCCCAAACGGGAACAGAAATAGCGGAGCCCACCGGTGGTGAGAGCAAACAGCTCATGGTGACAACCATGAGCGGGACAAGATCCCGCCCCAAATGGTCAGCTGATTGCCACGACAGCGTATGACATGTGGGACTTTAATGTAATCAGACAGGACTTTTCTGTTTGGACGTATGGGCTGTCAAGGCCAGTATGTAGTTTCAGTAGGCGTTCCCGCATAACTTCCGGGTATGATGATGATGTCACGTGCACCCTCTATAATTGCGATTAGTGATATTAGCACGATAGGCTAATCAAAATAGGCTTAAAATGGCCATGTTTGTCTGTCAGCCACCTGACAAACATGGGGGGGGGGGGGGAATAGTATCTACAAGCTAATGTAGATATTTAAGAGATTTGGTGTAGTAGGACATTTAAAAAAAAGCAGTCCAAGTACAGTAGCCTACACCTACAGTGTCAACTCAGGTCCAGTGTATGACGGATGATTTCATCATGTGTAATTTTAGATTTTTGCGTTGGCTATTCAAAAATAGAAAGCTCACAGCACATCACTTAGTGCCACAGTGCGAGCTTGTATGTTGAACAGTTTTTGAGTGGTGCAACCACTCCTACAACCAGCAATGTCCGTGTACCTGTTTGTTTGTGTACCTGTGTGAGCACGAGTGGTGTGCGCATGCATGAAATTGGAACGAGAGAAGTATGTGACATGGCTGCCACCTGCTGGACGCAAATCCAACTTCTGACTGTCTAGGTTCGCTAAAGAAGGAAAAGCCGAGCCAAAATAATAATGAAAAAATAGTTCTCAGCGACGCGGATTGATATCCATAATAAAGCTAATCTGACGGAGCAGAGAGAGAGAGAGAGAGAGAGAGAGAGAGAGAGAGGAGGTGGGAGAGAGGGGGGTTGCACCACTCGGTTCACACAGGTGTGATTTTTTCTTTTATCTCGAAAGTGTGAGAACTACTTCATTTCAGAATCGGCCTCAGGTCTTAATGGATTAGGAAGAGTGTAAAATGATTTGGTTTCATTTGATGCTCTCAAGAGTTACATTTTTGTAAAACATCCGCATACATAATTTACAAGAACATTGGAATTAGAAAATGTAGAAGAATTATTTTTGATAAGCGTTTGCCCGTTATCTCTGCTATGGTACCAACATCAACATGGAAATGTCTAAGTCTTGGGTCTAATGGTGGTCCGTGGCTCAGTGCACAATAAATAATGGACCTTGACATGAAAACAGTTGAAATTAATTAACCACTGTCCTATGGCGATAAGCGGTTATTGTCCTGTGCATCTCTATAGGCAGAGGAGGACCCAGACATGATGCAGAGGAGGAGCGAGGAGGAGAGGAAGAGGAGTGAAACGGAGCTGGAGGAGGAGAAGGAGAAGGTGGACAGTGTTTTGTTTTATTAGGTTTTTTTTAATAGACATGACAAACAAAACAAGACATACATAACAACAACACATACACCAGACTATAAATGCATATGAATGAGTATCAAACCTGTTCTATCGTAATGTATAGGGAATAAATACAACATGAAACATTAACATAAAGAGCAATAGTAAGCAGTTATATACAGTGGACAGTGTTGCCAAGTCTGCTTATTGTAAGCGCCTTTGGGCTTGTTTTTGAGGGGCGCAAGCCTCTCCTATGTCCAGCTTTGAGTGTTTGTGCACAATCATTGAAGACAAAAGTGTGTAAACACAAACATTGTGTAAACACAAACATTGAAGACAAAGGTGTAAACACAAATATTGAAGACAAACGTGTGTAAACACAAACATTGTGTAAACACAAACATTGAAGACAAAGGTGTGTAAACGCAAATATTGAAGACAAAAGTGTGTAAACACAAACATTGAAGACAAAGGTGTGTAAACGCAAATATCGAAGACAAAGGTGTGTAAACACAAACATTGAAGACAAAGGTGTGTAAACGCAAACATTGAAGACAAAAGTGTGTAAACACAAACATTGTGTAAACACAAACATTGAAGACAAAAGTGTGTAAACACAAACATTGAAGACAAAGGTGTGTAAACGCAAATATTGAAGACAAAAGTGTGTAAACACAAACATTGAAGACAAAAGTGTGTAAACACAAACATTGAAGACAAAGGTGTGTAAACACAAACATTGAAGACGAAAGTGTGTAAACACAAACATTGAATACAAAGGTGTGTAAACACAAACATTGAAGACGAAAGTGTGTAAACACAAACATTGAAGACAAAGGTGTGTAAACACAAACATTGAAGACGAAAGTGTGTAAACACAAACATTGTGTAAACACAAACATTGAAGACAAAAGTGTGTAAACACAAACATTGAAGACAAAGGTGTGTAAACACAAACATTGAAGACGAAAGTGTGTAAACACAAACATTGAAGACAAAGGTGTGTAAACACAAACATTGAAGACAAAAGTGTGTAAACACAAACATTGTGTAAACACAAACATTGAAGACAAAAGTGTGTAAACACAAACATTGAAGACAAAGGTGTGTAAACACAAACATTGAAGACGAAAGTGTGTAAACACAAACATTGTAGACGAAAGTGTGTAAACACAAACATTGAAGACAAAGGTGTGTAAACACAAACATTGAAGACGAAAGTGTGTAAACACAAACATTGAAGACAAAGGTGTGTAAACACAAACATTGAAGACGAAAGTGTGTAAACACAAACATTGAAGACAAAGGTGTGTAAACACAAACATTGAAGACGAAAGTGTGTAAACACAAACATTGAAGACAAAGGTGTGTAAACACAAACATTGAAGACGAAAGTGTGTAAACACAAACATTGTAGACGAAAGTGTGTAAACACAAACATTGTAGACGAAAGTGTGTAAACACAAACATTGAAGACAAAGGTGTGTAAACACAAACATTGTAGACGAAAGTGTGTAAACACAAACATTGAAGACAAAGGTGTGTAAACACAAACATTGTAGACGA
>NC_139706.1:4013610-4081110 GCF_964188405.1 Protomyctophum parallelum | reverse complement strand
AATCTCTGACGGGTGGAAACCTCTCAAAACTGTTACTTTTCAGGATTCAAATTAAAAAATATGAAAAGATAAGTCTGCTATTACTTTTGATACTTTTGTGTGGATATAAGACTAAAACTAGGCCAAACTAAAAGAACCAAGCTGAACTCCCTGACTAAACAAAAACAATGGGCCAAAAAGGGGGAACAAAATAAATGGCGGCCCTATCAAGCTTCCCTTTTCTGAAAGAATACACACAAGAGAAAGCTTTGGAATACTCCAGTATGATAGTTAAGTTTCCTACAACCAAAGCTTTCCCCACATTAATACAAATATCTGAAAAGACCCTAGTATAGAACCCACATACAATAGTGCTTCAGCATTTTCATAATAAAAGGCACAATAATCTGCCTTTCTTGTCCCCAGAATGACAGTATGCAAAGCTCTGTGTGTCTGACAGTGCCTATGGGCTGGCGTAGCCAGACAACTATTTCACAATCTCCGGATGCTATGTGCCGAGAAAAGGCAGAGAAAGGGAAGCTGTCATCTGTTTGTCATATGTTTTTTAATATCTTTAAATTGTATTTGTAAAAGCTTTCATTTCTGACAAGCAGCGAGCAGGCTTTGGTTATTGTGATCTACATTAGGAGAGCATAGAAGGGGAGTCCCGCACACTGGCCCTCATTTATCAACACGGCGCACGCCCAAAAATGAGCATAAGCCGGAAACAGCTCAACTTTCGGCATTTATCATTCCAGCGTCACGTGACTTTGAACTTGGGCGTATCGTCGCGTATGCCAGGGCCAAATATCACGTCAGGTTGGGAGCTATCGTAGGTTTTGTTCTACACCAGATTTTCTGTCGTAGACAAGCGGAGGAGGAGGAGGAGATGCAGCTAGGATTGCAAAACAGCAGCGTGTGCGGCTGTCACGGGCTGTGCGCATCCAAACTCATTCCACCAATGACATGTGAGCTATTTATTTTTCTCGATTAAAAAGAAAATAGCAGACCTACAAGCTCGTATCGTGGCACTCGTTGCCACGCTATGAGCTTGTAGATCTGCTATTTTTTTCAATAGGGGTTCCCGTCCAGAATGGACATCCGATTTAAAGTTTAAGCATGACCCAGTATAGACCCTGGGGAACTCTATATGTGTATTATATGTAAAATCTTAATTTCCATTTCCCAGGCCTTTTTCACACCATAATGTAGTGTCCGAGCACTGCGGCGTGAAGACTTGATAATGACCACTGGCCACGAGAGTGTCAAAGTTACTTAACAATAGATATGATGGCAAAATAATGTAGTGTTCAAAGTATGTATGTTATTCAGAGCATGTTGCTGCCTGGAGCCCATCAGCAGTCTGTCTGTCCAGCACCGACTCAATGTGACCGAGCAGTGATGAGAAGAACTGAGGGACTCCCTCATAACCTAAAGAGAGAGCACAGAGGTAGTCAGTGAGTGTGTGTGTGTGTGTGTGTGTGTGTGGCTGTGTGCGTGTGTGGCTGTGTGCGTGCGTGCGTACGTGCGTATGTGTGAGACAGTGAAGGACATGTGTGTGTGTGTGTGTGTGTGTGTGTGTGTGTGTGCCTACCTGGGAAGAAGTTGATATCGATGATGGTGAGGGTGTGCGTGTGGATGTTGACGATGATGTCCACTCCAAACAGAGCCATGCCCAGCAGCGCCCGCAGCTCTCCGACCAGAGCAGCCACGCCCTCTGAGCTGGGAGGAGGCAGGCAGGGCATGCTCTCATCCAGCTGCGGAGGAGAGGAGGAACCACTGTTTTTTCATCAATTAAAAGAGGAATTCATTGATTTTTCAAATAAATAAAATCAAACAAATTCCATAAATTTAGAAAACAAATGTTTAAGAAGAAGTGAAAGCAGCCAATCAGATTGCGCTATCTGCTATTTTCACTAGCTTGCCTGGGGAGACATGACATTTCTCTTTTGGGTCTGGAGCTAAAACGTTTGGGAACCGTTTGGGTCTTTACTACTGATGGTTGCACGTAGCATGTTACAGACTCCACTATATGTGGTTAGAGTGGGGTTTTCAACAGGTGGTCCATGAAGGTATTGCATGTGGTCCCTGAGCAGCATTGAGTAATGTAGGACAGTAGGACTTATTTAACTTTTCTTTCCACTAGAGACACTGAATGACCTGGTGACCTATGATGACCGTCCATGTAGTCATTTACTGACAAGTTGGAGGTCAACAAATTCAACAGAAAAAGGAAGTTAGAATCTCAAAAGGGGGAAGTGCACCGGGTTGTCTGGTTGGAGTCATTATTATTAGGAAATGATTAGTAGTCTTTGGTTAACACACAGTGGGATGTATACACCATTACACGTGGGATGCATTGCAAGTGTTACAAAATCACAACTCTTATAGCCCCGCCATATCCCCACCCAACACAACAACAGTGGTCCCCAGGTTGATTCTAAGTCAGGGTGGTGGTCCGTCGTTCACAATCAGTTGAAAACCCCTGGGTTAGATGATACTGCAGGTTGATGCTACTGACTGCGTTGAGGTGAGAGCTGGACTCTGGCTTAGACACTTCATGGCTGTTGAAGAAGATAGTCTTCCTGTCTGGAAACACAATATGCAGAAAATGAAACATGTGGCAACGTCCGCCAAATCTCATTTTAACCGGTCATTTCTAATTTCTCGTTTTACCCATTAAAACTGGGAAAAAACATGGAGTAATCCTGGTCCCTAAACTGCCTCCCCCTGGCCAGCCGGGGCGCCTGATGGAGGGGAAAGGAACTGGTTGGAATAACGTGTTCCTTAACTTCCTTCCACACGCTACGTCCAACCAGGGAAACTCCCCCCCCTGTCAGGTGTAAAGGAGCAACTTGGACACTCAGGCATGAAGGAAGCATGAGTTCAAGTCCGTTGCTCTCCCCATGTCCCCCATATATGGGGACTAGGTTGGTGGAGGGTGTGTAGAGCCCAGGATCACATTAGATGATAGACACAGGGGTGAAAAATGGGTTACAAAATCGTGGGATAAAAAATAAAATAAAAAAAGGAGGAAAGGAAAGGAAAGACAGAAGAAAATAAGAAAAATAAGTCATGTGTCTGCTTAGACGTGCGGGTGGACTGACCACAGGGTCCAGGGGGGAAGTTCTTCAGCGAGGGTCTGTCCACACAGTAGTGTCTGTCTCCCACCACAAACACCTTGTGGAGCACGGCCCCGTGGTTGACGAAACTCTGCAGCACGCAGGGCGGCCGCGCGTCGTCCAGGCTCCCTGCACCGAAGATCAGACACATCTACAGCACGTCACAGTGACGGCAAAGAAAACACCTTCAATACATTCATTGAAAAGAAGTCGTGTTGCTGTCGGGCAGAATTATCTCTATGGCGTCACACCAAAGCATCAAAAGTAGCAGATCATCCGCGAGCTCAAAACGCGGCGCGAAGCGACACGCTTTGAGCTTGTGGATTTGATACTTATGGTTCTGGTGTTACATGGATTACAAACGTACGTACATACATACACACATACACACACATACAGAGACGTGGTGCATTTATAGTAGAATGTCTCATTTCAAGTTTTCAAATGTAGGCCTATACAATTCTTTTGAAAATAGCAGATCCGCTAAAAAGCTAGTCAAGCTTCCGTGTGCGTTACAGAAGTCCCAGAAAAGACACGTTGTGATTGGCCAGTAGTCACTTGAGTGGCAGCAACTACCGCTTGACTTCCTGCCTTCAATGGAGACACGCCGCTCCAATGAACTGCAGTGGCCAATGACATCTATTCGTTTTAAATATCTATGGCTTGTTTCTGGCCTCTTGCTCTTAGTAAGGGGAAAAAGTGCACAGCACTCACCTCGTGGGAAAGGGAGCCATGGGCCACTCTTTTTTTACAGACTGAAAGAAGACAAAGAGAACATAGTTCTTAGAGGGTGTGGCTTAATCTCACAAAGTGGGCACGCGCTAAAAAAGAATAAACAAACATACTGAGACTATTGAATGACTTCATACATTGAAATAACACTTAACAGTGGGCTGTGCCAGTGAGATTACAAGCCTTATCGTTAATGCTATGTATGTGTACGTACATCTAATGGCACTAATAGGTGGAACCTGCTACAGTACGAAGTTCCAGTGTTGCCCTGATAAGCATCTGAAGGTGTGCTACTGACTGAGAGGGAAGCTGAGGCCTTTGCTGTCCATGGCTTCCTGGATAGATGAAATGTCCCCGACACTGTTGATCTCCAGGTATGGTGGACAGCAGACACGCCAGTCTGACATACACAGTAAACACCGTTAAAACATTGTTGTGTATTTCTGCAGGATCTCTCGTATTTAAATGATCCAGTATATCATACTGGATATCATCTTTGGACAAATATACTGTGTATACAAAAGTACAGTAACACACCCCACAATAAATCATTTAACAACTCCACCCACCCACACATTCACATGATACCGCATTTATGACACCCTGCCTCACACCCCCCCCGATAAAGGAACATCATGTGCACGCACGCAGGCACACACACTCTCACACACACACACACACACACACACACACACACACACACACACACGTAAAGACAGAGAAAGACTAAATAAAGCCCCTCACATGGAATCCATTAACATTGCTAGATAAAAAAAACATTAAGTAAAGGAGAAATTACCGAGTGGCGCGCTACGAGCTTGTAGGTCTGCTATTTTTGAAAAAGCGAAGAACGACTGACATGGAAACATAGCTTTAAGAACGACTGACATAGAAACATAGCTTTAAGAACGACTGACATAGAAACATACTGTAGCTTTTTCAGAAAACTGTCAGGATGTAGAAGACATTTTTACTGCTGTGTTTCCGTGTACTGCGCTAACCCCACCAAGACAAATTCCTTGTATGCACATACCTAGCAGACAATAGAAGGCATATCAGCTGTACCTCTGAGGGACTTCTGCAGCATGCTCATAATGCGGTAGGAGGTAAACCGGTCTAGTAGCTGGCTCATAGCAGGCAGGGGGTCCAGAATAACAGTGCTGGGATGGGCGGACACATAGCTCTGCAACGGAAAAAGACAGAAAACAGGGGTTCAAATATAAAAGTGTCAAGTTGTAACCCTAAGGTATATACAGGGGGATTGTTCCTTGAACTGTGTTGGCGGGCTGAGGATGGGACGAGGAGTATTATGGGATATCTTGTGTTTACTTTCTGTTCTGGTGTGCAGGGAAGCGGTCGCATTATTGAGAGGAAGAGAGATATTACTTTGTTTGTCCACCACAGGGATTGGATACAGAATTAGAACCCTGGCTGATCACGTTTGTCCTTTTTGAATTATTATTTTGTTTATTTAATCACCAGTTCTGCAACACGGACTCCTTTTCCTTCGCAGCATAGCAAGAAAGCATAAGGATTATTCCGGAGAGGAGAGACACGGTGGTTATAAAGTTACATAAGAGTTAAATTAATGCATTCAATCCGGGAAAGCATTTGTGTCATTTTATATTTATAGTTTTATGTAAAACTATATATCGCTGCTGTTGGGCAGAAACCTCTTAACACCATATTGAAAATGTTTGTGTGTTTTGTTTTTGTAAATTAATGCCCTACTTTATCACACAAAAAGCCTCAAAAGTAGCAGATCTACAAGCCTGAAAGCGTGAGCTTGTAGTTCTGCTACTTTTGAATCCTGAAAGGTAACAGTTTGCCTGGACCGACAGAGATATAGCCATATAGGCTATGAATAATATACGTTTTTCAGACAGCTGTTCTAGGTGTTTTTAGATTTGGCCTCAAGAACAAGAAATGTAAGAAACCACTTGTGATTAGCACTTTGCAGAAACACTGATCATCAAATGCATTACTACCAGTAGTACCAACCATTAAAACAACATCAAAACAACAATTTCCCACCATCCCAATTATTTTAAATGTACTCCTTTGTTTGTTTGTCTTGTTTCAACCTGGAAGTTGGCAAGGAGCCGCTGTGATTGGCTGTCATGCTCCGCCTCCATTATGACATCAGAGAGCTTGTGGACGATGACATGGAAGGGTCCCTGAGAAACCAGGGGCTGGCTGAGGTCAATCTACAGAACGGGACGAAAGCCATACCCATTCATCACTGGTGCTTTTACCAAAACCAACCATAATACCATATACAACACTGGTACCTTAACCCATTCTGACCTGAGATCAGATTCATACGAGGTTTCCGCCGGACACACACTGGTCTGATTAACCCATTCTGACCTGAGATCAGATTCTAAAAATGTCAGTCGTTCTTCGATTTTTCAAAAAATAGCAGACCTACAAGCTCGTATCGCGCCACTCGGTGGCACGATATGAGCTTGTAGATCTGCTATTTTTAAATAGCTAAAGCATAACATGATGCCGACACCAAAATGGGTGCCCGTTCAGAATGGGATAAACAACACTGGTACCATATACAACATATACAACAATAGTACCATACCCATTCATTACTGCTGCTTTTACCATAACTGCTTTTACCATATACATCACTTGTGCTTTTACCATAACCACTTTTCACTGAAGTTGTGGAACAAACTCTGTTTGAGGAGTACAAGGTACAACATGCTTCTTAAGTTCACACTTCACAAAACCCATTCATAGTCATTCAACAGAAGTCAAGGAGGGACAAGGGCTTTGGTTTCTCAATACAGTCCGCAGTTAGATTATAGCAGTGACATTGTAACTCCACTCACCCAAAGTTTTTAGTCTCTCATGCAGGCCGATGTTAGGCTGTTTTTCACACAAATCTGTAATGTGAGGCTGGTCATTATTGGAAGCTAAACCGCAACAGGGTGTCACGAAATGAAACAACAGCCTCGCTGTGCATGATCTCACTCACTTTGTTATACTGCTGCTTCTGAATGACATCAATACTTTGACAGGAACTATTGACTTTAAAGGAGAATTCCCTGCTGCCCCTGTCATTCCGTTAAATAAAGCGGTTTATTCAGCATTTATTTCAGAGGGGTATGTGTCTCTGCCTGGTGGAAAGGCAGTTGCAGTGAAGATCTTGAGAGATACAGGCGCACTACAAACATACATCCATTCTCCTCAGTTTCAGACACAGTGGTGTTTACTCTTGAGCGCAACACATCCTGCTCCGTAGGCACGTAGCCTGGCACCACCAGTCTCGCCAAGTCACACAGGTAGCTGCCAAACAATGAACTTCTCTGATCACACAAGTCCTTTTCACACAAGGTAACATATCTTACAGATTTACTCATCTCGTTAGTTCTTAGGAAACCACCCGGATTTGAACCTTGATCTCCCACAAGGGAAACCAAAGACATACAGTACCACTCACTCATCGACTGCCCCTTTGTATTTGAGAGGTACTAAACTACTTATTGTCAGCCACAGCTACTCTTCTACATTTTACACCCATGATGAAGTTTCCCGTAGCAGAAAGGAGCTGACTTACTATCCGGCAGAGTCATTGAGCTGGTATTCTGCGGCTCGTTCATAGCATTGCTGGATGCCACCATCGTTCCACAAACGTATAATGATGTCTGCCATTTCCTTTGGCATGGTGCCTTCCTCCATGGTGTCTGCAAGGTGCTGAAGCTTCCTGGCATCATCCTACACAGACAGGTGGAGCCACAGACACAAACACACTCAAGGTTTGTTGTAGGAAGCGCGGTACCCAGGCCGGTACCCAGGCAGAATGGTTAGAATGCATCCCAGTGCTTCTCAATTAAGCGTTCGTGGACCCCCGGGGGCCCTTGGCGGATTCCCAG
Source organism: Protomyctophum parallelum (assembly GCF_964188405.1). Taxonomy (NCBI): domain Eukaryota; kingdom Metazoa; phylum Chordata; class Actinopteri; order Myctophiformes; family Myctophidae; genus Protomyctophum; species Protomyctophum parallelum. The sequence goes on along the minus strand of NC_139706.1, from coordinate 4,073,387 downwards.
GGGGTCCCCAGTAAGTAAACGTAGGTAACGCAGCTACTATTGAAAAATAGAAGATCTACAAGCGCGTAGCGCGCCACCGAGTGAACTACAGTCTTTTCACATTGAAAATGACATTTATAAAAGATAACTGTGCATGAATGGTTAGAATGCATCCCAGTGCTTCTCAATTAAGCGTTCGTGGACCCCCGGGGGCCCTTGGGGGATTCCCAGGGGGTCCCCACGTAGGTAACGCAGCTACTATTGAAAAATAGAAGATCTACAAGGTCAAAGCGCGCCACCGAGTGAACTACAGTCTTTTCACATTGAAAATGACATTTATAAAAGATAACTGTGCATGAATGGTTAGAATGCATCCCAGTGCTTCTCAATTAAGCGTTCGTGGACCCCCGGGGGCCCTTGGGGGATTCCCAGGGGGTCCCCAGTAAACGTAGGTAACGCAGCTACTATTGAAAAATAGAAGATCTACAAGCGCGTAGCGCGCCACCGAGTGAACTACAGTCTTTTCACATTGAAAATGACATTTATAAAAGATAACTGTGCATGAATGGTTAGAATGCATCCCAGTGCTTCTCAATTAAGCGTTCGTGGACCCCCGGGGGCCCTTGGGGGATTCCCAGGGGGTCCCCAGTAAACGTAGGTAACGCAGCTACTATTGAAAAATAGAAGATCTACAAGCGCGTAGCGCGCCACCGAGTGAACTACAGTCTTTTCACATTGAAAATGACATTTATAAAAGATAACTGTGCATGAATGGTTAGAATGCATCCCAGTGCTTCTCAATTAAGCGTTCGTGGACCCCCGGGGGCCCTTGTTTTAAGCATCAATTATACTTTAGCTAAAATAGCAGATGCACAAGCTCATAGTGCCGCGCTACAAGCGGGCGGAGCAGTAGCAGGTTGCCTGTTGATGGTGTGGGCAGGGCTGATAATCTGCACACCTGAGGGCCTATACAAACATTTGTCTCTCACTGACAGACAACTCCTATGTGCCTGTATACCGAATGATGCATTAATGTAAGTCTGCTTTCCTACTCGTTGTATTGACTATGTTTCCTACTGTGTATTACGCCCCATTATTGATTGTTATTTAAACACTCAATGTCAATACTGTCTGGTCTGGTTCATGCTAGAACAACATATTTTCATATGGGGGTTCAAGGCCAAATAGAGGTAATTCTGGACATGGGTTTTTCAGAAAAGTTTTACAATACTTTTATCTTTTTAGAGTCAAAAATGATTTCAGCTGTTTGTGTGTCAGAGTTACAGAAATGTTGACACCCAGAAATCAAATGAGCGATTGACTGTTTGAGAAACAAAACAGCTATCACTGTATGTTAATGAATATACCTAGTCCTCTGGGTTCCTCAGGCGTTGACACTAAGGAGTGCCCGGCAGCTAAATAAAACACTAAGGGGTGCCCACCTGCCCCTGGCAGCTAAATAACACTTTCGGGTGAGTGCTCTTTTGAGAGGGGACGCAACCATATATGAGTACAACACAAAATATAAAACACCTGAATGTGGCCAGAGCACTCTGCGTTGGGATCTGTGAAATGAAAATAAGAGCACTGTTTTTGTGCTGTTTTCACCGTTGCTACACTTGACATTATAAAATGTCAAGTGTGAACCCATAGTCATTCATAGGTTTTGTTTTTTTATCGTACAGCCTAGTGCAGTGGTTCTCAACCTTTTCAGGCTGGGAGGGACCCCCAACATAATCACATTTAAACTGGGGACCCCCACCCTGAGAAGCACTTGGGATTGTAGGAGTTAAGTTGAGGTATTGTATTTAGTTTATATAGTGAAAAAAGCAGATCTACAAGCTCACATTTTCGAGGCGTTGTGAGCTTGTAGATGGGCCATATTATACTATGGTCACTTCACTCACCATCACCTGGGGGCCCCCCCAAAATATGTTCAAATGTGACCTATAATTTTACAATCATTTTTTTTTACTTACTTTTAAGTGGGGCATGACCTTTGGACAAGTAGGACATGATGACCTGTACTCGGCCCGCCGGGTAAGTGCCCCTGAGACCTTAGTAGGAAAACATAAATTAGACATTCTCCTGGGACCAGGGGTCATCGACATGTTGGCTTGTGGCTTGTTGTCAAAATTAAATTTCTGCCACAGACAGACACACACACACACACACAATGAGTGGACAACAAAAATAACAACATTAGCTGAGGGTGTTGAAATGCAACCACATCCATGTGTAAACATTTGAGAACCACTAGCTTATTACTTAGCTTTTTCTTTCATGTATTCATATGTATTCAACATAATATGATAATTATGGCACAGTGCAGATTGAAGATCAGCTCTTTTGGGATGAAGACAGACAGTCACTGACAGTGATGTACTGATGAAGAGAAAAATACAGACAAGAGCTGTCAATCTCTCCATTTCAGCCTAAACATAAAATCCATGTTACACTGGGCACTTTACACAACGCAGACATCCAGATGGATGACAAATGTCTTGACAGCATCAAACGTTTCACCACATTAAAGCCTTGGTCAGAAAGAGGCAATCTACAAGAGTGCAGATCTGCTATTTTCATCAATCAAAGCCTTTGTTTATCAACTGTAGTTATGATGATGAAGATGATGATGATGATGTCAAAAACGTCTCATCTGCTTCATAAGAAAAAAGGCTAAATATATTTACAATAATGTCGAGTCATTTGGGGGTTCTAATGAGTATAATGGGCAGTGGTCATGAGCTATGGAACGTTCTATTATGTTATATTTGTATGGTCTGCTGTGTGTTGTTGTTGTTGTGGCAATGCTAAAGCGCTAATTCCGTTAGCATCATTCCCTTGGTCAGAGATAAGCAAATAAAACAATCTGGCAGTTTAAACATGCAATGTTACATGCTTTAGAGGCGTTGTGTAATTGTGTTGCTTTTCTGTGGTCGCGTCTTACTTGTGTTATTGTTGTGACAGCCGGGCAGTGATGCATGTAGAAATCACCTCCATAATTTGGTCCAAACTTGTAAAGCATAACAATCGGGATGTTGTTGACACATGCACCGACACATCTATACCGTAATGATTTAATGTAAATGAATTCCCAAAGAATTACTGTTCTCAGCGCAGCAGCTCCTCTGGACTGACAGGCAGCAATGACATGACGTAGGGAAGCAGCGTCATGCAGGGTTTAGTTCATTTTTATAAATGAATGGGATAGAAAAAAGAGTCCTCTACTCAACAATAATACATGGTAACAGTAGGGCACCCTAACATTTGACTGGTTTTATTTTTTGAGCTCATGTTGCAAGTGGAAAAAGAGAAAATTACCATAAATCCCGTTGGTTTCATATCCTCCGTGGCGTGACGGCTAAGCCTCGGGGTTTGAGATCCAATACCCAGTCATACGCGGCCGGAGTTCAAGAATCACGAGACACGGACTAAGGACTAAGGATCAAGAGAGAAAAGAATTTTGGCATCCATGTACAGTACAAAGCATCTGAGGTGTGAAATCCATTCTTTAGCTGTAATCCATTCTTTAGCTGTGCTGGTCTCTGTCCTCCTTGTCGCTTAGGCTGGAAGGAATGAATGTATTCTCAGACCGGCCAATGAGAGGCAGCGAGATCTTGTTACATAGCTATGCTACGGCCCCACTCTATTCTATATCCCATACCCCGGAAGGTACTGCCTGTGTAAGCAACCCGTGGCTCAATGGGTAGAGCAGACGGACAGAGTGTTTTTTTTTACTGAGGCCGCTGGTTCAAACCAGGGCTCCGACATTTTAAAATGTTAATGTTCTATGAACAGGGCTTGGCTGTAAACAAGTGTTATGCACACTATCTGTGTGTATGATGAATTCCTGTCCTGTTCTGTTTATGATGAATTCCTGTTCTTTAGCTACATAGAAATGTCTATTTGTATGTCTCTAAATGTTTTGATGAATTGAACAATGTGGACCCTGTTGTAAACAAGTGTAATGCTTAATTGGGTCGTCCACTCACAGTTAACAGTCTTTGTATTGAGTTTGTGCTTGAAATGTACTGTAAATTCTGCAAACTGTTAATAAATATTTCAATCAATCAATCAATCAAAAGTGTGCGTGTGTGTGTGTGTGTGTGTGTGTGTGTGTGTGTGTGTGTGTGTGTGTGTGTGTGTGTGTGTGTGTGATTTATTTTAAATAACTCGGTGGCGCGCTATGAGCTTGTAGGTCTGCTGTCTGTCTGTCTGTCTGTCTGTCTGTCTGTCTGTCTGTCTGTCTGTCTGTCTGTCTGTCTGTCTGTCTGTGTGTGTGTGTGTGTGTGTGTGTGTGTGTGTGATTTTTTTAAATAGCAGACCTACAAGCTCATATCGCTCATATGTCTGTCTGTCGTCTGTCTGCCCCCCCCCCCTGGCCCCTCCCCCTTCCGTGTGTGCTTGCTTGTGTGCGTGCGTGCGTACCCCTCCCCCACCTGGCCCCTCCCCCCCCACTTTGGCCCCTCCCCCTTCCCTGCCTGCCCCTCCCCCCCCCTGGCCCCTCCCCCCCCACTTTGGCCCCTCCCCCTTCCCTGCCTGCCCCTCCCCCCCCCCTGGCCCCTCCCCCCCCCTTTGGCCCCTCCCCCTTCCGTGTGTGCGTGCTTGCGTGTGTGTGCGTGCGTGCGTGCGTGCGTACCCCTCCCCCCCCCTGGCCCCTCCCCCCCCACTTTGGCCCCTCCCCCTTCCCTGCCTGCCCCCCCCCCTGGCCCCTCCCCCCCCCCCCTTTGGCCCCTCCCCTTCCGTGTGTGCGTGCTTGCGTGTGTGTGTGCGTGCGTGCGTGCGTGCGTGCGTACCCCTCCCCCCCCCTGGCCCCTCCCCCCCCTGGCCCCTCCCCCTTCCCTCTCCCCCCTGGCCCCTCCCCCCCTTTGGCCCCTCCCCCTTCCCTGCCTGCCCCCCCCTGGCCCCTCCCCCCCCTGGCCCCTCCCCCTTCCGTGTGTGCGTGCTTGCTTGTGTGCGTGCGTGCGTACCCCTCCCCCCCTGGCCCCTCCCCCCCCCCTTTGGCCCCTCCCCCTTCCCTGCCTGCCCCTCCCCCCCCTGCCCCCCCCCCCCCTTTGGCCCCTCCCCCTTCCGTGTGTGCGTGCTTGCGTGTGTGTGTGCGTGCGTGCGTGCGTACCCCTCCCCCCCCCCTGGCCCCTCCCCCCCCTGGCCCCTCCCCCTTCCCTGCCTGCCCCCCCTGGCCCCTCCCCCTTCCCTGCCCCCCTGGCCCCTCCCCCTTCCGTGTGTGCGTGCGTGCTTGCGTGTGTGCGTGCGTACCCCTCCCCCCCCCCTAGCCCCTCCCCCCCCCCCTGGTCCCTCCCACTTCCCTTCCCCCCCCTGGCCCCTCCCCCTCCCCCTTCCCTGGCCCCCCTGGCCCCTCCCCCCCCCCCCCTGGCCCCTCCCCCTTCCCTGCCTGCCCCCCCCGGCCCCTCCCCCTTCCCTGCCCCCCCCCTGGCCCCTCCCCCCCCCCCTGGCCCCTCCCCCTTCCGTGTGTGCGTGTGCGCGTGCGTGCGTACCCCTCCCCCACTGGCCCCTCCCCCTTCCCTGCCTGGCCCCTCCCCCTTCCTGCCCCCTCCCCTCCCCCTTCCTGGCCCCTCCCCCTCCCCCTGCCTGGCCCCTCCCCTTCCTACTCTCCCCCAGCCTGGCCCCTCCCCCTCCCCCTTCCTGGCCCCTCCCCTTCCTACTCTCCCCCAGCCTGGCCCCACCCCCTCCCCCTGCCTGGCCCCTCCCCCTGCCTGGCCCCTCCCCCTCCCCCTTCCTGGCCCCTCCCCTTCCCCCTGCCTGGCCCCTCCCCCTTCCTGGACCCTCCCCCTCCCCCTGCCTGGCCCCTCCCCTTCCCCCTGCCTGGCCCCTCCCCCTCCCCCTTCCTGGCCCCTCCCCCTCCCCCTTCTGGCCCCTCCCCCTGTCTGGCCCCTCCCCCTTCCTTAGCATTAGCTTGTTAGCATTAGCTTGTTAGCATGAGCTTGTTAGCATGAGCGTGTTAGCATGTTAGCATTAGCTTGTTAGCATTAGCTTGTTAGCATTATCTTGTTAGCATGAGCTTGTTAGCGTTAGCTTGTTAGCATGTTAGCATTAGCTTGTTAGCATTAGCTTGTTAGCATGTTAGCTTGTTAGCATGAGCTGGTTAGCATGTTAGCTTGTTAGCATGTTAGCATTAACTTGTTAGCATTAGCTGGTTAGCTCGTTAGCATGTTAGCTTGTTAGCATTTGCTTGTTAGCATGTTAGCTCGTTAGCATTAGCTTGTTAGCATTAGCTTGTTAGCATTACCTTGTTAGCGTTAGCTTGTTAGCATGCATTAGCATGTTAGCATTAGCTTGTTAGCATGTTAGCTTGTTAGCATGTTAGCATTAGCTTGTTAGCATTAGCTTGTTAGCATTAGCTGGTTAGCATGTTAGCTTGTTAGCATGTTAGCATTAGCTTGTTAGCATTAGCTGGTTAGCTCGTTAGCATGTTAGCTTGTTAGCATGTTAGCATTTGCTTGTTAGCATGTTAGCTTGTTAGCATTAGCTTGTTAGCATGTTAGCTTGTTAGCATGAGCTGGTTAGCATGTTAGCTTGTTAGCATGTTAGCATTTGCTTGTTAGCATGTTAGCTCGTTAGCATTAGCTTGTTAGCATTAGCTTGTTAGCATTAGCTTGTTAGCATTACCTTGTTAGCGTTAGCTTGTTAGCATGCATTAGCATGTTAGCATTAGCTTGTTAGCATGTTAGCTTGTTAGCATGTTAGCTTGTTAGCATGTTAGCATTAGCTTGCTAGCATAGCTTGTTAGCATGTTAGCATTAACTTGTTACCTTTAGCTTGTTAGCCCCGCAGCGCACCTCGGAGCATTGCCCCGTCGGGCCTATGAGTTGTCGGACAAAAGGATGCCCCCCCATTAGCTTGTTAGCATGTTAGCTTGTTAGCATTAGCTTGTTAGCATTAGCTTGTTAGCATTAGCATGTTAGCATTAGCTTGTTAGCATGTTAGCATTAGCTTGTTAGCATGTTAGCTTGTTGGCCCCTCCCCCTGCCTGGCCCCTCCCCCTTCCTGGCCCCTCCCCCTCCCCCTTCTGGCCCCTCCCCCTCCCCTCCCCCTCCCCCTTCTGGCCCCTTCCCCCTCCCCTCCCCCTGCCTGCTGGCCCCTCCCCCTCCCCTGCCTGGCCCCTCCCCTTCCCCTTGCCTGCCCCTCCCCTTCCTACTCTCCCCCCTGTCTGGCCCCTCCCCCTTCTGGCCCCTCCCCCCCCCCCCCTGCCTGGCCCCTCCCCCTCCCCCTTCCTGGCCCCTCCCCCTTCCTGGCCCCTCCCCCTCCCATGTCTGGCCCCTCCCCCTCCCCCTTCCTGGCCCCTCCCCCTGCCTGGCCCCTCCCCTTCCCCTTGCCTGGCCCCTCCCCTTCCTACTCTCCCCCTGTCTGGCCCCCTCCCCCCTTCTGGCCCCTCCCCCTCCCCCCTGCCTGGCCCCTCCCCTTCCCCTGCCTGGCCCCTCCCCCTCCCCCTGTCTGGCCCCTCCCCCTCCCCCTTCTGGCCCCTCCCCCTTCCTGGCCCCTCCCCTTCCTACTCTCCCCCTTCCTGGCCCCTCCCCCTCCCCCTGTCTGGCCCCTCCCCCTCCCCCTTCTGGCCCCTCCCCCTCCCCTGCCTGGCCCCTCCCCCTTCTGGCCCCTCCCCCTTCCTGGCCCCTCCCCCTCCCCATGTCTGGCCCCTCCCCTTCCCCTTGCCTGGCCCCTCCCCTTCCTACTCTCCCCTGTCTGGCCCCCTCCCCCTTCTGGCCCTCCCCCTCCCCTTCTGGCCCTCCCCCTCCCCCTGCCTGGCCCCTCCCCTTCCCCCTGCCTGGCCCCTCCCCCTCCCCCTTCTGGCGCCTCCCCCTCCCCTGCCTGGCCCCTCCCCCTTCCTGGCCCCTCCCCATCCCCCTGTCTGGCCCCTCCCCTTCCCCTTGCCTGGCCCCTCCCCTTCCTACTCTCCCCCTTCCTGGCCCCTCCCCCTCCCCCTGTCTGGCCCCTCCCCCTCCCCCTTCTGGCCCCTCCCCCTCCCCTGCCTGGCCCCTCCCCTTCCTACTCTCCCCTGTCTGTCATGGCATTGAAGCTTTAACATGCACTGGACTGCAACACAATCCCAACTGGACAGTGGGACAAAGACGTTTTAATGAAAAACAGTGGATTAAGAACCTCAACACGGATTTCCCTGGAGGCTTAAACATACCTAAAATCAGATCTTGAACACAACAAAACCTAAACGCAGGATTAAACTGGAGAAATCTAAAAATGATTGGATCAGACTTCCTTCAAATACATGGCGAATACATTTATTCCTTGCACTGTACCTACACATGATGCGACCTGCGGTCGCATCATGGGTAGGCACAGTGCACTGAAGTCTTTCAAATCCCTCCCCTTCCTACTCTCCCCCTGTCTGGCCCCTCCCCCTTCTGGCCCCTCCCCCTCCCCCTTCTGGCCCCTCCCCCTCCCCCTGCCTGGCCCCTCCCCTTCCCCCTGCCTGGCCCCTCCCCCTCCCCCTTCTGGCCCCTCCCCCTTCCTGGCCCCTCCCCTTCCTACTCTCCCCCTTCCTGGCCCCTCCCCCTGTCTGGCCCCTCCCCCTCCCCCTTCTGGCCCCTCCCCCTCCCCCTGTCTGGCCCCTCCCCTTCCCCCTGCCTGGCCCCTCCCCCTTCCTGGCCCCTCCCCTTCCTACTCTCCCCCTTCCTGGCCCCTCCCCCTCCCCCTGTCTGGCCCCTCCCCCTCCCCCTTCTGGCCCCTCCCCCTCCCCTGCCTGGCCCCTCCCCCTCCCCCTTCCTGGCCCCTCCCCCTTCCTGGCCCCTCCCCCTCCCCATGTCTGGCCCCTCCCCTTCCCCTTGCCTGGCCCCTCCCCTTCCTACTCTCCCCCTGTCTGGCCCCTCCCCCTTCTGGCCCCTCCCCCTCCCCCTTCTGGCCCCTCCCCCTCCCCCTGCCTGGCCCCTCCCCTTCCCCCTGCCTGGCCCCTCCCCCTCCCCCTTCTGGCGCCTCCCCCTCCCCTGCCTGGCCCCTCCCCCTTCCTGGCCCCTCCCCCTCCCCCTGTCTGGCCCCTCCCCTTCCCCTTGCCTGGCCCCTCCCCTTCCTACTCTCCCCCTTCCTGGCCCCTCCCCCTCCCCCTGTCTGGCCCCTCCCCCTCCCCCTTCTGGCCCCTCCCCCTCCCCTGCCTGGCCCCTCCCCTTCCCCCTGTCTGGCCCCTCCCCCTTCCTGGCCCCTCCCCTTCCTACTCTCCCCCTTCCTGGCCCCTCCCCCTGTCTGGCCCCTCCCCCTCCCCCTTCTGGCCCCTCCCCCTCCCCCTGTCTGGCCCCTCCCCCTCCCCCTTCTGGCCCCTCCCCCTTCCTGGCCCCTCCCCTTCCTACTCTCCCCCTTCCTGGCCCCTCCCCCTCCCCCTGTCTGGCCCCTCCCCCTCCCCCTTCTGGCCCCTCCCCCTCCCCTGCCTGGCCCCTCCCCCTCCCCCTTCCTGGCCCCTCCCCCTTCCTGGCCCCTCCCCCTCCCCATGTCTGGCCCCTCCCCTTCCCCTTGCCTGGCCCCTCCCCTTCCTACTCTCCCCCTGTCTGGCCCCTCCCCCTTCTGGCCCCTCCCCCTCCCCCTTCTGGCCCCTCCCCCTCCCCCTGCCTGGCCCCTCCCCTTCCCCCTGCCTGGCCCCTCCCCCTCCCCCTTCTGGCGCCTCCCCCTCCCCTGCCTGGCCCCTCCCCCTTCCTGGCCCCTCCCCCTCCCCCTGTCTGGCCCCTCCCCTTCCCCTTGCCTGGCCCCTCCCCTTCCTACTCTCCCCCTTCCTGGCCCCTCCCCCTCCCCCTGTCTGGCCCCTCCCCCTCCCCCTTCTGGCCCCTCCCCCTCCCCTGCCTGGCCCCTCCCCTTCCCCCTGTCTGGCCCCTCCCCCTCCCCCTTCCTGGCCCCTCCCCCTTCCTGGCCCCTCCCCCTCCCCATGTCTGGCCCCTCCCCTTCCCCTTGCCTGGCCCCTCCCCTTCCTACTCTCCCCCTGTCTGGCCCCTCCCCCTTCTGGCCCCTCCCCCTCCCCCTTCTGGCCCCTCCCCCTCCCCCTGCCTGGCCCCTCCCCTTCCCCCCTGCCTGGCCCCTCCCCCTCCCCCTTCTGGCCCCTCCCCCTCCCCCTTCTGGCCCCTCCCCTTCCCCCTGCCTGGCCCCTCCCCTTCCCCCTGCCTGGCCCCTCCCCCTCCCCCTGTCTGGCCCCTCCCCCTCCCCCTTCTGGCCCCTCCCCCTTCCTGGCCCCTCCCCCTCCCCCTGTCTGGCCCCTCCCCTTCCCCTTGCCTGGCCCCTCCCCTTCCTACTCTCCCCCTTCCTGGCCCCTCCCCCTCCCCCTGTCTGGCCCCTCCCCCTCCCCCTTCTGGCCCCTCCCCCTCCCCTGCCTGGCCCCTCCCCTTCCCCCTGTCTGGCCCCTCCCCCTCCCCCTTCCTGGCCCCTCCCCCTTCCTGGCCCCTCCCCCTCCCCATGTCTGGCCCCTCCCCTTCCCCTTGCCTGGCCCCTCCCCTTCCTACTCTCCCCCTGTCTGGCCCCTCCCCCTTCTGGCCCCTCCCCCTCCCCCTTCTGGCCCCTCCCCCTCCCCCTGCCTGGCCCCTCCCCTTCCCCCTTCTGGCCCCTCCCCCTCCCCCTTCTGGCCCCTCCCCTTCCCCCTGCCTGGCCCCTCCCCTTCCCCCTGCCTGGCCCCTCCCCCTCCCCCTGTCTGGCCCCTCCCCCTCCCCCTTCTGGCCCCTCCCCCTTCCTGGCCCCTCCCCTTCCTACTCTCCCCCTTCCTGGCCCCTCCCCTTCCCCCTGTCTGGCCCCTCCCTCTCCCCCTTCCTGGCCCCTCCCCCTTCCTGGCCCCTCCCCCTCCCCATGTCTGGCCCCTCCCCTTCCCCTTGCCTGGCCCCTCCCCTTCCTACTCTCCCCCTGTCTGGCCCCTCCCCCTTCTGGCCCCTCCCCCTCCCCCTGCCTGGCCCCTCCCCTTCCCCCTGCCTGGCCCCTCCCCCTCCCCCTTCTGGCCCCTCCCCCTCCCCTGCCTGGCCCCTCCCCCTCCTGGCCCCTCCCCCTCCCCCTTCTGGCCCCTCCCCCTCCCCCTGCCTGGCCCCTCCCCTTCCCCCTGCCTGGCCCCTCCCCCTTCCTGGCCCCTCCCCTTCCCCTTGCCTGGCCCCTCCCCTTCCTACTCTCCCCCTGCCTGGCCCCTCCCCCTGCCTGGCCCCTCCCCTTGCCCTCTTGCTTAATTGATTAATTGATTAATTGATTCATTAGTTAATTGCTTAATTGCTTAATTGATTAATTAAAATTGCTTAATTGCTTAATTGCTTAATTGATTGATTAAAAATGCTTAATTGATTAATTGATTAATTGCTTTATTGCTAAATTGATTAATTAAAAATGCTTAATTGCTTAATTGATTAATTAAAATTGCTTAATTGCTTAATTGTCTAATTGCTTAATTGCTTAATTGATTGATTGCTTAATTGATTAATTGGTTAATTAAAAATGCTTAATTGCTTAATTGGGGGGGAAGGGGCCAGGCAGGGGGAGGGGCCAGGCAGGGGGAGGGGGAGGGGCCAGGGAGGGGGAGGGGCCAGGCAGGGAAGGGGGAGGGGCCAGGCAAGGGGGAGGGGCCAGGCAGGGAAGGGGGAGGGTCAGGCAGGCAAGGGGGAGGGGGCCAGGCAGGGAAGGGGGAGGGGCCATTGGGGGGAGGGGCCAGGCGGGGGGGGCAGGGAAGGGGGAGGGGCCAAGCACGCACGCAGGGGGAGGGGCCAGGCAGAGAAGGGGGAGGGGGCAGGCAGGGAAGGGGGAGGGGCCAAGCACGCATGCAGGGGGGGGCAGGCAAGGGGGAGGGGCCAGGCAGGGAAGGGGGAGGGGCAGGCAGGGAAGGGGGAGGGGCCAGGCAGGGAAGGGGGAGGGACCAGGGGGGCGGGGGCAGGCAGGGAAGGGGGAGGGGCCAAGCATGCACGCAGGGGGAGGGGCCAGGCAAGGGGGAGGGGCCAGACAGGGAAGGGGGAGGGGCCAGGGGGGGCAGGCGGGGGGCAGGGAAGGGGGAGGGGCCAAGCACGCACGCAGGGGGAGGGGCCAGGCAGAGAAGGGGGGAGGGGCCAGGCAGGGAAGGGGAAGGGGCCAGGCAAGGGGGAGGGGCCAGGCAGGGAAGGGGGAGGGGCAGGCAGGGAAGGGGGAGGGGCCAGGCAAGGGGGAGGGGCCAGGCAGGGAAGGGGGAGGGGCAGGCAGGCAAGGGGGAGGGGCCAGGCAGGGAAGGGGGAGGGGCCATGGGGGGGGAGGGGCCAGGCGGGGGGGGGGCAGGCAGGGAAGGGGGAGGGGCCAGGCAAGGGGGAGGGGGGTGGGGCCAGGAAGGGGAGGGGGAGGGGCCAGGAAGGGGGAGGGGCCAGGACGGGGGAGGGGCCAGGCAGGGGGGAGGGGCCAGGCAGGGGGAGGGGCCAGGCAGGGGAAGCGTAGGAAGGGGAGGGGCCAGGCAAGGGGAGGGGAGGGGCCAGGCAGGTGGAGGGGGAGAGGCCAGGAAGGGGGAGGGGGCAGGGGGGGGAGGGGCCAGGCGGGGGGGCAGGGGGAGAGTAGGAAGGGGAGGGGCCAGGCAAGAGGAAGGGGAGGGGCCAGACATGGGAGGGGGAGGGGCCAGGAAGGGGGAGGGCAGGCAGGGAAGGGGGAGGGGCAGGCAGGGAAGGGGGAGGGGCAGGCAGGCAAGGGGGAGGGGCCAGGCAGGGAAGGGGGAGGGGCCATGGGGGGGGAGGGGCCAGGCGGGGGGGGGCAGGCAGGGAAGGGTGAGGGGGCAGGCAAGGGGGAGGGGCCAGGCAGGGAAGGGGGAGGGGCCAGGGGGGGGCAGGCGGGGGGGGGAGGCAGGGAAGGGGGAGGGGCCAAGCACGCACGCAGGGGGAGGGGCCAGGCAGAGAAGGGGGAGGGGGCAGGCAGGGAAGGGGGAGGGGCCAAGCACGCATGCAGGGGGGGGCAGGCAAGGGGGAGGGGCCAGGCAGGGAAGGGGGAGGGGCAGGCAGGGAAGGGGGAGGGGCCAGGCAGGGAAGGGGGAGGGACCAGGGGGGCGGGGGGCAGGCAGGGAAGGGGGAGGGGCCAAGCAGGAGGGGAGTCCCGCGAGCCAGGCAAGGGGGAGGGGCCAGACAGGGAAGGGGGAGGGGCCAGGGGGGGCAGGCGGGGGGCAGGGAAGGGGGAGGGGCCAAGCACGCACGCAGGGGGAGGGGCCAGGCAGAGAAGGGGGAGGGGGCCAGGCAGGGAAGGGGAAGGGGCCAGGCAAGGGGGAGGGGCCAGGCAGGGAAGGGGGAGGGGCAGGCAGGGAAGGGGGAGGGGCCAGGCAAGGGGGAGGGCCAGGCAGGGAAGGGGGAGGGCCAAGCACGCACGCAGGGGGAGGGGCCAGGCAGAGAAGGGGGAGGGGGCAGGCAGGGAAGGGGGAGGGGCCAAGCACGCATGCAGGGGGGGGCAGGCAAGGGGGAGGGGCCAGGCAGGGAAGGGGGAGGGGCAGGCAGGGAAGGGGGAGGGGCCAGGCAGGGAAGGGGGAGGGACCAGGGGGGCGGGGGGCAGGCAGGGAAGGGGGAGGGGCCAAGCATGCACGCAGGGGGAGGGGCCAGGCAAGGGGGAGGGGCCAGACAGGGAAGGGGGAGGGGCCAGGGGGGCAGGCGGGGGGCAGGGAAGGGGGAGGGGCCAAGCACGCACGCAGGGGGAGGGGCCAGGCAGAGAAGGGGGAGGGGCCAGGCAGGGAAGGGGAAGGGGCCAGGCAAGGGGGAGGGGCCAGGCAGGGAAGGGGGAGGGGCAGGCAGGGAAGGGGGAGGGGCCAGGCAAGGGGGAGGGGCCAGGCAGGGAAGGGGGAGGGGCAGGCAGGCAAGGGGGAGGGGCCAGGCAGGGAAGGGGGAGGGGCCATGGGGGGGGAGGGGCCAGGCGGGGGGGGGCAGGCAGGGAAGGGGGAGGGGCCAGGCAAGGGGGAGGGGGGTGGGGCCAGGAAGGGGAGGGGGAGGGGCCAGGAAGGGGGAGGGGCCAGGACGGGGGAGGGGCCAAGCACGCATGCAGGGGGGGGGCAGGCAGAGAAGGGGGAGGGGCCAGGCAGGGAAGGGGGAGGGACTAGGGGGTGGGGGCAGGCAGGGAAGGGGGAGGGGCCAAGCACGCACGCAGGGGGAGGGGCCAGGCAAGGGGGGAGGGGCCAGGCAGGGAAGGGGGAGGGACCATGGGGGGGAGGGGCCAGGCGGGGGGGGGGGGCAGGCAGGGAAGGGGGAGGGGCAGGCAAGGGGGAGGGGCCAGGCAGGGAAGGGGGAGGGATTTAAAAGACTTCAGTGCACTGTGCCTACCCATGATGCGACCGCAGGTCGCATCATGTGTAGGTACAGTGCAAGGAATAAATGCATTCGCCATGTATTTGAAGGAAGTCTGATCCAATCATTTTTAGATTTCTCCAGTTTAATCCTGCGTTTAGGTTTTGTTGTGTTCAAGATCTGATTTTAGGTATGTTTAAGCCTCCAGGGAAATCCGTGTTGAGGTTCTTAATCCACTGTTTTTCATTAAAACGTCTTTGTCCCACTGTCCAGTTGGGATTGTGTTGCAGTCCAGTGCATGTTAAAGCTTCAATGCCATGAGCCATAAAATGTTGCACAAATCTTGTGGTTGTCTTTCTTCCATTGTTAATATTGTATCTGTGTTGTCCCAGCCTTGTACCTATTGTTTTCCCTGTTTCTCCGACATATTGTAAACCACATTTGTTACATGTGATTAAGTAAATGCAGTTGCTCGTTCTGCTTGTTAATCGTTGTTTAATCTCTAAAACGCGTTTTGTAGTTCTATTTTTGACTAATTGTTTGGGTTTGAAGTATTCTGGTCCCTCGCGTGCTGGTGCGTTGATTTCTTTTAGTTTGCTGTGTACTAGATAATCTTTAAGGTTTTTGTTTTTTCTGTAGGCTGATATAATTTTATAATCTTTTAGAAGATCATCCGTTCGGTTCTCAAAGTTCCTTTTTATTCTGTTGTTGGCTAGTGTGCTCTGTGTTGAATAACTGGTTATCAGGGCCAATTTAGGGCCTGGATCTCGTACTCTTATTTCTAAAAAAGTACTTTGAGCTTTCCGGAGGAATGTCCTAGTGTATCCCCTTGGTCTAAGTGCTTTAAATAGTGTTTTACAAGCTATTTTGAAATCACTTCTTTGCGTGCAAATCCTATGGAATCTTAGTAGTTGTGATTTGACTATCCCTGTGTAACAGTGTGTCGGGTGGAATGACGTTTTGTGTAATAGGGCGTGGGTGTCTGTTTCTTTAAAGAATACTTTTAAGTCTAGTTTCCCATTTGTGTTAAAGTTTGGGCCCTTGAAGATTGTTACATCAAGAAAGTCAATCCTTTCAGTGTGTGTCACAAATTTTATCGTTATGGATCTGTGATGGCTATTAAGAACATCAATAAATTCCTGGAAATCTTCCTTGCTATGTTCCCATATTCCAAAAATATCATCCAGAAATCTATAATAATGTGTTGGTTTAAGTCTGCATTTTTCTAGTGCTGTCTGTTCCCATATGCTCATGTAAATGTTTGCATAAGATGGTGCAAATCGCTTTCCCATGGCCGTCCCTTTGATTTGTAGATAACATTTGTTGTTAAAGGAAAAATCATTCTGGGTTAGATTTAAGTCTAGTAATTGGAGTAATTCCTCTTCTGGTCGATTTGTGTCTGGGTACTTATTAAATACTTCTTTAATTGCCAGTAGGCCTGCTTCTGTCTCAATGTTTGTGTAGAGGCTGTCTATATCTATCGAAAACAACAAGGCCTCTTTTCCTACTATAATAGTTTTAATTTTGTCCACAAAATCGTAAGTGTCTTTTATAAAACTGGGGTGTTTTATCGACAGTGGGTTTAGGAAGTATTCAATAAACTCTGCTGTCTGATAAGTCTCACTGCCACAGTCCGACACAATTGGTCTACCGGGTGGAACTTCATATGGTATTGTCCATGAATCCGGGCTCTTGTGTATTTTTGGTAAAAGATAAAATATCCTAGCTCGAGGGCTGTCCTGTCCTATTAAATATTTATGTTGCTTGGCATTTATGTGTCTTTTTTCCCTCAGTTTGTTAACAATGGCTTGGGCTTTTTTCGCTGTCTCTAGGTAAATTGGTTGGTCTAATGGCCTATAATGATCCCGATTGTTAAGCTGTCTCTCACCTTCTAACAGGTATTGGTGTCTGTCCATAATTACTATGCAGGAGCCTTTGTCTGCTGGTTTGATTACGATCTGTTTGTTGTTAATTAGTTCTCTAAGTGCCCTGGTTTGTGCTAATGTGAGGTTATCTTTTTCTTTAATGTGCCCTGGAATGTGTCTTACCGTATTTAGGTCATCCTTGATTAGTTGTTTAAGGCTGTTTGGGAGTACCGTATCAGCCGGTTCCCAGTTTGAACCTGGTCGAAATGGCTGTACCATTTCTCCTGTCTGGTCCATTCCAAAGTGTGTGGCTAGTTTCAGTCTGCGGTGATACTGGGAAAGGTCTTTCTTTAATCTGTTGGTTTGTTGTTTGTAGATGTCCAGAGTTGGAACAAATGAAAGCCCCTTTTCCAGCAGTTCGGTCTGGTGTTGGTCTGGTTGGAAGTAATGCGACAAATTAATTATGTTAGACTTACTCCCCCTCCTTTCTGGGTTTATGGGGTCAATAAGTTTAAACTAGTAAGCCAATTTTCAAGCATTGCTTTGCCTGTCTCTTTTTTCCAATGTATGTTATCAGGACCCACTTTAAAATCCCTTTCATCCAATTTTGGGAGGAAACTATTTTTATTTGTGATATTGCGATTTAATTCTCTTAAGTTGTCTTTCTCCCTGTGTGGAAGGCCATTTGAGTAGTTGACCAAAGGTATATGGATACTTGCGGTTGGAAATGCGTTCTGTGCTGCTACGATGGTCTCTCTCAAGGCCCTCTGTGTTGTTTTTTGATTATTTTGGCTTCTCTCGTTTATCCCAACGGATAGGATACAGTGTGCTACTGTGGTGTTTCTTGGTATTCTCTCCAGTAAGACCTTCGTGTGTTGGAATTTCATTCCTGGGTAGCCATCCACTTGTAGATCCTGTCGTCTGAGAGATGGGAGGAGAGATGGGATATTGCTCAGGTTTGAGTCTCCTATGATGACGATGTTTTTCTCCGGGTGTAATCTCCAACGCTGGTTTTTCTTTTGTGTGGAGATGTGTCTGTAAACTTCTCCTGGGGTCCTTGGCTCCATGATCTCTGGTTCGTCTGTTTCCTGTCCTCGGTTCTCTCCTGGGTCTGTCGTGGTCCAGGTAGGGGTTGCTTCTGTGTCCTGGGTCTGGCCATGTGGGGTCCTCTCCTCTCTTGGTTCCGTCCTGCTGCGGGCCGTCCTCTGGGGCTGTGGCGTGTCATCTGGAATGGCTCCCTTGGCCTTGTCTTTTTGGCTCCGTGTTTGCCTCTGCGGTGTACTTATCTGTATTGGTGAGGTCAGGCGAGGGAAGTCTACTTCCGAAAGATCTCTTCTAGGTTGGACTTGAATTAGGGTTGGCGGTGGGGCCCTGGTGATCAATACTTTGGGGAAAGCACATAGGGAGGAGGGGGTGGGGGTCAGGGAAGGTGGGGAGAGGGGGGCAGAGGATACACAGGGGTGTGGTAATGGAGAACAATGGGGTGCTCTACCAGCAGATGGGGCAGGGGGAGTGGAGATATGCATAGCAGGAATGGGGGAGGTAGGGGGTGAATTGGGGGCCTGGGCAGATGGGGTAGGAGGGGGGGGGGTTGAAACCTGTGCAATAGGAATCGGAGGGTGTGAATTGGGGACATTCAGAGGGACAACAGTGGGGGGGGATGGGGTAGACATGACAGTTCTAGTTGTTCTAAGCTGTGTGATTATAAGTTGGGCTTTGTTTATCTCTAATTGTTTTAACCTTTTCCCTAAGTTTTTTCTAGACCATCTGATTGCTATGGTAAAGGCTTTCTTTTCTTCGTCCTCTGTTAGGTTATCTGTTAATTCTTGTTTGGTTGTGTTTATCAGTGTAGTGTAGTGTTCCTCTAGGGCTAAGATTGTTGTATGGCACCAGTGTCTGGATATCCCTTCAAGTAATAGGGTGGTTTTATCCGTTGGTTGAGCTGGTTTGATCAAATTAATGAGTTCAAGGGTTTTCCTTGCTATACTTGCTGGTGGTCTGCTCGAAGAATTTACATTCTGCAGATGATGTGTACTTATGATCAATTTGTTCATGGTCCTGATGGCTTTTAAGAAGTCACCTCTTTCTGTGTGGTGTGTGTGTGTGTCGATGTGTGTGTTATATCTTACTGGACCCGTCCGGGTCTGGTGGTGTGGTCTCTCTCCGGCTCTTGGCTGATGTCCTGACTGCTGGTCCTGCCGTCTGTTGTTCAGCCAAGGTTTCTGTCTCCGGCGGATCTGTGGTCTGTAGTCCGGCCGTTGATTGTATGGAATTCCCTGTGGTTGATGGGGAGATCTCTCTCTGGGTCTGTTCCTCATCCAGGGCTCCTCCAGCCTAGGCCTGTCTTCAGGCGGTTGGGTGTTGATTCTCTCCTGGTGATATGGCTTGTTTCCAGGCCATCGTCCCGGTGGAGGTGTATCTTCAGTAGTTCTGCGATGGTCTCTCAAGTGGTTCATCTGATGCATGCTATAGCTATTTCGGACTGGTTGGTCCTTCTTCAGGCAAGATTCTGTTAAGAATGATTAGTTGTGCTGTCACCCTGGTTTTTATGTGTTCCTAATGGTGGGCGTGACCTAGTAGTCTTTGGCCAATTAGCTTTGATGGGTGTGGTTTCTTTAGCCATTGTTTCACCCTGTCCAACCAGAATCAATGGGTTTGTGTTCCATTGTTCTGGATTTTTTCATTTGTGGTTTTGGTTTTAGTAGAGATAAGATGTCTCTAATAGAGAATCAATAATAATTATAAAAGAATTTCCTCCGGTTTACAGGTACTAACTCGGGGGGGATTTGAAAGACTTCAGTGCACTGTGCCTACCCATGATGCGACCGCAGGTCGCATCATGTGTAGGTACAGTGCAAGGAATAAATGTATTCGCCATGTATTTGAAGGAAGTCTGATCCAATCATTTTTAGATTTCTCCAGTTTAATCCTGCGTTTAGGTTTTGTTGTGTTCAAGATCTGATTTTAGGTATGTTTAAGCCTCCAGGGAAATCCGTGTTGAGGTTCTTAATCCACTGTTTTTCATTAAAACGTCTTTGTCCCACTGTCCAGTTGGGATTGTGTTGCAGTCCAGTGCATGTTAAAGCTTCAATGCCATGAGCCATAAAATGTTGCACAAATCTTGTGGTTGTCTTTCTTCCATTGTTAATATTGTATCTGTGTTGTCCCAGCCTTGTACCTATTGTTTTCCCTGTTTCTCCGACATATTGTAAACCACATTTGTTACATGTGATTAAGTAAATGCAGTTGCTCGTTCTGCTTGTTAATCGTTGTTTAATCTCTAAAACGCGTTTTGTAGTTCTATTTTTGACTAATTGTTTGGGTTTGAAGTATTCTGGTCCCTCGCGTGCTGGTGCGTTGATTTCTTTTAGTTTGCTGTGTACTAGATAATCTTTAAGGTTTTTGTTTTTTCTGTAGGCTGATATAATTTTATAATCTTTTAGAAGATCATCCGTTCGGTTCTCAAAGTTCCTTTTTATTCTGTTGTTGGCTAGTGTGCTCTGTGTTGAATAACTGGTTATCAGGGCCAATTTAGGGCCTGGATCTCGTACTCTTATTTCTAAAAAAGTACTTTGAGCTTTCCGGAGGAATGTCCTAGTGTATCCCCTTGGTCTAAGTGCTTTAAATAGTGTTTTACAAGCTATTTTGAAATCACTTCTTTGCGTGCAAATCCTATGGAATCTTAGTAGTTGTGATTTGACTATCCCTGTGTAACAGTGTGTCGGGTGGAATGACGTTTTGTGTAATAGGGCGTGGGTGTCTGTTTCTTTAAAGAATACTTTTAAGTCTAGTTTCCCATTTGTGTTAAAGTTTGGGCCCTTGAAGATTGTTACATCAAGAAAGTCAATCCTTTCAGTGTGTGTCACAAATTTTATCGTTATGGATCTGTGATGGCTATTAAGAACATCAATAAATTCCTGGAAATCTTCCTTGCTATGTTCCCATATTCCAAAAATATCATCCAGAAATCTATAATAATGTGTTGGTTTAAGTCTGCATTTTTCTAGTGCTGTCTGTTCCCATATGCTCATGTAAATGTTTGCATAAGATGGTGCAAATCGCTTTCCCATGGCCGTCCCTTTGATTTGTAGATAACATTTGTTGTTAAAGGAAAAATCATTCTGGGTTAGATTTAAGTCTAGTAATTGGAGTAATTCCTCTTCTGGTCGATTTGTGTCTGGGTACTTATTAAATACTTCTTTAATTGCCAGTAGGCCTGCTTCTGTCTCAATGTTTGTGTAGAGGCTGTCTATATCTATCGAAAACAACAAGGCCTCTTTTCCTACTATAATAGTTTTAATTTTGTCCACAAAATCGTAAGTGTCTTTTATAAAACTGGGGTGTTTTATCGACAGTGGGTTTAGGAAGTATTCAATAAACTCTGCTGTCTGATAAGTCTCACTGCCACAGTCCGACACAATTGGTCTACCGGGTGGAACTTCATATGGTATTGTCCATGAATCCGGGCTCTTGTGTATTTTTGGTAAAAGATAAAATATCCTAGCTCGAGGGCTGTCCTGTCCTATTAAATATTTATGTTGCTTGGCATTTATGTGTCTTTTTTCCCTCAGTTTGTTAACAATGGCTTGGGCTTTTTTCGCTGTCTCTAGGTAAATTGGTTGGTCTAATGGCCTATAATGATCCCGATTGTTAAGCTGTCTCTCACCTTCTAACAGGTATTGGTGTCTGTCCATAATTACTATGCAGGAGCCTTTGTCTGCTGGTTTGATTACGATCTGTTTGTTGTTAATTAGTTCTCTAAGTGCCCTGGTTTGTGCTAATGTGAGGTTATCTTTTTCTTTAATGTGCCCTGGAATGTGTCTTACCGTATTTAGGTCATCCTTGATTAGTTGTTTAAGGCTGTTTGGGAGTACCGTATCAGCCGGTTCCCAGTTTGAACCTGGTCGAAATGGCTGTACCATTTCTCCTGTCTGGTCCATTCCAAAGTGTGTGGCTAGTTTCAGTCTGCGGTGATACTGGGAAAGGTCTTTCTTTAATCTGTTGGTTTGTTGTTTGTAGATGTCCAGAGTTGGAACAAATGAAAGCCCCTTTTCCAGCAGTTCGGTCTGGTGTTGGTCTGGTTGGAAGTAATGCGACAAATTAATTATGTTAGACTTACTCCCCCTCCTTTCTGGGTTTATGGGGTCAATAAGTTTAAACTAGTAAGCCAATTTTCAAGCATTGCTTTGCCTGTCTCTTTTTTCCAATGTATGTTATCAGGACCCACTTTAAAATCCCTTTCATCCAATTTTGGGAGGAAACTATTTTTATTTGTGATATTGCGATTTAATTCTCTTAAGTTGTCTTTCTCCCTGTGTGGAAGGCCATTTGAGTAGTTGACCAAAGGTATATGGATACTTGCGGTTGGAAATGCGTTCTGTGCTGCTACGATGGTCTCTCTCAAGGCCCTCTGTGTTGTTTTTTGATTATTTTGGCTTCTCTCGTTTATCCCAACGGATAGGATACAGTGTGCTACTGTGGTGTTTCTTGGTATTCTCTCCAGTAAGACCTTCGTGTGTTGGAATTTCATTCCTGGGTAGCCATCCACTTGTAGATCCTGTCGTCTGAGAGATGGGAGGAGAGATGGGATATTGCTCAGGTTTGAGTCTCCTATGATGACGATGTTTTTCTCCGGGTGTAATCTCCAACGCTGGTTTTTCTTTTGTGTGGAGATGTGTCTGTAAACTTCTCCTGGGGTCCTTGGCTCCATGATCTCTGGTTCGTCTGTTTCCTGTCCTCGGTTCTCTCCTGGGTCTGTCGTGGTCCAGGTAGGGGTTGCTTCTGTGTCCTGGGTCTGGCCATGTGGGGTCCTCTCCTCTCTTGGTTCCGTCCTGCTGCGGGCCGTCCTCTGGGGCTGTGGCGTGTCATCTGGAATGGCTCCCTTGGCCTTGTCTTTTTGGCTCCGTGTTTGCCTCTGCGGTGTACTTATCTGTATTGGTGAGGTCAGGCGAGGGAAGTCTACTTCCGAAAGATCTCTTCTAGGTTGGACTTGAATTAGGGTTGGCGGTGGGGCCCTGGTGATCAATACTTTGGGGAAAGCACATAGGGAGGAGGGGGTGGGGGTCAGGGAAGGTGGGGAGAGGGGGGCAGAGGATACACAGGGGTGTGGTAATGGAGAACAATGGGGTGCTCTACCAGCAGATGGGGCAGGGGGAGTGGAGATATGCATAGCAGGAATGGGGGAGGTAGGGGGTGAATTGGGGGCCTGGGCAGATGGGGTAGGAGGGGGGGGGGTTGAAACCTGTGCAATAGGAATCGGAGGGTGTGAATTGGGGACATTCAGAGGGACAACAGTGGGGGGGGATGGGGTAGACATGACAGTTCTAGTTGTTCTAAGCTGTGTGATTATAAGTTGGGCTTTGTTTATCTCTAATTGTTTTAACCTTTTCCCTAAGTTTTTTCTAGACCATCTGATTGCTATGGTAAAGGCTTTCTTTTCTTCGTCCTCTGTTAGGTTATCTGTTAATTCTTGTTTGGTTGTGTTTATCAGTGTAGTGTAGTGTTCCTCTAGGGCTAAGATTGTTGTATGGCACCAGTGTCTGGATATCCCTTCAAGTAATAGGGTGGTTTTATCCGTTGGTTGAGCTGGTTTGATCAAATTAATGAGTTCAAGGGTTTTCCTTGCTATACTTGCTGGTGGTCTGCTCGAAGAATTTACATTCTGCAGATGATGTGTACTTATGATCAATTTGTTCATGGTCCTGATGGCTTTTAAGAAGTCACCTCTTTCTGTGTGGTGTGTGTGTGTGTCGATGTGTGTGTTATATCTTACTGGACCCGTCCGGGTCTGGTGGTGTGGTCTCTCTCCGGCTCTTGGCTGATGTCCTGACTGCTGGTCCTGCCGTCTGTTGTTCAGCCAAGGTTTCTGTCTCCGGCGGATCTGTGGTCTGTAGTCCGGCCGTTGATTGTATGGAATTCCCTGTGGTTGATGGGGAGATCTCTCTCTGGGTCTGTTCCTCATCCAGGGCTCCTCCAGCCTAGGCCTGTCTTCAGGCGGTTGGGTGTTGATTCTCTCCTGGTGATATGGCTTGTTTCCAGGCCATCGTCCCGGTGGAGGTGTATCTTCAGTAGTTCTGCGATGGTCTCTCAAGTGGTTCATCTGATGCATGCTATAGCTATTTCGGACTGGTTGGTCCTTCTTCAGGCAAGATTCTGTTAAGAATGATTAGTTGTGCTGTCACCCTGGTTTTTATGTGTTCCTAATGGTGGGCGTGACCTAGTAGTCTTTGGCCAATTAGCTTTGATGGGTGTGGTTTCTTTAGCCATTGTTTCACCCTGTCCAACCAGAATCAATGGGTTTGTGTTCCATTGTTCTGGATTTTTTCATTTGTGGTTTTGGTTTTAGTAGAGATAAGATGTCTCTAATAGAGAATCAATAATAATTATAAAAGAATTTCCTCCGGTTTACAGGTACTAACTCGGGGGGGATTTGAAAGACTTCAGTGCACTGTGCCTACCCATGATGCGACCGCAGGTCGCATCATGTGTAGGTACAGTGCAAGGAATAAATGTATTCGCCATGTATTTGAAGGAAGTCTGATCCAATCATTTTTAGATTTCTCCAGTTTAATCCTGCGTTTAGGTTTTGTTGTGTTCAAGATCTGATTTTAGGTATGTTTAAGCCTCCAGGGAAATCCGTGTTGAGGTTCTTAATCCACTGTTTTTCATTAAAACGTCTTTGTCCCACTGTCCAGTTGGGATTGTGTTGCAGTCCAGTGCATGTTAAAGCTTCAATGCCATGAGCCATAAAATGTTGCACAAATCTTGTGGTTGTCTTTCTTCCATTGTTAATATTGTATCTGTGTTGTCCCAGCCTTGTACCTATTGTTTTCCCTGTTTCTCCGACATATTGTAAACCACATTTGTTACATGTGATTAAGTAAATGCAGTTGCTCGTTCTGCTTGTTAATCGTTGTTTAATCTCTAAAACGCGTTTTGTAGTTCTATTTTTGACTAATTGTTTGGGTTTGAAGTATTCTGGTCCCTCGCGTGCTGGTGCGTTGATTTCTTTTAGTTTGCTGTGTACTAGATAATCTTTAAGGTTTTTGTTTTTTCTGTAGGCTGATATAATTTTATAATCTTTTAGAAGATCATCCGTTCGGTTCTCAAAGTTCCTTTTTATTCTGTTGTTGGCTAGTGTGCTCTGTGTTGAATAACTGGTTATCAGGGCCAATTTAGGGCCTGGATCTCGTACTCTTATTTCTAAAAAAGTACTTTGAGCTTTCCGGAGGAATGTCCTAGTGTATCCCCTTGGTCTAAGTGCTTTAAATAGTGTTTTACAAGCTATTTTGAAATCACTTCTTTGCGTGCAAATCCTATGGAATCTTAGTAGTTGTGATTTGACTATCCCTGTGTAACAGTGTGTCGGGTGGAATGACGTTTTGTGTAATAGGGCGTGGGTGTCTGTTTCTTTAAAGAATACTTTTAAGTCTAGTTTCCCATTTGTGTTAAAGTTTGGGCCCTTGAAGATTGTTACATCAAGAAAGTCAATCCTTTCAGTGTGTGTCACAAATTTTATCGTTATGGATCTGTGATGGCTATTAAGAACATCAATAAATTCCTGGAAATCTTCCTTGCTATGTTCCCATATTCCAAAAATATCATCCAGAAATCTATAATAATGTGTTGGTTTAAGTCTGCATTTTTCTAGTGCTGTCTGTTCCCATATGCTCATGTAAATGTTTGCATAAGATGGTGCAAATCGCTTTCCCATGGCCGTCCCTTTGATTTGTAGATAACATTTGTTGTTAAAGGAAAAATCATTCTGGGTTAGATTTAAGTCTAGTAATTGGAGTAATTCCTCTTCTGGTCGATTTGTGTCTGGGTACTTATTAAATACTTCTTTAATTGCCAGTAGGCCTGCTTCTGTCTCAATGTTTGTGTAGAGGCTGTCTATATCTATCGAAAACAACAAGGCCTCTTTTCCTACT
Source organism: Protomyctophum parallelum (assembly GCF_964188405.1). Taxonomy (NCBI): domain Eukaryota; kingdom Metazoa; phylum Chordata; class Actinopteri; order Myctophiformes; family Myctophidae; genus Protomyctophum; species Protomyctophum parallelum. The sequence continues at coordinate 4,048,433 of NC_139706.1, read as the reverse complement.
ATAATAGTTTTAATTTTGTCCACAAAATCGTAAGTGTCTTTTATAAAACTGGGGTGTTTTATCGACAGTGGGTTTAGGAAGTATTCAATAAACTCTGCTGTCTGATAAGTCTCACTGCCACAGTCCGACACAATTGGTCTACCGGGTGGAACTTCATATGGTATTGTCCATGAATCCGGGCTCTTGTGTATTTTTGGTAAAAGATAAAATATCCTAGCTCGAGGGCTGTCCTGTCCTATTAAATATTTATGTTGCTTGGCATTTATGTGTCTTTTTTCCCTCAGTTTGTTAACAATGGCTTGGGCTTTTTTCGCTGTCTCTAGGTAAATTGGTTGGTCTAATGGCCTATAATGATCCCGATTGTTAAGCTGTCTCTCACCTTCTAACAGGTATTGGTGTCTGTCCATAATTACTATGCAGGAGCCTTTGTCTGCTGGTTTGATTACGATCTGTTTGTTGTTAATTAGTTCTCTAAGTGCCCTGGTTTGTGCTAATGTGAGGTTATCTTTTTCTTTAATGTGCCCTGGAATGTGTCTTACCGTATTTAGGTCATCCTTGATTAGTTGTTTAAGGCTGTTTGGGAGTACCGTATCAGCCGGTTCCCAGTTTGAACCTGGTCGAAATGGCTGTACCATTTCTCCTGTCTGGTCCATTCCAAAGTGTGTGGCTAGTTTCAGTCTGCGGTGATACTGGGAAAGGTCTTTCTTTAATCTGTTGGTTTGTTGTTTGTAGATGTCCAGAGTTGGAACAAATGAAAGCCCCTTTTCCAGCAGTTCGGTCTGGTGTTGGTCTGGTTGGAAGTAATGCGACAAATTAATTATGTTAGACTTACTCCCCCTCCTTTCTGGGTTTATGGGGTCAATAAGTTTAAACTAGTAAGCCAATTTTCAAGCATTGCTTTGCCTGTCTCTTTTTTCCAATGTATGTTATCAGGACCCACTTTAAAATCCCTTTCATCCAATTTTGGGAGGAAACTATTTTTATTTGTGATATTGCGATTTAATTCTCTTAAGTTGTCTTTCTCCCTGTGTGGAAGGCCATTTGAGTAGTTGACCAAAGGTATATGGATACTTGCGGTTGGAAATGCGTTCTGTGCTGCTACGATGGTCTCTCTCAAGGCCCTCTGTGTTGTTTTTTGATTATTTTGGCTTCTCTCGTTTATCCCAACGGATAGGATACAGTGTGCTACTGTGGTGTTTCTTGGTATTCTCTCCAGTAAGACCTTCGTGTGTTGGAATTTCATTCCTGGGTAGCCATCCACTTGTAGATCCTGTCGTCTGAGAGATGGGAGGAGAGATGGGATATTGCTCAGGTTTGAGTCTCCTATGATGACGATGTTTTTCTCCGGGTGTAATCTCCAACGCTGGTTTTTCTTTTGTGTGGAGATGTGTCTGTAAACTTCTCCTGGGGTCCTTGGCTCCATGATCTCTGGTTCGTCTGTTTCCTGTCCTCGGTTCTCTCCTGGGTCTGTCGTGGTCCAGGTAGGGGTTGCTTCTGTGTCCTGGGTCTGGCCATGTGGGGTCCTCTCCTCTCTTGGTTCCGTCCTGCTGCGGGCCGTCCTCTGGGGCTGTGGCGTGTCATCTGGAATGGCTCCCTTGGCCTTGTCTTTTTGGCTCCGTGTTTGCCTCTGCGGTGTACTTATCTGTATTGGTGAGGTCAGGCGAGGGAAGTCTACTTCCGAAAGATCTCTTCTAGGTTGGACTTGAATTAGGGTTGGCGGTGGGGCCCTGGTGATCAATACTTTGGGGAAAGCACATAGGGAGGAGGGGGTGGGGGTCAGGGAAGGTGGGGAGAGGGGGGCAGAGGATACACAGGGGTGTGGTAATGGAGAACAATGGGGTGCTCTACCAGCAGATGGGGCAGGGGGAGTGGAGATATGCATAGCAGGAATGGGGGAGGTAGGGGGTGAATTGGGGGCCTGGGCAGATGGGGTAGGAGGGGGGGGGGTTGAAACCTGTGCAATAGGAATCGGAGGGTGTGAATTGGGGACATTCAGAGGGACAACAGTGGGGGGGGATGGGGTAGACATGACAGTTCTAGTTGTTCTAAGCTGTGTGATTATAAGTTGGGCTTTGTTTATCTCTAATTGTTTTAACCTTTTCCCTAAGTTTTTTCTAGACCATCTGATTGCTATGGTAAAGGCTTTCTTTTCTTCGTCCTCTGTTAGGTTATCTGTTAATTCTTGTTTGGTTGTGTTTATCAGTGTAGTGTAGTGTTCCTCTAGGGCTAAGATTGTTGTATGGCACCAGTGTCTGGATATCCCTTCAAGTAATAGGGTGGTTTTATCCGTTGGTTGAGCTGGTTTGATCAAATTAATGAGTTCAAGGGTTTTCCTTGCTATACTTGCTGGTGGTCTGCTCGAAGAATTTACATTCTGCAGATGATGTGTACTTATGATCAATTTGTTCATGGTCCTGATGGCTTTTAAGAAGTCACCTCTTTCTGTGTGGTGTGTGTGTGTGTCGATGTGTGTGTTATATCTTACTGGACCCGTCCGGGTCTGGTGGTGTGGTCTCTCTCCGGCTCTTGGCTGATGTCCTGACTGCTGGTCCTGCCGTCTGTTGTTCAGCCAAGGTTTCTGTCTCCGGCGGATCTGTGGTCTGTAGTCCGGCCGTTGATTGTATGGAATTCCCTGTGGTTGATGGGGAGATCTCTCTCTGGGTCTGTTCCTCATCCAGGGCTCCTCCAGCCTAGGCCTGTCTTCAGGCGGTTGGGTGTTGATTCTCTCCTGGTGATATGGCTTGTTTCCAGGCCATCGTCCCGGTGGAGGTGTATCTTCAGTAGTTCTGCGATGGTCTCTCAAGTGGTTCATCTGATGCATGCTATAGCTATTTCGGACTGGTTGGTCCTTCTTCAGGCAAGATTCTGTTAAGAAGGATTAGTTGTGCTGTCACCCTGGTTTTTATGTGTTCCTAATGGTCACATATCTGTTCACTGAATTCTGTCGGTATTTTTATTTTTATTTTTATCTATTACATTGTTGTTGTTTTTATATTGTATATGAATATGCTTTCTGCTGTGGGTTCTTGATTTACTGTGCTGCATCCGTTTGGATGTGTTCGATTTTCTTGTGAATTTGTTGTGCAGCACTTTGTGACTTTGTCCAGAAAAGTGCTATATAAATAAAGTTATTATTATTATTATTATTATCTTGTGTTTACTTTCTGTTCTGGTGTGCAGGGAAGCGGTCGCATTATTGAGAGGAAGAGAGATATTACTTTGTTTGTCCACCACAGGGATTGGATACAGAATTAGAACCCTGGCTGATCACGTTTGTCCTTTTTGAATTATTATTTTGTTTATTTAATCACCAGTTCTGCAACACGGACTCCTTTTCCTTCGCAGCATAGCAAGAAAGCATAAGGATTATTCCGGAGAGGAGAGACACGGTGGTTATAAAGTTACATAAGAGTTAAATTAATGCATTCAATCCGGGAAAGCATTTGTGTCATTTTATATTTATAGTTTTATGTAAAACTATATATCGCTGCTGTTGGGCAGAAACCTCTTAACACCATATTGAAAATGTTTGTGTGTTTTGTTTTTGTAAATTAATGCCCTACTTTATCACACAAAAAGCCTCAAAAGTAGCAGATCTACAAGCCTGAAAGCGTGAGCTTGTAGTTCTGCTACTTTTGAATCCTGAAAGGTAACAGTTTGCCTGGACCGACAGAGATATAGCCATATAGGCTATGAATAATATACGTTTTTCAGACAGCTGTTCTAGGTGTTTTTAGATTTGGCCTCAAGAACAAGAAATGTAAGAAACCACTTGTGATTAGCACTTTGCAGAAACACTGATCATCAAATGCATTACTACCAGTAGTACCAACCATTAAAACAACATCAAAACAACAATTTCCCACCATCCCAATTATTTTAAATGTACTCCTTTGTTTGTTTGTCTTGTTTCAACCTGGAAGTTGGCAAGGAGCCGCTGTGATTGGCTGTCATGCTCCGCCTCCATTATGACATCAGAGAGCTTGTGGACGATGACATGGAAGGGTCCCTGAGAAACCAGGGGCTGGCTGAGGTCAATCTACAGAACGGGACGAAAGCCATACCCATTCATCACTGGTGCTTTTACCAAAACCAACCATAATACCATATACAACACTGGTACCTTAACCCATTCTGACCTGAGATCAGATTCATACGAGGTTTCCGCCGGACACACACTGGTCTGATTAACCCATTCTGACCTGAGATCAGATTCTAAAAATGTCAGTCGTTCTTCGATTTTTCAAAAAATAGCAGACCTACAAGCTCGTATCGCGCCACTCGGTGGCACGATATGAGCTTGTAGATCTGCTATTTTTAAATAGCTAAAGCATAACATGATGCCGACACCAAAATGGGTGCCCGTTCAGAATGGGATAAACAACACTGGTACCATATACAACATATACAACAATAGTACCATACCCATTCATTACTGCTGCTTTTACCATAACTGCTTTTACCATATACATCACTTGTGCTTTTACCATAACCACTTTTCACTGAAGTTGTGGAACAAACTCTGTTTGAGGAGTACAAGGTACAACATGCTTCTTAAGTTCACACTTCACAAAACCCATTCATAGTCATTCAACAGAAGTCAAGGAGGGACAAGGGCTTTGGTTTCTCAATACAGTCCGCAGTTAGATTATAGCAGTGACATTGTAACTCCACTCACCCAAAGTTTTTAGTCTCTCATGCAGGCCGATGTTAGGCTGTTTTTCACACAAATCTGTAATGTGAGGCTGGTCATTATTGGAAGCTAAACCGCAACAGGGTGTCACGAAATGAAACAACAGCCTCGCTGTGCATGATCTCACTCACTTTGTTATACTGCTGCTTCTGAATGACATCAATACTTTGACAGGAACTATTGACTTTAACCCATTCTGAACGGGAACCCATTTTGGTGTTAGCATCATGTTATGCTTTAGCTATTTAAAAATAGCAGATCTACAAGCTCATAGCGCGCCACCGAGTGGCGCGATACGAGCTTGTAGGTCTGCTATTTTTGAAGAATCGAAGAGCGACTGACATTTTTAGAATCTGATCTCAGGTCAGAATGGGTTCATCAGGACCAGTGTGTGTCCGGCGGAAACCTCGTATGAATCTGATCTCAGGTCAGAATGGGTTAAAGGAGAATTCCCTGCTGCCCCTGTCATTCCGTTAAATAAAGCGGTTTATTCAGCATTTATTTCAGAGGGGTATGTGTCTCTGCCTGGTGGAAAGGCAGTTGCAGTGAAGATCTTGAGAGATACAGGCGCACTACAAACATACATCCATTCTCCTCAGTTTCAGACACAGTGGTGTTTACTCTTGAGCGCAACACATCCTGCTCCGTAGGCACGTAGCCTGGCACCACCAGTCTCGCCAAGTCACACAGGTAGCTGCCAAACAATGAACTTCTCTGATCACACAAGTCCTTTTCACACAAGGTAACATATCTTACAGATTTACTCATCTCGTTAGTTCTTAGGAAACCACCCGGATTTGAACCTTGATCTCCCACAAGGGAAACCAAAGACATACAGTACCACTCACTCATCGACTGCCCCTTTGTATTTGAGAGGTACTAAACTACTTATTGTCAGCCACAGCTACTCTTCTACATTTTACACCCATGATGAAGTTTCCCGTAGCAGAAAGGAGCTGACTTACTATCCGGCAGAGTCATTGAGCTGGTATTCTGCGGCTCGTTCATAGCATTGCTGGATGCCACCATCGTTCCACAAACGTATAATGATGTCTGCCATTTCCTTTGGCATGGTGCCTTCCTCCATGGTGTCTGCAAGGTGCTGAAGCTTCCTGGCATCATCCTACACAGACAGGTGGAGCCACAGACACAAACACACTCAAGGTTTGTTGTAGGAAGCGCGGTACCCAGGCCGGTACCCAGGCAGAATGGTTAGAATGCATCCCAGTGCTTCTCAATTAAGCGTTCGTGGACCCCCGGGGGCCCTTGGCGGATTCCCAGGGGGTCCCCAGTAAGTAAACGTAGGTAACGCAGCTACTATTGAAAAATAGAAGATCTACAAGCGCGTAGCGCGCCACCGAGTGAACTACAGTCTTTTCACATTGAAAATGACATTTATAAAAGATAACTGTGCATGAATGGTTAGAATGCATCCCAGTGCTTCTCAATTAAGCGTTCGTGGACCCCCGGGGGCCCTTGGGGGATTCCCAGGGGGTCCCCACGTAGGTAACGCAGCTACTATTGAAAAATAGAAGATCTACAAGGTCAAAGCGCGCCACCGAGTGAACTACAGTCTTTTCACATTGAAAATGACATTTATAAAAGATAACTGTGCATGAATGGTTAGAATGCATCCCAGTGCTTCTCAATTAAGCGTTCGTGGACCCCCGGGGGCCCTTGGGGGATTCCCAGGGGGTCCCCAGTAAACGTAGGTAACGCAGCTACTATTGAAAAATAGAAGATCTACAAGCGCGTAGCGCGCCACCGAGTGAACTACAGTCTTTTCACATTGAAAATGACATTTATAAAAGATAACTGTGCATGAATGGTTAGAATGCATCCCAGTGCTTCTCAATTAAGCGTTCGTGGACCCCCGGGGGCCCTTGGGGGATTCCCAGGGGGTCCCCAGTAAACGTAGGTAACGCAGCTACTATTGAAAAATAGAAGATCTACAAGCGCGTAGCGCGCCACCGAGTGAACTACAGTCTTTTCACATTGAAAATGACATTTATAAAAGATAACTGTGCATGAATGGTTAGAATGCATCCCAGTGCTTCTCAATTAAGCGTTCGTGGACCCCCGGGGGCCCTTGTTTTAAGCATCAATTATACTTTAGCTAAAATAGCAGATGCACAAGCTCATAGTGCCGCGCTACAAGCGGGCGGAGCAGTAGCAGGTTGCCTGTTGATGGTGTGGGCAGGGCTGATAATCTGCACACCTGAGGGCCTATACAAACATTTGTCTCTCACTGACAGACAACTCCTATGTGCCTGTATACCGAATGATGCATTAATGTAAGTCTGCTTTCCTACTCGTTGTATTGACTATGTTTCCTACTGTGTATTACGCCCCATTATTGATTGTTATTTAAACACTCAATGTCAATACTGTCTGGTCTGGTTCATGCTAGAACAACATATTTTCATATGGGGGTTCAAGGCCAAATAGAGGTAATTCTGGACATGGGTTTTTCAGAAAAGTTTTAGAATACTTTTATCTTTTTAGAGTCAAAAATGATTTCAGCTGTTTGTGTGTCAGAGTTACAGAAATGTTGACACCCAGAAATCAAATGAGCGATTGACTGTTTGAGAAACAAAACAGCTATCACTGTATGTTAATGAATATACCTAGTCCTCTGGGTTCCTCAGGCGTTGACACTAAGGAGTGCCCGGCAGCTAAATAAAACACTAAGGGGTGCCCACCTGCCCCTGGCAGCTAAATAACACTTTCGGGTGAGTGCTCTTTTGAGAGGGGACGCAACCATATATGAGTACAACACAAAATATAAAACACCTGAATGTGGCCAGAGCACTCTGCGTTGGGATCTGTGAAATGAAAATAAGAGCACTGTTTTTGTGCTGTTTTCACCGTTGCTACACTTGACATTATAAAATGTCAAGTGTGAACCCATAGTCATTCATAGGTTTTGTTTTTTTATCGTACAGCCTAGTGCAGTGGTTCTCAAGCTTTTCAGGCTGGGAGGGACCCCCAACATAATCACATTTAAACTGGGGACCCCCACCCTGAGAAGCACTTGGGATTGTAGGAGTTAAGTTGAGGTATTGTATTTAGTTTATATAGTGAAAAAAGCAGATCTACAAGCTCACATTTTCGAGGCGTTGTGAGCTTGTAGATGGGCCATATTATACTATGGTCACTTCACTCACCATCACCTGGGGGCCCCCCCAAAATATGTTCAAATGTGACCTATAATTTTACAATCATTTTTTTTACTTACTTTTAAGTGGGGCATGACCTTTGGACAAGTAGGACATGATGACCTGTACTCGGCCCGCCGGGTAAGTGCCCCTGAGACCTTAGTAGGAAAACATAAATTAGACATTCTCCTGGGACCAGGGGTCATCGACATGTTGGCTTAATTGCTTAATTGATTAATTAAAATTGCTTAATTGCTTAATTGTCTAATTGCTTAATTGCTTAATTGATTGATTGCTTAATTGATTAATTGGTTAATTAAAAATGCTTAATTGCTTAATTGGGGGGGAAGGGGCCAGGCAGGGGGAGGGGCCAGGCAGGGGGAGGGGGAGGGGCCAGGGAGGGGGAGGGGCCAGGCAGGGAAGGGGGAGGGGCCAGGCAAGGGGGAGGGGCCAGGCAGGGAAGGGGGAGGGTCAGGCAGGCAAGGGGGAGGGGCCAGGCAGGGAAGGGGGAGGGGCCATTGGGGGGAGGGGCCAGGCGGGGGGGGCAGGGAAGGGGGAGGGGCCAAGCACGCACGCAGGGGGAGGGGCCAGGCAGAGAAGGGGGAGGGGGCAGGCAGGGAAGGGGGAGGGGCCAAGCACGCATGCAGGGGGGGGCAGGCAAGGGGGAGGGGCCAGGCAGGGAAGGGGGAGGGGCAGGCAGGGAAGGGGGAGGGGCCAGGCAGGGAAGGGGGAGGGACCAGGGGGGCGGGGGGCAGGCAGGGAAGGGGGAGGGGCCAAGCATGCACGCAGGGGGAGGGGCCAGGCAAGGGGGAGGGGCCAGACAGGGAAGGGGGAGGGGCCAGGGGGGGCAGGCGGGGGGCAGGGAAGGGGGAGGGGCCAAGCACGCACGCAGGGGGAGGGGCCAGGCAGAGAAGGGGGAGGGGCCAGGCAGGGAAGGGGAAGGGGCCAGGCAAGGGGGAGGGGCCAGGCAGGGAAGGGGGAGGGGCAGGCAGGGAAGGGGGAGGGGCCAGGCAAGGGGGAGGGGCCAGGCAGGGAAGGGGGAGGGGCAGGCAGGCAAGGGGGAGGGGCCAGGCAGGGAAGGGGGAGGGGCCATGGGGGGGGAGGGGCCAGGCGGGGGGGGGCAGGCAGGGAAGGGGGAGGGGCCAGGCAAGGGGGAGGGGGGTGGGGCCAGGAAGGGGAGGGGGAGGGGCCAGGAAGGGGGAGGGGCCAGGACGGGGGAGGGGCCAGGCAGGGGGAGGGGCCAGGCAGGGGGAGGGGCCAGGCAGGGGAAGCGTAGGAAGGGGAGGGGCCAGGCAAGGGGAGGGGAGGGGCCAGGCAGGTGGAGGGGGAGAGGCCAGGAAGGGGGAGGGGGCAGGGGGGGGAGGGGCCAGGCGGGGGGGCAGGGGGAGAGTAGGAAGGGGAGGGGCCAGGCAAGAGGAAGGGGAGGGGCCAGACATGGGGAGGGGGAGGGGCCAGGAAGGGGGAGGGCAGGCAGGGAAGGGGGAGGGGCAGGCAGGGAAGGGGGAGGGGCAGGCAGGCAAGGGGGAGGGGCCAGGCAGGGAAGGGGGAGGGGCCATGGGGGGGGAGGGGCCAGGCGGGGGGGGGCAGGCAGGGAAGGGTGAGGGGGCAGGCAAGGGGGAGGGGCCAGGCAGGGAAGGGGGAGGGGCCAGGGGGGGGCAGGCGGGGGGGGGAGGCAGGGAAGGGGGAGGGGCCAAGCACGCACGCAGGGGGAGGGGCCAGGCAGAGAAGGGGGAGGGGGCAGGCAGGGAAGGGGGAGGGGCCAAGCACGCATGCAGGGGGGGGCAGGCAAGGGGGAGGGGCCAGGCAGGGAAGGGGGAGGGGCAGGCAGGGAAGGGGGAGGGGCCAGGCAGGGAAGGGGGAGGGACCAGGGGGGCGGGGGGCAGGCAGGGAAGGGGGAGGGGCCAAGCATGCACGCAGGGGGAGGGGCCAGGCAAGGGGGAGGGGCCAGACAGGGAAGGGGGAGGGGCCAGGGGGGGCAGGCGGGGGGCAGGGAAGGGGGAGGGGCCAAGCACGCACGCAGGGGGAGGGGCCAGGCAGAGAAGGGGGAGGGGCCAGGCAGGGAAGGGGAAGGGGCCAGGCAAGGGGGAGGGGCCAGGCAGGGAAGGGGGAGGGGCAGGCAGGGAAGGGGGAGGGGCCAGGCAAGGGGGAGGGCCAGGCAGGGAAGGGGGAGGGGCCAAGCACGCACGCAGGGGGAGGGGCCAGGCAGAGAAGGGGGAGGGGGCAGGCAGGGAAGGGGGAGGGGCCAAGCACGCATGCAGGGGGGGGCAGGCAAGGGGGAGGGGCCAGGCAGGGAAGGGGGAGGGGCAGGCAGGGAAGGGGGAGGGGCCAGGCAGGGAAGGGGGAGGGACCAGGGGGGCGGGGGGCAGGCAGGGAAGGGGGAGGGGCCAAGCATGCACGCAGGGGGAGGGGCCAGGCAAGGGGGAGGGGCCAGACAGGGAAGGGGGAGGGGCCAGGGGGGCAGGCGGGGGGCAGGGAAGGGGGAGGGGCCAAGCACGCACGCAGGGGGAGGGGCCAGGCAGAGAAGGGGGAGGGGCCAGGCAGGGAAGGGGAAGGGGCCAGGCAAGGGGGAGGGGCCAGGCAGGGAAGGGGGAGGGGCAGGCAGGGAAGGGGGAGGGGCCAGGCAAGGGGGAGGGGCCAGGCAGGGAAGGGGGAGGGGCAGGCAGGCAAGGGGGAGGGGCCAGGCAGGGAAGGGGGAGGGGCCATGGGGGGGGAGGGGCCAGGCGGGGGGGGGCAGGCAGGGAAGGGGGAGGGGCCAGGCAAGGGGGAGGGGGGTGGGGCCAGGAAGGGGAGGGGGAGGGGCCAGGAAGGGGGAGGGGCCAGGACGGGGGAGGGGCCAAGCACGCATGCAGGGGGGGGGCAGGCAGAGAAGGGGGAGGGGCCAGGCAGGGAAGGGGGAGGGACTAGGGGGTGGGGGCAGGCAGGGAAGGGGGAGGGGCCAAGCACGCACGCAGGGGGAGGGGCCAGGCAAGGGGGGAGGGGCCAGGCAGGGAAGGGGGAGGGACCATGGGGGGGAGGGGCCAGGCGGGGGGGGGGGCAGGCAGGGAAGGGGGAGGGGCAGGCAAGGGGGAGGGGCCAGGCAGGGAAGGGGGAGGGGCCAGGGGGGGGGCAGGCGGGGGGGGCAGGCAGGGAAGGGGGAGGGGCCAAGCACGCATGCAGGGGGAGGGCCAGGCAGAGAAGGGGGAGGGGCCAGGCAGGGAAGGGGGAGGGACCAGGGGGGCGGGGGGCAGGCAGGGAAGGGGGAGGGGCCAAGCACGCACGCAGGGGGAGGGGCCAGGCAAGGGGGAGGGGCCAGGCAGGGAAGGGGGAGGGGCAGGCAGGGAAGGGGGAGGGGCCAGGCAAGGGGGAGGGGCCAGGCAGGGAAGGGGGAGGGGCAGGCAGGCAAGGGGGAGGGGCCAGGCAGGGAAGGGGGAGGGGCCATGGGGGGGGAGGGGCCAGGCGGGGGGGGGGCAGGCAGGGAAGGGGGAGGGGGCAGGCAAGGGGGAGGGGCCAGGCAGGGAAGGGGGAGGGGCCAGGGGGGGGCAGGCGGGGGGGCAGGCAGGGAAGGGGGAGGGGCCAAGCACGCATGCAGGGGGAGGGGCCAGGCAGAGAAGGGGGAGGGGCCAGGCAGGGAAGGGGGAGGGACCAGGGGGAGGGGCCAGGCAGGGAAGGGGGAGGGACCAGGGGGGCGGGGGCAGGCAGGCAAGGGGGAGGGGCCAGGCAGGGAAGGGGGAGGGGCCAAGCACGCACGCAGGGGGAGGGGCCAGGCAAGGGGGAGGGGCCAGGCAGGGAAGGGGGAGGGGCCAGGGGGGAAGGGGGGAAGGGGGAGGGGCCAGGCAAGGGGGAGGGGCAGGCAGGGAAGGGGGAGGGGCCAGGCAAGGGGGAGGGGCCAGGCAGGGAAGGGGGAGGGGCCAGGCAGGGAAGGGGGAGGGGTCAGGCAGGGAAGGGGGAGGGGCAGGAAGGGGAGGGGTCAGGCAGGGAAGGGGGAGGGGGCAGGCAAGGGGGAGGGGCCAGGCAGGGAAGGGGGAGGGGCCAGGGGGGGGCAGGCGGGGGGGCAGGCAGGGAAGGGGGAGGGGCCAAGCACGCATGCAGGGGGAGGGGCCAGGCAGAGAAGGGGGAGGGGCCAGGCAGGGAAGGGGGAGGGACCAGGGGGTGGGGGCAGGCAGGGAAGGGGGAGGGGCCAAGCACGCACGCAGGGGGAGGGGCCAGGCAGAGAAGGGGGAGGGGCCAGGCAGGGAAGGGGGAGGGGCCAGGCAAGGGGGAGGGGCTAGGCAGGGAAGTGGGAGGGGCAGGCAGGGAAGGGGGAGGGGCCAGGCAAGGGGGAGGGGCCAGGCAGGGAAGGGGGAGGGGCAGGCAGGCAAGGGGGAGGGGCCAGGCAGGGAAGGGGGAGGGGCCATGGGGGGGGAGGGGCTAGGCGGGGGGGGGGAGGGGGCAGGCAAGGGGGAGGGGCCAGGCAGGGAAGGGGGAGGGGCCAGGGGGGGGCAGGCGGTGGGGCAGGCAGGGAAGGGGGAGGGGCCAAGCACGCATGCAGGGGGAGGGGCCAGGCAGAGAAGGGGGAGGGGCCAGGCAGGGAAGGGGGAGGGACCAGGGGGCGGGGGGGCAGGCAGGGAAGGGGGAGGGGCCAAGCACGCACGCAGGGGGAGGGGCCAGGCAAGGGGGAGGGGCCAGGCAGGGAAGGGGGAGGGGCCAGGCGGGGGGGGGAGGGGCCAGGCAGGGGCCAGGCAGGGGGAGGGGCCAGGCAGGCCAAGCACGCATGCAGGGGGAGGGCCAGGCAGAGAAGGGGGAGGGGCCAGGCAGGGAAGGGGGAGGGACCAGGGGGGCGGGGGGGCAGGCAGGGAAGGGGGAGGGGCCAAGCACGCACGCAGGGGGAGGGGCCAGGCAAGGGGGAGGGGCCAGGCAGGGAAGGGGGAGGGGCAGGCAGGGAAGGGGGAGGGGCCAGGCAAGGGGGAGGGGCCAGGCAGGGAAGGGGGAGGGGCCAGGCAGGGAAGGGGGAGGGGTCAGGCAGGGAAGGGGGAGGGGCAGGAAGGGAAGGGGGAGGGGCCAAGCACGCACGCAGGGGGAGGGGCCAGGCAAGGGGGGGGGGCCAGGCAGGGAAGGGGGAGGGGCCAGGCGGGGGGGGAGGGGCCAGGCAGGGAAGGGGGAGGGGCCAGGCACGCACGCACGCACGCACGCACAGGCAGGGAAGGGGGAGGGGCCAGGCAAGGGGGAGGGGCCAGGCAGGGAAGGGGGAGGGGCCAGACGGGGGGGGGGAAGGGGCCAGGCAGGGAAGGGGGAGGGGCCAGGGGGCGGGGGGCAGGCAGGGAAGGGGGAGGGGCCAAGCACGCACGCAGGGGGAGGGGCCAGGCAAGGGGGAGGGGCCAGGCAGGGAAGGGGGAGGGGCCAGGCGGGGGGGGGAGGGGCCAGGCAGGGAAGGGGGAGGGGCCAGGCACGCACGCACGCACGCACGCACGCACAGGCAGGGAAGGGGGAGGGGCCAGGCAAGGGGGAGGGGCCAGGCAGGGAAGGGGGAGGGGCCAGGCGGGGGGGGGGGGGGGGGCAGGCAGGGAAGGGGGAGGGGCCAGGCACGCACGCACGCACGCACGCACAGGCAGGGAAGGGGGAGGGGCCAGGCAAGGGGGAGGGGCCAGGCGGGGGAGGGGGAGGGGCCAGGAAAGGGGAGGGGCCAGGCAGGGGGAAGAGGAGGGGCCAGGCAGGGAAGGGGGAGGGTTGCTGGGGACAGGAAGTAAGCTATTACACCCACTTCCTGACGTCCTAGAGAGACGGGACCACCACCGTTGCAATCGGGGCAAAAAAGTGAGTCTGGGGAACCCGCTCCCGTTGCTCAAAGACACTCCTAGGGTCTAGGGTCAAGGGTTGACCTTTGAAAGGCTTCGTTTCGGGCCTTGTGCTTTTAAAAATCTATAAAATATTCAGATAAAATCCTGTCTCTACAAACAAGACTGTTTCTGAATGTTTGAAGCATGCCGAATCCAATGGAATGGGTTTCGTAGCCCTACGACATTGCCAACTCTCCGCCAAATCAAAAGAGACACGTTTTTTTAGCCCCAAAAGCTCAATTAATTAAATAATTTTTCAAACACCACTTTTTCCGACTCACTTTTTCCAGCTGGATCTAATGGAATTGGTCCCATTGAAAAAAAATGTTTTGTTATTTGTCTAACCACTTTAACGCTTATAAGTCAAAAACCCTTATATATTACGGGCCCATCTTTTAGTATGTTATATAGCTTGTCAAGACGAACAATCTGATATGTGGTTCATATGTGGTTCTCCACACACGGTCGTGTAATTCCTAACCCTAGGGTTACACTTTGAGGCGCGATAGCTCCTCACACAAACGTCGAAAATGGGCGTGCCTTGCATCCACGCGTAGCTATCGATTAGACGAACGTGCTGATATGTGTCTCCCCGCGCACGGATGTGTGGTTCTCAAATTTTAAAATTTCAATTCCCCCTTCAATACACTGTCAGCTTCACCATGTCTATAAGGCTTCCGCTTTACACATGATAGTTGGAAAACTTTTGCTACAGGTGTCGCACGACAATGGCGGACATATCAGAGCGAAGATCTCGAAAAACTGAACACGCCCATGTAAATTACTTGGCTGACGGACTTATCGTTCTCGAGCTATCGCGCGTTGAAAACTAACCAATTAACTAGCCAATTAAGATAACCGTAAGTCCCTGTGCTGGGAAACACATATCGGCGTGTTCGGCTCGTCGTGCTGAGTCCGAAAATGGTCTCGGTTTTTTCCAGAAGGTTTCGGGGGGCTGGGGACAGGAAGTAGCCGTTTACACCCACTTCCTGACGTCGTAGAGAGATGAGACCACCACCATTGGAATCGGGGCAAAAAAGTAAGTGGGAATACATGCCCCTTGATTAGAAAAAATAATAGGAAATATCTTCTTTTTGGATGCATTGGTGCCATTTTTACAAACTTTGGCGCCCTTTTTCACCACTTTCCCAACGTCAGACAGTCTCGTCGTTGATATATTCGGATTCAGCGGGAAAAAGTGAGTCTAGAAAGGTATTTTAAAAAGAAAATGCACAACACTCCCTGTAGTTTAACCGTTAGCGCCACCTTTAGGCCCTTTCCCAAAGTCGTTTTGTTTCAAACAAGACATACTTTTGTTCAGAAGGTAAAGCTGAATCTGGGGAACCCACTCCCGTCGCTCAAAGACACTCCTAAGGTCTAGGGTCAAGGTGTGGCCTTAGACAGGCTTCGTATGCGGCCTCCCAGCTCTAAAATCAATAACATATTCAGAAAAAATCCTGTTTCCACAAACAATACTGTTTCTGAATGTTTGAAGCATGCCGAATCCAATGGAAGGGGTCTCTAAGCTCTACGGCACTTCTAACTATCCACAAAATCAAAAGAGACACGTTTTTTCAGCCCCAAAAGCTCAAATAATTTATTTATTTTTCAAACACCACTTTTTCTGACTCACTTTTTCCAGCTGGATTTAATGGAATTTGTCCCGTTGAAAGAAAATGTTTCGTTATTTGTCTAACCTCTCTAAGGCTTCTAAGCTACTGGATATTAAGGGCCCATACAAACTTTGGCGCCCTTTTTCACCACTTTCCTGAGGTCAGACAGTCTCGTCATTGCAATATTCTGATTCAGCGTAAGAAAGTGAGTCTAGAGAGGTACCTTTAAAAAAAAAAATAGCAGATCTACAAGCTCATAGTGCGAGTGGCGCGCTACGAGCTTGTAGGTCTGCTATTTTTGAAAAACACACACACACACACGCACACACACACACACACACACACACACACACACACACAGACAGACAGACAGACAGACAGACAGACAGACAGACAGACAGACAGACAGACAGACAGACAGACAGACAGACAGACGCATGCACATATAGTAGGCTATTCTTTATTCAATTGTATGCATTGCAATTATTTGAAAACAAGACTTTTCAGAAAACCGTGTATTCATATTAGATGTTAAATAATTGGATGGCCAAAACAAATTTATGTTTTATGTTTTACTTTTGGCTGTCTGCTAATCACAAGGTAATTTTCTGCCTGTAGCACTTTGAGATTTGTTTCAAATGTAAAGTGCGTTATAAATACAATTTATTATTATTATTATTATTATTATTATAAAATATCTCATATTGCTTTCTCTAGCCCCCCCCTCTCTGTGTCTGTGTAACCCGGTTGGGTATATAATATTTTTTGGTTTCATGTTTTCTGTTTAAAAACGTTTTTGTAACTTCATAACTAATTATTTAGGAGTTTGTTTTGTTTTGTTTTAAAAGAAAGGTGTATCTGATATTTCTATAGCAGCACTCATGGGGTTAACATTCTGTATGGGACCTGGGGTTAGGGAGTGTGTTGCTGACGGACGGCAGGAAGTGAAACACCAGAGCCAAGAGGATGATGTTGTTGCTTCAGAGGAGGGTGAGTGAGCAAAGCAGTAATTCAGATAAACTGTGTTTTATATTATACGTTTGCAGTGCACAAACCTGCATGCAGAGAGTTTACACAACAATCGGAGAGGACAATCACCATGTTTGGAGAAGCAACTGAATGTCTCCAGGGAATTCAGTGACACTGACTGTCTGCTTTGTGTTGACATGCTAACGCTAATGCTAACGCTAGCTCAGTGAGGTTAGTGCCTGTTCATTGCACGTGGACAGACGTTTTCTAGACTTAGTTTAACTTCCACACAGTTGGTCTGTTGATGTGTTAGTCTGTTGTTTTCCACTGGAAGACACAAAGAGGACATTCCAGTTGGAGCAACCAGAGCTTCACTCAACGTGGGATGAGAGGAGACACTTGCTATGCTGCTGTATCTACAGCTGTGAGGGACTGAGTTTGGACCTACAGAAACATCATCTTTTATTTTTGGATCACCGAGGAGCCAAGGAGCCATTGTTGGTTTGAGGCCACAACGCACACAAGCAACTACTACCAGGCGGCCTGCAACTTAAAGGTTTTTTGGGGAACTTTGGGGGTGTCCTTAAGTGACTCAGGGTAATTTAAAGGGTTTTTCCATTTCATTAATATATCTTTGAGAAGGTATTTCTTTATTTACTGGTATTCCTGAAAGAAGAGGGGTATGTTCTATTAAGGTTTTGAACCTATAGTGTTACAGAGCACTTTATTTGTTTACGTTTTGTATGTTGTTGTCTATTTACTATTTTTGCACAGTCATTGCACAGAATTAACTAACTGAGAACTATTTTTCTAAGTACTGACTTGTGTGACTTCATTTGATTGCCTTTTTCTGTTTAGAATAGAGGGTCCATTTGGTTACAAGTAAGCACTAAGGTAAAACTGAAGTTTAAAAAAGGCTTATTACTATATGCTTTGGGTTAAAACTGCATAAAAAGGTCATTTCATGATAGTGTGGTTTTAAAAAACAGCTTGAGCATTTATTAGTTAATAAGGGAACCCAAGTTTATATTTAAAAGATTAAAACTGCTAGGTACTTTTAATGTAAAAGAACCAATACATACAATACAAAAATAGCAGACCTACAAGCTCGTATCGCGCCACTCGGTGGCGCGATATGAGCTTGTAGATCTGCTATTTTTCAATAGCTAAAGCATAACATGATGCCAACACCAAAATGGGTGCGTTTTCAATAGCTAAAGCATAACATGATGCTGACACCAAAATGGGTGCGTTTTCAATAGCTAAAGCATAACATGATGCCAACACCAAAATGGGTGCGTTTTCAATAGCTAAAGCACGACATGATGCTGACACCAAAATGGGTGCGTTTTCAATAGCTAAAGCATAACATGATGCCAACACCAAAATGGGTGCGTTTTCAATAGCTAAAGCACGACATGATGCCAACACCAAAATGGGTGCGTTTTCAATAGCTAAAGCATAACATGATGCCAACACCAAAATGGGTGCGTTTTCAATAGCTAAAGCACGACATGATGCCAACACCAAAATGGGTGCGTTTTCAATAGCTAAAGCACGACATGATGCTGACACCAAAATGGGTGCGTTTTCAATAGCTAAAGCATAACATGATGCCAACACCAAAATGGGTGCGTTTTCAATAGCTAAAGCACGACATGATGCCAACACCAAAATGGGTGCGTTTTCAATAGCTAAAGCATAACATGATGCCAACACCAAAATGGGTGCGTTTTCAATAGCTAAAGCACGACATGATGCCAACACCAAAATGGGTGCGTTTTCAATAGCTAAAGCACGACATGATGCCAACACCAAAATGGGTGCGTTTTCAATAGCTAAAGCACGACATGATGCCAACACCAAAATGGGTGCGTTTTCAATAGCTAAAGCACGACATGATGCCAACACCAAAATGGGTGCGTTTTCAATAGCTAAAGCATAACATGATGCCAACACCAAAATGGGTGCGTTTTCAATAGCTAAAGCATAACATGATGCTGACACCAAAATGGGTGCGTTTTCAATAGCTAAAGCATAACATGATGCCAACACCAAAATGGGTGCGTTTTCAATAGCTAAAGCACGACATGATGCTGACACCAAAATGGGTGCGTTTTCAATAGCTAAAGCATAACATGATGCCAACACCAAAATGGGTGCGTTTTCAATAGCTAAAGCACGACATGATGCCAACACCAAAATGGGTGCGTTTTCAATAGCTAAAGCATAACATGATGCCAACACCAAAATGGGTGCGTTTTCAATAGCTAAAGCACGACATGATGCCAACACCAAAATGGGTGCGTTTTCAATAGCTAAAGCACGACATGATGCCAACACCAAAATGGGTGCGTTTTCAATAGCTAAAGCATAACATGATGCCAACACCAAAATGGGTGCGTTTTCAATAGCTAAAGCATAACATGATGCTGACACCAAAATGGGTGCGTTTTCAATAGCTAAAGCATAACATGATGCCAACACCAAAATGGGTGCGTTTTCAATAGCTAAAGCACGACATGATGCTGACACCAAAATGGGTGCGTTTTCAATAGCTAAAGCATAACATGATGCCAACACCAAAATGGGTGCGTTTTCAATAGCTAAAGCACGACATGATGCCAACACCAAAATGGGTGCGTTTTCAATAGCTAAAGCATAACATGATGCCAACACCAAAATGGGTGCGTTTTCAATAGCTAAAGCACGACATGATGCCAACACCAAAATGGGTGCGTTTTCAATAGCTAAAGCACGACATGATGCTGACACCAAAATGGGTGCGTTTTCAATAGCTAAAGCATAACATGATGCCAACACCAAAATGGGTGCGTTTTCAATAGCTAAAGCACGACATGATGCCAACACCAAAATGGGTGCGTTTTCAATAGCTAAAGCATAACATGATGCCAACACCAAAATGGGTGCGTTTTCAATAGCTAAAGCACGACATGATGCCAACACCAAAATGGGTGCGTTTTCAATAGCTAAAGCATAACATGATGCCAACACCAAAATGGGTGCGTTTTCAATAGCTAAAGCATAACAAAAGGGGTTCCCCATTGGGCGGGAACCCCTTTTGGTGTTTCAAACTTTAGCTGTTGAGAAATAGCAGACCTACAAGCTCGTAGCGCGCCACTCGGTGGCGCGCTACGAGCTTGTAGCTCTGCTATTTTTCAACAGCTAAAGCATAACATGATGCCAACATCAAAATGGGTGCCCGTTCAGAATGGGTTAACCCATTCTGACCTGAGATCAGATTCTAAAAATGTCTATTACATCCTGACAGTTTCATTATTAACCCATTCTGACATGAGATCAGATTCTAAAAATGTCTATTACATCCTGACAGTTTCATTATTAACCCATTCTGAAATGAGATCAGATTCTAAAAATGTCTATTACATCCTGACAGTTTCATTATTAACCCATTCTGACCTGAGATCAGATTCTAAGAGTGTCTTTGATTTTTCAAAAAATAGCAGACCTACAAGCTCGTATCGCGCCACTCGGTGGCGCGATATGAGCTTGTAGATCTGCTATTTTTCAATAGCTAAAGCATGACATGATGCCAACACCAAAAGGGGTTCCCGTTCAGAATGGGTTAATCCTGGGTTAATACAAGCTCATAGCGCGCCACTCGGTGGCGCGCTATGAGCTTGTAGATCTACTATTTTTCAATAGCTAAAGCATGACATGATGCCAACACCAAAAGGGGTTCCCGTTCAGAATGGGTTAATCCTGGGTTAATACAAGCTCATAGCGCGCCACTCGGTGGCGCGCTATGAGCTTGTAGATCTACTATTTTTCAATAGCTAAACACACGTGTACTTCAGAGCTGTGAATCTGTATTATGCTCCTTCAGCCATAATATATGTCATTAAATTCAAGCCAATTGATACTTTGTTGTACAACAGTGTTACCTGCTGCTATTTTCAGCATACTGTAAATTAGGATTGACTTTGGATTGGTTTTAAAGCTTCTCCCAAAGTGGACCTTTTCTTTGCTGTGGTTAATAGAGGTTGTATTGTGTGCAAAAGAGGTGTCACTGCAAGTAGCCTACTTTTTTATGGTATAAATTTGGTCACACATGAACCAATAGGGACGCGAAGCATTCAGCACTTTGACCAGAGTTGTCATTTTAGAACGGTGATTACCAATATGACGACTACAGTATTGATTTTAGAACGGTGATTACCAATATGACGACTACAGTATTGATTTTAGAACGGTGATTACCAATATGACGACTACAGTATTGATTTTAGAACGGTGATTACCAATATGACGACTACAGCAGTGGTTCCCAAACATTTTCATGTCAAGGACCCCCAAATTGACACTAATTAGCCCGCGGACCCCTATTTGAAAATATATGCAAGGGCCCCCGGTTTGACCTGAATTAGGCTACGTTCCCTATTTAACCCATTCTGACCTGAGATCAGATTCATACGTGGTTTCCGCCGGACAAACACTGGGTCTGATTAACCCATTCTGACCTGAGATCAGATTCTAAAAATGTCAGTCGCTCTTCGATTTTTCAAAAAATAGCAGACCTGGCTACAAGCTCGTATCGCGCCACTCGGTGGCGCGATATGAGCTTGTAGATCTGCTATTTTTAAATAGCTAAAGCATAACATGATGCTGACACCAAAATGGGTGCACGGTCAGAATGGGTTAATGTCATTTATATCTCTGGGACCCCAATGTATATTGTAAAATCAAAGTTAATTTAACTCTGAAGGTTATTACACACTGGCGAATTAGCGACGTGATGCGAATAAATCGCGTCGCTAATTCGCCAGTGTGTAATGGCCTTGGGAGTGTACAAATGGAACCAAATTGACCCAATTTGTACACTCTGAGTTACAGACCCTGCATAAGGGTTCCATTTATTTCCTAACTATCATTTAGCTGGGGACCCCCTGGAACTCCCTCGAGGACCCCTAGTGGCCCCCGGACCCCACTTTGGGAACCACTGTACTACAGTATTCATTTTAGAACGAATACTACTACTACAGCATTCTTAAACTCAAGTGAATGTTCACAATGAACACAGTAGTCCTTAAAAATTGATAGAATGTAGTTTTTAGCGCTATACATTGTGTATTTCCAAGTATTTTGTGCAATAATGTGGGAATTGTGTGTACTCTCTGTTTTCCTGCAGTTCTGACTGTTAATATTTAGACGTATTGTTGATGATTTTTACACTGGAAACTGTTTTCTCTTCAATTGTGTAACCATAGATAGTTTTTAACTGGCTCACACACTGTTAAACCAGACTGTTTGTGAAGAACTGAGGTGACAACTAAATGCAGTGGAATTTAGCTGGCGGCGTGGAATCTCAATTCAAGTCAAATTAACCACTTGAACCCTATCAAGTGTAGGGGGCGAATGTTCATCGCAAATAGTCGATGTACAAGCTCACAACGTGTCGCGTTGCAGCATGTAATGTGCTTGACCTTGAACCTGAACTTGACCCAGTATAGACCCTGGGGAACTCTGGTCAAAGCATTTAACCACTATGTGTTGATATGGGTGAGCGGAGGCCCTCAGGGCTCTGTACTAGTGTATTTTCAGTTTAGTGTTATTGTGGGGATGAGTAATGAGTAAAAAGTGATTCTTCCGGGTTTTGTAACACAGTGGTTCCCAAACTTTTTCATGTCAAGGACCCCCAAATTGACAGACACAAATTAACCACCCATTTGAAAAGAATAACTATCATTTAGCTGGGGACCCCCTGAAACTCCCTCAAGGACCCCTAGGGGTCCCCAGACCCCACTTTGGGAACCACTGTTGTACAGTATCAGTATGTAACAATAGTTTGCCACAGGTGTGAAAGTGTCACCTCAGATCTTCAGCCTGTTTTGCACTCTTATCTTAACAAAGCCAAGGAGGACTACTAGAAGGATGAGGGAAACACTTAAAGCCATTTGCTGTCGTTTGGTAATACTTATTTATAATTATCCTAATGACCAGGTTTATGTTACCATTGTCATGGCTGTTGTTGTTGGTTTATGTACATTTTCAGATCATTGTGTGTGTGTGTGTGTGTGTGTGTGTGTGTGTGTGTGTGTGTGTATAAAGCCAAGAAAAATAAAGCAGTGCCCCCGAGTGGTCAGTAGTTAGAATTGGTCACAGGTGCCAGAGATAAACAGGGTTAGGCCACGGGAGGCTCAGTAAACTGCAATAAGACTACACATAAATAACCATATGCAATAAGCAGCCAAATGCATTACAATGGATTTATTCATGCATTTTTATATGTAATCAAAATCCATTAAATAGTAAATAATCTTGTTTTTTCTTCTTCTATACAAATACTTATTTACAACACTCACGCAGGCACATGCACACAGCCACACACGTAGTGCACACGCATGCACGCACGCATACACACACACACACACACACACACACACACACACACACACACACACAATCAGTAGGTCATCATCGTGTTATTTTCCAAAGATTATAGAATGTTTGTTCACTTGAGATTAACTGATGAATGTACTTGTAATTAGTTTTTCTATAGAGGTATAAAATGTATCAACAAAATGTATCTTAACGAAACCAGCAAGGAGTATATTAGCCGTCAGGGGACTAAGGCCTGACTCTGTAAAGGTGTGAGTCAGGCCTTAGTGGGCTATGGGGACATTACAACCAAACAGGAACAAAAGGGTAAAAGGTAAACAAAACACAACATTTATAATATTCTTGGCCAACCAGAGTGCTGTATTTTGTGCCTGCTGTATTCTTCTATGCTACCTGTTCATCAATAAACATAACATGTACTGAACAACTCTCATCTTTCTCTCTCTCTCTCTCTCTCTCTCGAAAATTTGAAATGTTGGCCCTTTGAACCCTAGCCTCGTAATCTCTGACGGGTGGAAACCTCTCGAAACTGTTACTTTTCAGGATTCAAATTAAAAAATATGAAAAGATAAGTCTGCTATTACTTTTGATACTTTTGTGTGGATATAAGACTAAAACTAGGCCAAACTAAAAGAACCAAGCTGAACTCCCTGACTAAACAAAAACAATGGGCCAAAAAGGGGGAACAAAATAAATGGCGGCCCTATCAAGCTTCCCTTTTCTGAAAGAATACACACAAGAGAAAGCTTTGGAATACTCCAGTATGATAGTTAAGTTTCCTACAACCAAAGCTTTCCCCACATTAATACAAATATCTGAAAAGACCCTAGTATAGAACCCACATACAATAGTGCTTCAGCATTTTCATAATAAAAGGCACAATAATCTGCCTTTCTTGTCCCCAGAATGACAGTATGCAAAGCTCTGTGTGTCTGTCTGACAGTGCCTATGGGCTGGCGTAGCCAGACAACTATTTCACAATATCCGGATGCTATGTGCCGAGAAAAGGCAGAGAAAGGGAAGCTGTCATCTGTTTGTCATATGTTTTTTAATATCTTTAAATTGTATTTGTAAAAGCTTTCATTTCTGACAAGCAGCGAGGAGGCTTTGGTTATTGTGATCTACATTAGGAGAGCATAGAAGGGGAGTCCCGCACACTGGCCCTCATTTATCAACACGGCGCACGCCCAAAAATGAGCATAAGCCGGAAACAGCTCAACTTTCGGCATTTATCATTCCAGCGTCACGTGACTTTGAACTTGGGCGTATCGTCGCGTATGCCACGCCAAATATCACGTCAGGTTGGGAGCTATCGTAGGTTTTGTTCTACACCAGATTTTCTGTCGTAGACAAGCGGAGGAGGAGGAGGAGATGCAGCTAGGATTGCAAAACAGCAGCGTGTGCGGCTGTCACGGGCTGTGCGCATCCAAACTCATTCCACCAATGACATGTGAGCTATTTATTTTTCACGATTAAAAAGAAAATAGCAGACCTACACAAGCTCGTATCGTGGCACTCGTTGCCGCGCTATGAGCTTGTAGATCTGCTATTTTTTCAATAGGGGTTCCCGTCCAGAATGGGTTCTGCATAAAAATCCCATTATTCCCATTATTTTTGCTCTTCCAGTTTTCTTGTGCATTACTCTGACGACACACCTGTCCATTTTAGTAGGTGTGCAAAAGGAAGTGTGTGTGTGTGACTGAGTGTGTGTGTGTGTGTGTGTGTGTGTGTGGGGGGGGGGGGGGGGGGGGGGCTTACTTCCGATTTAAAGTTTAAGCATGACCCAGTATAGACCCTGGGGAACTCTATATGTGTATTATATGTAAAATCTTAATTTCCATTTCCCAGGCCTTTTTCACACCATAATGTAGTGTCCGAGCACTGCGGCGTGAAGACTTGATAATGACCACTGGCCACGAGAGTGTCAAAGTTACTTAACAATAGATATGATGGCAAAATAATGTAGTGTTCAAAGTATGTATGTTATTCAGAGCATGTTGCTGCCTGGAGCCCATCAGCAGTCTGTCTGTCCAGCACCGACTCAATGTGACCGAGCAGTGATGAGAAGAACTGAGGGACTCCCTCATAACCTAAAGAGAGAGCACAGAGGTAGTCAGTGAGTGTGTGTGTGTGTGTGTGTGTGTGTATGTGTGTGTGTGTGTGTGTGTGTGTGTGTGTGTGTGTGTGTGTGTGTGTGTGTGTGTGTGTGTGTGTGTGAGTGTGTGGCTGTGTGCGTGTGTGGCTGTGTGGCTGCGTGCGTGCGTCCGTGCGTATGTGTGAGACAGTGAAGGACATGTGTGTGTGTGTGTGTGTGTGTGCCTACCTGGGAAGAAGTTGATATCGATGATGGTGAGGGTGTGCGTGTGGATGTTGACGATGATGTCCACTCCAAACAGAGCCATGCCCAGCAGCGCCCGCAGCTCTCCGACCAGAGCAGCCACGCCCTCTGAGCTGGGAGGAGGCAGGCAGGGCATGCTCTCATCCAGCTGCGGAGGAGAGGAGGAACCACTGTTTTTTCATCAATTAAAAGAGGAATTCATTGGTTTTTCAAATAAATAAAATCAAACAAATTCCATAAATTTAGAAAACAAATGTTTAAGAAGAAGTGAAAGCAGCCAATCAGATTGCGCTATCTGCTATTTTCACTAGCTTGCCTGGGGAGACATGACATTTCTCTTTTGGGTCTGGAGCTAAAACGTTTGGGAACCGTTTGGGTCATTACTGCTGATGGTTGCACGTAGCATGTTACAGACTCCACTATATGTGGTTAGAGTGGGGTTTTCAACAGGTGGTCCGTGGACCACTGGTGGTCCATGAAGGTATTGCATGTGGTCCCTGAGCAGCATTGAGTAATGTAGGACTTATTTAACTTTTCTTTCCACTAGAGACACTGAATGACCTGGTGACCTATGATGACCGTCCATGTAGTCATTTACTGACAAGTTGGAGGTCAACAAATTCAACAGAAAAAGGAAGTTAGAATCTCAAAAGGGGGAAGTGCACCGGGTTGTCTGGTTGGAGTCATTATTATTAGGAAATGATTAGTAGTCTTTGGTTAACACACAGTGGGATGTATACACCATTACACGTGGGATGCATTGCAAGTGTTACAAAATCACAACTCTTATAGCCCCGCCATATCCCCACCCAACACAACAACAGTGGTCCCCAGGTTGATTCTAAGTCAGGGTGGTGGTCCGTCGTTCACAATCAGTTGAAAACCCCTGGGTTAGATGATACTGCAGGTTGATGCTACTGACTGCGTTGAGGTGAGAGCTGGACTCTGGCTTAGACACTTCATGGCTGTTGAAGAAGATAGTCTTCCTGTCTGGAAACACAATATGCAGAAAATGAAACATGTGGCAACGTCCGCCAAATCTCATTTTAACCGGTCATTTCTCATTTCTCGTTTTACCCATTAAAACTGGGAAAAAACATGGAGTAATCCTGGTCCCTAAACTGCCTCCCCCTGGCCAGCCGGGGCGCCTGATGGAGGGGAAAGGAACTGGTTGGAATAACGTGTTCCTTCCACACGCTACGTCCAACCAGGGAAACTCCCCCCTGTCAGGTGTAAAGGAGCAACTTGGACACTCAGGCATGAAGGAAGCATGAGTTCAAGTCCGTTGCTCTCCCCTTGTCCCCCATATATGGGGACTAGGTTGGTGGAGGGTGTGTAGAGCCCAGGATCACATTAGATGATTGACACAGGGGTGAAAAATGGGTTACAAAATCGTGGGATAAAAAATTAAATAAAAAAAGGAGGAAAGGAAAGGAAAGACAGAAGAAAATAAGAAAAATAAGTCATGTGTCTGCTTAGACGTGCGGGTGGACTGACCACAGGGTCCAGGGGGGAAGTTCTTCAGCGAGGGTCTGTCCACACAGTAGTGTCTGTCTCCCACCACAAACACCTTGTGGAGCACGGCCCCGTGGTTGACGAAACTCTGCAGCACGCAGGGCGGCCGCGCGTCGTCCAGGCTCCCTGCACCGAAGATCAGACACATCTACAGCACGTCACAGTGACGGCAAAGAAAACACCTTCAATACATTAATTGAAAAGAAGTCGTGTTGCTGTCGGGCAGAATTATCTCTATGGCGTCACACCAAAGCATCAAAAGTAGCAGATCATCCGCGAGCTCAAAACGCGGCGCGAAGCGACACGCTTTGAGCTTGTGGATTTGATACTTATGGTTCTGGTGTTACATGGATTACAAACGTACGTACATACATACACACATACACACACATACAGAGACGTGGTGCGTTTATAGTAGAATGTCTCATTTCAAGTTTTCAAATGTAGGCCTATACACAATTCTTTTGAAAATAGCAGATCCGCTAAAAAGCTAGTCAAGCTTCCGTGTGCGTTACAGAAGTCCCAGAAAAGACACGTTGTGATTGGCCAGTAGTCACTTGAGTGGCAGCAACTACCGCTTGACTTCCTGCCTTCAATGGAGACACGCCGCTCCAATGAACTGCAGTGGACAATGACATCTATTCGTTTTAAATATCTATGGCTTGTTTCTGGCCCACAGCAGAGATATTCTCCTCTTGCTCTTAGTAAGGGGAAAAAGTGCACAGCACTCACCTCGTGGGAAAGGGAGCCATGGGCCACTCTCTTTTTACAGACTGAAAGAAGACAAAGAGAACATAGTTCTTAGAGGGTGTGGCTTAATCTCACAAAGTGGGCACGCGCTAAAAAAGAATAAACATACTGAGACTATTGAATGACTTCATACATTGAAATAACACTTAACAGTGGGCTGTGCCAGTGAGATTACAAGCCTTATCGTTAATGCTATGTATGTGTACGTACATCTAATGGCACTAATAGGTGGAACCTGCTACAGTACGAAGTTCCAGTGTTGCCCTGATAAGCATCTGAAGGTGTGCTACTGACTGAGAGGGAAGCTGAGGCCTTTGCTGTCCATGGCTTCCTGGATAGATGAAATGTCCCCGACACTGTTGATCTCCAGGTATGGTGGACAGCAGACACGCCAGTCTGACATACACAGTAAACACCGTTAAAACATTGTTGTGTATTTCTGCAGGATCTCTCGTATTTAAATGATCCAGTATATCATACTGGATATCATCTTTGGACAAATATACTGTGTATACAACAGTACAGTAACACACCCCACAATAAATAATTTAACAACTCCACCCACCCACACATTCACATGATACCGCATTTATGACACCCTGCCTCACACCCCCCCCCCCCCGATAAAGGAACATCATGTGCACGCACGCAGGCACACACACACACACACACACACACACACACACACACACACACACACACACACACACACACACACACACACGTAAAGACAGAGAAAGACTAAATAAAGCCCCTCACATGGAATCCATTAACATTGCTAGATAAAAAAAACATTAAGTAAAGGAGAAATTACCGAGTGGCGCGCTACGAGCTTGTAGGTCTGCTATTTTTGAAAAAGCGAAGAACGACTGACATAGAAACATAGCTTTAAAGGGACACTTCACCCTTTTTGCAAAAAAATATATGTTAATGATGTTTAGAAGCTTTAGAACACTTTCCTGGGGGGCTTTATGTATGTAATATGTGGTTTTAGATATTTTAGATTGTAGCAGTGAGCCTGTTGTCTCTGATGTCATGGACACTGGGCTCACTTCCTTCCTGGACTACATGTTGTCTCAGTAAGACAGACCTCCCCTATCCACAAGGAGGAGCAGTGCACCAAAGAATTATGGGAATTGTAGTCCAGGAAGGTAGTGAGACCAGTGTCCATGACATCAGAGACAACAGGCTCACTGCTACAATCTAAAATAACTAAAACCACATATTACACACATAAATACCCCCAGGAAAGTGATCTAAAGCTTCTAAACGTCATTAACATATATTGTTTTGCAAAAAGGGTGAAGTGTCCCTTTAAGAACGACTGACATAGAAACATAGCTTTAAGAACGACTGACATAGAAACATACTGTAGCTTTTCCAGAAAACTGTCAGGATGTAGAAGACATTTTTACTGCTGTGTTTCCGTGTACTGCGCTAACCCCACCAAGACAAATTCCTTGTATGCACATACCTAGCAGACAATAGAAGGCATATCAGCTGTACCTCTGAGGGACTTCTGCAGCATGCTCATAATGCGGTAGGAGGTAAACCGGTCTAGTAGCTGGCTCATAGCAGGCAGGGGGTCCAGAATAACAGTGCTGGGATGGGCGGACACATAGCTCTGCAACGGAAAAAGACAAGAAAACAGGGGTTCAAATATAAAAGTGTCAAGTTGTAACCCTAAGGTATATACAGGGGGATTGTTCCTTTAACTGTGTTGCCGTGCTGAGGATGGGACGAGGAGTATTATGGGATATCTTGTGTTTACTTTCTGTTCTGGTGTGCAGGGAAGCGGTCGCATTATTGAGAGGAAGAGAGATATTACTTTGTTTGTCCACCACAGGGATTGGATACAGAATTAGAACCCTGGCTGATCACGTTTGTCCTTTTTGAATTATTATTTTGTTTATTAAATCACCAGTTCTGCAACACGGACTCCTTTTCCTTCACAGCATAGCAAGAAAGCATAAGGATTATTCCGGAGAGGAGAGACACGGTGGTTATAAAGTTACATAAGAGATAAATTAATGCATTCAATCCGGGAAAGCATCTGTGTCATTTTATATTTATAGTTTTATGTAAAACTATATATCGCTGCTGTTGGGCAGAAACCTCTTAACACCATATTGAAAATGTTTGTGTGTTTTGTTTTTGTAAATTAATGCCCTACTTTATCACACAAAAAGCCTCAAAAGTAGCAGATCTACAAGCCTGAAAGCGTGAGCTTGTAGTTCTGCTACTTTTGAATCCTGAAAGGTAACAGTTTGCCTGGACCGACAGAGATATAGCCATATAGGCTATGAATAATATACGTTTTTCAGACAGCTGTTCTAGGTGTTTTTAGATTTGGCCTCAAGAACAAGAAATGTAAGAAACCACTTGTGATTAGCACTTTTCAGAAACACTGATCATCAAATGCATTACTACCAGTACCAACCATTAAAACAACATCAAAACAACAATTTCCCACCATCCCAATTATTTTAAATGTACTCCTTTGTTTGTTTGTCTTGTTTCAACCTGGAAGTTGGCAAGGAGCCGCTGTGATTGGCTGTCATGCTCCGCCTCCATTATGACATCAGAGAGCTTGTGGACGATGACATGGAAGGGTCCCTGAGAAACCAGGGGCTGGCTGAGGTCAATCTACAGAACGGGACGAAAGCCATACCCATTCATCACTGGTGCTTTTACCAAAACCAACCATAATACCATATACAACACTGGTACCTTAACCCATTCTGACCTGAGATCAGATTCATACGAGGTTTCCGCCGGACACACACTGGTCTGATGAACCCATTCTGACCTGAGATCAGATTCTAAAAATGTCAGTCGCTCTTCGATTTTTCAAAAATAGCAGACCTACAAGCTCGTATCGCGCCACTCGGTGGCGCGATATGAGCTTGTAGATCTGCTATTTTTCAATAGCTAAAGCATAACATGATGCTGACACCAAAATGGGTGCCCGTTCAGAATGGGATAAACAACACTGGTACCATATACAACATATACAACAATAGTACCATACCCATTCATTACTGCTGCTTTTACCATAACTGCTTTTACCATATACATCACTTGTGCTTTTACCATAACCACTTTTCACTGAAGTTGTGGAACAAACTCTGTTTGAGGAGTACAAGGTACAACATGCTTCTTAAGTTCACACTTCACAAAACCCATTCATAGTCATTCAACAGAAATCAAGGAGGGACAAGGGCTTTGGTTTCTCAATACAGTCCGCAGTTAGATTATAGCAGTGACATTGTAACTCCACTCACCCAAAGTTTTTAGACTCTCGTGCAGGCCGATGTTAGGCTGTTTTTCACACAAATCTGTAATGTGAGGCTGGTCATTATTGGAAGCTAAACCGCAACAGGGTGTCACGAAATGAAACAACAGCCTCGCTGTGCATGATCTCACTCACTTTGTTATACTGCTGCTTCTGAATGACATCAATACTTTGACAGGAACTATTGACTTTAACCCATTCTGAACGGGAACCCATTTTGGTGTTAGCATCATGTTATGCTTTAGCTATTTAAAAATAGCAGATCTACAAGCTCATAGCGCGCCACCGAGTGGCGCGATACGAGCTTGTAGGTCTGCTATTTTTGAAGAATCGAAGAGCGACTGACATTTTTAGAATCTGATCTCAGGTCAGAATGGGTTCATCAGGACCAGTGTGTGTCCGGCGGAAACCTCGTATGAATCTGATCTCAGGTCAGAATGGGTTAAAGGAGAATTCCCTGCTGCCCCTGTCATTCCGTTAAATAAAGCGGTTTATTCAGCATTTATTTCAGAGGGGTATGTGTCTCTGCCTGGTGGAAAGGCAGTTGCAGTGAAGATCTTGAGAGATACAGGCGCACTACAAACATACATCCATTCTCCTCAGTTTCAGACACAGTGGTCTTTACTCTTGAGCGCAACACATCCTGCTCCGTAGGCACGTAGCCTGGCACCACCAGTCTCGCCAAGTCACACAGGTAGCTGCCAAACAATGAACTTCTCTGATCACACAAGTCCTTT
Source organism: Protomyctophum parallelum (assembly GCF_964188405.1). Lineage (NCBI taxonomy): Eukaryota > Metazoa > Chordata > Actinopteri > Myctophiformes > Myctophidae > Protomyctophum > Protomyctophum parallelum. Next base: position 4,017,192 of record NC_139706.1, on the reverse strand, counting down.
TCACACAAGGTAACATATCTTACAGATTTACTCATCTCGTTAGTTCTTAGGAAACCACCCGGATTTGAACCTTGATCTCCCACAAGGGAAACCAAAGACATACAGTACCACTCACTCATCGACTGCCCCTTTGTATTTGAGAGGTACTAAACTACTTATTGTCAGCCACAGCTACTCTTCTACATTTTACACCCATGATGAAGTTTCCCGTAGCAGAAAGGAGCTGACTTACTATCCGGCAGAGTCATTGAGCTGGTATTCTGCGGCTCGTTCATAGCATTGCTGGATGCCACCATCGTTCCACAAACGTATAATGATGTCTGCCATTTCCTTTGGCATGGTGCCTTCCTCCATGGTGTCTGCAAGGTGCTGAAGCTTCCTGGCATCATCCTACACAGACAGGTGGAGCCACAGACACAAACACACTCAAGGTTTGTTGTAGGAAGCGCGGTACCCAGGCCGGTACCCAGGCAGAATGGTTAGAATGCATCCCAGTGCTTCTCAATTAAGCGTTCGTGGACCCCCGGGGGCCCTTGGCGGATTCCCAGGGGGTCCCCAGTAAGTAAACGTAGGTAACGCAGCTACTATTGAAAAATAGAAGATCTACAAGCGCGTAGCGCGCCACCGAGTGAACTACAGTCTTTTCACATTGAAAATGACATTTATAAAAGATAACTGTGCATGAATGGTTAGAATGCATCCCAGTGCTTCTCAATTAAGCGTTCGTGGACCCCCGGGGGCCCTTGGGGGATTCCCAGGGGGTCCCCAAGAAACGTAGGTAACACAGCTACTATTGAAAAATAGAAGATCTACAAGCGCGTAGCGCGCCACCGAGTGAACTACAGTCTTTTCACATTGAAAATGACATTTATAAAAGATAACTGTGCATGAATGGTTAGAATGCATCCCAGTGCTTCTCAATTAAGCGTTCGTGGACCCCCGGGGGCCCTTGTTTTAAGCATCAATTATACTTTAGCTAAAATAGCAGATGCACAAGCTCATAGTGCCGCGCTACAAGCGGGCGGAGCAGTAGCAGGTTGCCTGTTGATGGTGTGGGCAGGGCTGATAATCTGCACACCTGAGGGCCTATACAAACATTTGTCTCTCACTGACAGACAACTCCTATGTGCCTGTATACCGAATGATGCATTAATGTAAGTCTGCTTTCCTACTCGTTGTATTGACTATGTTTCCTACTGTGTATTACGCCCCATTATTGATTGTTATTTAAACACTCAATGTCAATACTGTCTGGTCTGGTTCATGCTAGAACAACATATTTTCATATGGGGGTTCAAGGCCAAATAGAGGTAATTCTGGACATGGGTTTTTCAGAAAAGTTTTAGAATACTTTTATCTTTTTAGAGTCAAAAATGATTTCAGCTGTTTGTGTGTCAGAGTTACAGAAATGTTGACACCCAGAAATCAAATGAGCGATTGACTGTTTGAGAAACAAAACAGCTATCACTGTATGTTAATGAATATACCTAGTCCTCTGGGTTCCTCAGGCGTTGACACTAAGGAGTGCCCGGCAGCTAAATAAAACACTAAGGGGTGCCCACCTGCCCCTGGCAGCTAAATAACACTTTCGGGTGAGTGCTCTTTTGAGAGGGGACGCAACCATATATGAGTACAACACAAAATATAAAACACCTGAATGTGGCCAGAGCACTCTGCGTTGGGATCTGTGAAATGAAAATAAGAGCACTGTTTTTGTGCTGTTTTCACCGTTGCTACACTTGACATTATAAAATGTCAAGTGTGAACCCATAGTCATTCATAGGTTTTGTTTTTTTATCGTACAGCCTAGTGCAGTGGTTCTCAACCTTTTCAGGCTGGGAGGGACCCCCAACATAATCACATTTAAACTGGGGACCCCCACCCTGAGAAGCACTTGGGATTGTAGGAGTTAAGTTGAGGTATTGTATTTAGTTTATATAGTGAAAAAAGCAGATCTACAAGCTCACATTTTCGAGGCGTTGTGAGCTTGTAGATGGGCCATATTATACTATGGTCACTTCACTCACCATCACCTGGGGGCCCCCCAAAATATGTTCAAATGTGACCTATAATTTTACAATCATTTTTTTTTACTTACTTTTAAGTGGGGCATGACCTTTGGACAAGTAGGACATGATGACCTGTACTCGGCCCGCCGGGTAAGTGCCCCTGAGACCTTAGTAGGAAAACATAAATTAGACATTCTCCTGGGACCAGGGGTCATCGACATGTTGGCTTGTGGCTTGTTGTCAAAATTAAATTTCTGCCACAGACAGACACACACACACACACACAATGAGTGGACAACAAAAATAACAATATTAGCTGAGGGTGTTGAAATGCAACCACATCCATGTGTAAACATTTGAGAACCACTAGCTTATTACTTAGCTTTTTCTTTCATGTATTCATATGTATTCAACATAATATGATAATTATGGCACAGTGCAGATTGAAGATCAGCTCTTTTGGGATGAAGACAGACAGTCACTGACAGTGATGTACTGATGAAGAGAAAAATACAGACAAGAGCTGTCAATCTCTCCATTTCAGCCTAAACATAAAATCCATGTTACACTGGGCACTTTACACAACGCAGACATCCAGATGGATGACAAATGTCTTGACAGCATCAAACGTTTCACCACATTAAAGCCTTGGTCAGAAAGAGGCAATCTACAAGAGTGCAGATCTGCTATTTTCATCAATCAAAGCCTTTGTTTATCAACTGTAGTTATGATGATGAAGATGATGATGATGATGTCAAAAACGTCTCATCTGCTTCATAAGAAAAAAGGCTAAATATATTTACAATAATGTCGAGTCATTTGGGGGTTCTAATGAGTATAATGGGCAGTGGTCATGAGCTATGGAACGTTCTATTATGTTATATTTGTATGGTCTGCTGTGTGTTGTTGTTGTTGTGGCAATGCTAAAGCGCTAATTCCGTTAGCATCATTCCCTTGGTCAGAGATAAGCAAATAAAACAATCTGGCAGTTTAAACATGCAATGTTACATGCTTTAGAGGCGTTGTGTAATTGTGTTGCTTTTCTGTGGTCGCGTCTTACTTGTGTTATTGTTGTGACAGCCGGGCAGTGATGCATGTAGAAATCACCTCCATAATTTGGTCCAAACTTGTAAAGCATAACAATCGGGATGTTGTTGACACATGCACCGACACATCTATACCGTAATGATTTAATGTAAATGAATTCCCAAAGAATTACTGTTCTCAGCGCAGCAGCTCCTCTGGACTGACAGGCAGCAATGACATGACGTAGGGAAGCAGCGTCATGCAGGGTTTAGTTCATTTTTATAAATGAATGGGATAGAAAAAAGAGTCCTCTACTCAACAATAATACATGGTAACAGTAGGGCACCCTAACATTTGACTGGTTTTATTTTTTGAGCTCATGTTGCAAGTGGAAAAAGAGAAAATTACCATAAATCCCGTTGGTTTCATATCCTCCGTGGCGTGACGGCTAAGCCTCGGGGTTTGAGATCCAATACCCAGTCATACGCGGCCGGAGTTCAAGAATCACGAGACACGGACTAAGGACTAAGGATCAAGAGAGAAAAGA
>NC_139706.1:3973610-4011110 GCF_964188405.1 Protomyctophum parallelum | reverse complement strand
CCCCCTGCCTGGCCCCTCCCCCTCCCCCTTCTGGCGCCTCCCCTTCCCCCTGCCTGGCCCCTCCCCCTTCCTGGCCCCTCCCCCTCCCCCTGTCTGGCCCCTCCCCTTCCCCTTGCCTGGCCCCTCCCCTTCCTACTCTCCCCCTTCCTGGCCCCTCCCCCTTCCTGGCCCCTCCCCCTCCCCATGTCTGGCCCCTCCCCTTCCTACTCTCCCCCTGTCTGGCCCCTCCCCCTTCTGGCCCCTCCCCCTCCCCCTGCCTGGCCCCTCCCCTTCCCCCTGCCTGGCCCCTCCCCTTCCCCCTGCCTGGCCCCTCCCCCTCCCCCTGTCTGGCCCCTCCCCCTCCCCTTCTGGCCCCTCCCCCTTCCTGGCCCCTCCCCTTCCTACTCTCCCCCTTCCTGGCCCCTCCCCCTCCCCCTGTCTGGCCCCTCCCCCTTCTGGCCCCTCCCCCTCCCCTGCCTGGCCCCTCACCCTCCCCCTTCCTGGCCCCTCCCCCTTCCTGGCCCCTCCCCCTCCCCATGTCTGGCCCCTCCCCTTCCCCTTGCCTGGCCCCTCCCCTTCCTACTCTCCCCCTGTCTGGCCCCTCCCCCTTCTGGCCCCTCCCCCTCCCCCTTCTGGCCCCTCCTCCTCCCCCTGCCTGGCCCCTCCCCTTCCCCCTGCCTGGCCCCTCCCCCTCCCCCTTCTGGCCCCTCCCCTTCCCTGCCTGCCCCTCCCCCTCCCCCTGTCTGGCCCCTCCCCTCCCCCTTCTGGCCCCTCCCCCTCCCCCTTCTGGCCCCTCCCCCTCCCCTGCCTGGCCCCTCCCCTTCCCCCTGCCTGGCCCCTCCCCCTCCCCCTGTCTGGCCCCTCCCCCTCCCCCTTCTGGCCCCTCCCCCTTCCTGGCCCCTCCCCTTCCTACTCTCCCCCCTTCCTGGCCCCTCCCCCTCCCCCTGTCTGGCCCCTCCCCCTCCCCCTTCTGGCCCCTCCCCCTCCCCTGCCTGGCCCCTCCCCCTCCCCCTTCCTGGCCCCTCCCCCTTCCTGGCCCCTCCCCTCCCCATGTCTGGCCCCTCCCCTTCCCCTTGCCTGGCCCCTCCCCTTCCTACTCTCCCCCTGTCTGCCCCTCCCCTTCTGGCCCTCCCCCTCCCCCTTCTGGCCCCTCCCCCTCCCCCTGCCTGGCCCCTCCCCTTCCCCCTGCCTGGCCCCTCCCCCTCCCCCTTCTGGCGCCTCCCCCTCCCCTGCCTGGCCCCTCCCCCTTCCTGGCCCCTCCCCCTCCCCCTGTCTGGCCCCTCCCCTTCCCCTTGCCTGGCCCCTCCCCTTCCTACTCTCCCCCTTCCTGGCCCCTCCCCCTCCCCCTGTCTGGCCCCTCCCCCCTCCCCCTTCTGGCCCCTCCCCCTCCCCTGCCTGGCCCCTCCCCTTCCCCCTGTCTGGCCCCTCCCCCTCCCCCTTCCTGGCCCCTCCCCCTTCCTGGCCCCTCCCCCTCCCATGTCTGGCCCCTCCCCTTCCCTTGCCTGGCCCTCCCCTTCCTACTCTCCCCCTGTCTGGCCCCTCCCCCTTCTGGCCCCTCCCCCTCCCCCTTCTGGCCCCTCCCCCTCCCCCTGCCTGGCCCCTCCCCTTCCCCCTGCCTGGCCCCTCCCCCTCCCCCTTCTGGCCCCTCCCCCTCCCCCTTCTGGCCCCTCCCCCTCCCCCTGCCTGGCCCCTCCCCTTCCCCCTGCCTGGCCCCTCCCCCTCCCCCTGTCTGGCCCCTCCCCCTCCCCCTTCTGGCCCCTCCCCCTTCCTGGCCCCTCCCCTTCCTACTCTCCCCCTTCCTGGCCCCTCCCCCTCCCCCTGTCTGGCCCCTCCCCCTCCCCCTTCTGGCCCCTCCCCCTCCCCTGCCTGGCCCCTCCCCTTCCCCCTGTCTGGCCCCTCCCCCTCCCCCTTCCTGGCCCCTCCCCCTTCCTGGCCCCTCCCCCTCCCCATGTCTGGCCCCTCCCCTTCCCCTTGCCTGGCCCCTCCCCTTCCTACTCTCCCCCTGTCTGGCCCCTCCCCCTTCTGGCCCCTCCCCCTCCCCCTTCTGGCCCCTCCCCCTCCCCCTGCCTGGCCCCTCCCCTTCCCCCTGCCTGGCCCCTCCCCCTCCCCCTTCTGGCCCCTCCCCCTCCCCTGCCTGGCCCCTCCCCCTTCCTGGCCCCTCCCCCTCCCCCTGTCTGGCCCCTCCCCTTCCCCTTGCCTGGCCCCTCCCCTTCCTACTCTCCCCCTTCCTGGCCCCTCCCCCTCCCCCTGTCTGGCCCCTCCCCCTCCCCCTTCTGGCCCCTCCCCCTCCCCTGCCTGGCCCCTCCCCTTCCCCCTGTCTGGCCCCTCCCCCTTCCTGGCCCCTCCCCCTTCCTGGCCCCTCCCCCTCCCCATGTCTGGCCCCTCCCCTTCCCCTTGCCTGGCCCCTCCCCTTCCTACTCTCCCCCTGTCTGGCCCCTCCCCCTTCTGGCCCCTCCCCCTCCCCTGCCTGGCCCCTCCCCCTTCCTGGCCCCTCCCCCTCCCCATGTCTGGCACCTCCCCTTCCCCTGGCCTGGCCCCTCCACTTCCTACTCTCCCCCTGTCTGGCCCCTCCCCCTCCCCCTTCTGGCCCCTCCCCCTCCCCTGCCTGGCCCCTCCCCTTCCCCCTGTCTGGCCCCTCCCCCTTCCTGGCCCCTCCCCCTTCCTGGCCCCTCCCCCTCCCCCTGTCTGGCCCCTCCCCCTTCCTGGCCCCTCCCCCTTCCTGGCCCCTCCCCCTCCCCATGTCTGGCCCCTCCCCTTCCCCTTGCCTGGCCCCTCCCCTTCCTACTCTCCCCCTGTCTGGCCCCTCCCCCTTCTGGCCCCTCCCCCTCCCCTGCCTGGCCCCTCCCCCTTCCTGGCCCCTCCCCCTCCCCATGTCTGGCACCTCCCCTTCCCCTGGCCTGGCCCCTCCACTTCCTACTCTCCCCCTGTCTGGCCCCTCCCCCTCCTGGCCCCTCCCCCTCCCCCTTCTGGCCCCTCCCCCTCCCCCTGCCTGGCCCCTCCCCTTCCCCCTGCCTGGCCCCTCCCCCTTCCTGGCCCCTCCCCTTCCCCTTGCCTGGCCCCTCCCCTTCCTACTCTCCCCCTGCCTGGCCCCTCCCCCTGCCTGGCCCCTCCCCTTGCCCTCTTGCTTAATTGATTAATTGATTAATTGATTCATTAGTTAATTGCTTAATTGCTTAATTGATTAATTAAAATTGCTTAATTGCTTAATTGCTTAATTGATTGATTAAAAATGCTTAATTGATTAATTGATTAATTGCTTTATTGCTAAATTGATTAATTGATTAATTAAAAATGCTTAATTGATTAATTAAAATTGCTTAATTGCTTAATTGTCTAATTGCTTAATTGCTTAATTGCTTAATTGATTGATTGCTTAATTGATTAATTGATTAATTGGTTAATTAAAAATGCTTAATTGCTTAATTGGGGGGGGGGGAGGGGCCAGGCAGGGGGAGGGGCCAGGCAGGGAAGGGGGAGGGGCCAGGCAAGGGGGAGGGGCCAGGCAGGGAAGGGGGAGGGTCAGGCAGGCAAGGGGGAGGGGCCAGGCAGGGAAGGGGGAGGATACATTGGGGGGAGGGGCCAGGCGGGGGGGGCAGGGAAGGGGGAGGGGCCAGGCAGGGAAGGGGGAGGGTCAGGCAGGCAAGGGGGAGGGGCCAGGCAGGGAAGGGGGAGGGGCCATTGGGGGGAGGGGCCAGGCGGGGGGGGGCAGGGAAGGGGGAGGGGCCAAGCACGCACGCAGGGGGAGGGGCCAGGCAGAGAAGGGGGAGGGGCCATGGGGGGGGGAGGGGCCAGGCGGGGGGGGGGCAGGCAGGGAAGGGGGAGGGGGCAGGCAAGGGGGAGGGGCCAGGCAGGGAAGGGGGAGGGGCCAGGGGGGGGGCAGGCGGGGGGGGCAGGCAGGGAAGGGGGAGGGGCCAAGCACGCACGCAGGGGGAGGGGCCAGGCAGGGAAGGGGGAGGGGCCAGGCGGGGGGGGAGGGGCCAGGCAGGGAAGGGGGAGGGGCCAGGCACGCACGCACGCACGCACGCACAGGCAGGGAAGGGGGAGGGGCCAGGCAAGGGGGAGGGGCCAGGCAGGGAAGGGGGAGGGGCCATGGGGGGGGGAGGGGCCAGGCGGGGGGGGGGCAGGCAGGGAAGGGGGAGGGGGCAGGCAAGGGGGAGGGGCCAGGCAGGGAAGGGGGAGGGGCCAGGGGGGGGCAGGCGGGGGGGGCAGGCAGGGAAGGGGGAGGGGCCAAGCACGCATGCAGGGGGAGGGCCAGGCAGAGAAGGGGGAGGGGCCAGGCAGGGAAGGGGGAGGGACCAGGGGGGTGGGGGGGCAGGCAGGGAAGGGGGAGGGGCCAAGCACGCACGCAGGGGGAGGGGCCAGGCAAGGGGGAGGGGCCAGGCAGGGAAGGGGGAGGGGCAGGCAGGGAAGGGGGAGGGGCCAGGCAAGGGGGAGGGGCCAGGCAGGGAAGGGGGAGGGGCCAGGCAGGGAAGGGGGAGGGGTCAGGCAGGGAAGGGGGAGGGGCAGGAAGGGGAGGGGTCAGGCAGGGAAGGGGGAGGGGGCAGGCAAGGGGGAGGGGCCAGGCAGGGAAGGGGGAGGGGCCAGGGGGGGCAGGCGGGGGGGCAGGCAGGGAAGGGGGAGGGGCCAAGCACGCATGCAGGGGGAGGGGCCAGGCAGAGAAGGGGGAGGGGCCAGGCAGGGAAGGGGGAGGGACCAGGGGGCGGGGGCAGGCAGGGAAGGGGGAGGGGCCAAGCACGCACGCAGGGGGAGGGGCCAGGCAAGGGGGAGGGGCCAGGCAGGGAAGGGGGAGGGCAGGCAGGGAAGGGGGAGGGGCCAGGCAGGGAAGGGGGAGGGACCAGGGGGGCGGGGGCAGGCAGGCAAGGGGGAGGGGCCAGGCAGGGAAGGGGGAGGGGCCAAGCACGCACGCAGGGGGAGGGGCCAGGCAAGGGGGAGGGGCCAGGCAGGGAAGGGGGAGGGGCCAGGGGGGAAGGGGGGAAGGGGGAGGGGCCAGGCAAGGGGGAGGGGCAGGCAGGGAAGGGGGAGGGGCCAGGCAAGGGGGAGGGGCCAGGCAGGGAAGGGGGAGGGGCCAGGCAGGGAAGGGGGAGGGGTCAGGCAGGGAAGGGGGAGGGGCAGGAAGGGGAGGGGTCAGGCAGGGAAGGGGGAGGGGGCAGGCAAGGGGGAGGGGCCAGGCAGGGAAGGGGGAGGGGCCAGGGGGGGGCAGGCGGGGGGGCAGGCAGGGAAGGGGGAGGGGCCAAGCACGCATGCAGGGGGAGGGGCCAGGCAGAGAAGGGGGAGGGGCCAGGCAGGGAAGGGGGAGGGACCAGGGGGTGGGGGCAGGCAGGGAAGGGGGAGGGGCCAAGCACGCACGCAGGGGGAGGGGCCAGGCAAGGGGGAGGGGCCAGGCAAGGGGGAGGGGCCAGGCAGGGAAGGGGGAGGGGCCAGGGGGGGCAGGCGGGGGGGCAGGCAGGGAAGGGGGAGGGGCCAAGCACGCACGCAGGGGGAGGGGCCAGGCAGAGAAGGGGGAGGGGCCAGGCAGGGAAGGGGGAGGGGCCAGGCAAGGGGGAGGGGCTAGGCAGGGAAGTGGGAGGGGCAGGCAGGGAAGGGGGAGGGGGAGGGGCCAGGCAAGGGGGAGGGGCCAGGCAGGGAAGGGGGAGGGGCAGGCAGGCAAGGGGGAGGGGCCAGGCAGGGAAGGGGGAGGGGCCATGGGGGGGGAGGGGCTAGGCGGGGGGGGGGGGCAGGCAGGGAAGGGGGAGGGGGCAGGCAAGGGGGAGGGGCCAGGCAGGGAAGGGGGAGGGGCCAGGGGGGGGGCAGGCGGGGGGGCAGGCAGGGAAGGGGGAGGGGCCAAGCACGCATGCAGGGGGAGGGGCCAGGCAGAGAAGGGGGAGGGGCCAGGCAGGGAAGGGGGAGGGACCAGGGGGCGGGGGGGCAGGCAGGGAAGGGGGAGGGGCCAAGCACGCACGCAGGGGGAGGGGCCAGGCAAGGGGGAGGGGCCAGGCAGGGAAGGGGGAGGGCAGGCAGGGAAGGGGGAGGGGCCAGGGGGGGCGGGGCAGGCAGGGAAGGGGGAGGGGCCAAGCACGCACGCAGGGGGAGGGGCCAGGCAAGGGGGAGGGGCCAGGCAGGGAAGGGGGAGGGGCCAGGGGGGCAGGCGGGGAAGGGGGAGGGGCCAAGCACGCATGCAGGGGGAGGGGCCAGGCAGAGAAGGGGGAGGGGCCAAGCACGCACGCAGGGGGAGGGGCCAGGCAGAGAAGGGGGAGGGGCCAGGCAGGGAAGGGGGAGGGGCCAGGCAAGGGGGAGGGGCCAGGCAGGGAAGGGGGAGGGGCAGGGAAGGGGGAGGGGCCAAGCACGCACGCAGGGGGAGGGGCCAGGCAGAGAAGGGGGAGGGGCCAGGCAGGGAAGGGGGAGGGGCCAGGCAAGGGGGAGGGGCCAGGCAGGGAAGTGGGAGGGCCAGGCAGGGAAGGGGGAGGGGCCAGGCAAGGGGGAGGGGCCAGGCAGGCAAGGGGGAGGGGCAGGCAGGCAAGGGGGAGGGGCCAGGCAGGGAAGGGGGAGGGGCCAGGGGCAGGCGGGGGGCAGGGAAGGGGGAGGGGCCAGGCAGAGAAGGGGGAGGGGCCAGGCAGGGAAGGGGGAGGGACCAGGGGGCGGGGGCAGGCAGGGAAGGGGGAGGGGCCAAGCACACACGCAGGGGGAGGGGCCAGGCAAGGGGGAGGGGCCAGGCAGGGAAGGGGGAGGGGCCAGGCGGGGGGGGAGGGGCCAGGCAAGGGGGAGGGGCCAGGCAGGGAAGGGGGAGGGGCAGGCAGGGAAGGGGGAGGGGCCAGGCAAGGGGGGAGGGGCCAGGCAGGGAAGGGGGAGGGGCCAGGCAGGGAAGGGGGAGGGGCCAGGCAAGGGGGAGGGGCCAGGCAGGGAAGTGGGAGGGCCAGGCAGGGAAGGGGGAGAGGCCAGGCAAGGGGGAGGGGCCAGGCAGGCAAGGGGGAGGGGCAGGCAGGCAAGGGGGAGGGGCCAGGCAGGGAAGGGGGAGGGGCCAGGGGCAGGCGGGGGGCAGGGAAGGGGGAGGGGCCAGGCAGAGAAGGGGGAGGGGCCAGGCAGGGAAGGGGGAGGGACCAGGGGGCGGGTGCAGGCAGGGAAGGGGGAGGGGCCAAGCACACACGCAGGGGGAGGGGCCAGGCAAGGGGGAGGGGCCAGGCAGGGAAGGGGGAGGGGCCAGGCGGGGGGGGAGGGGCCAGGCAGGGAAGGGGGAGGGGCCAGGCACGCACGCACGCACGCACGCACAGGCAGGGAAGGGGGAGGGGCCAGGCAAGGGGGAGGGGCCAGGCAGGGAAGGGGGAGGGGCCAGACGGGGGGGGGGGAGGGGCCAGGCAGGGAAGGGGGAGGGGCCAGGGGGCGGGGGGCAGGCAGGGAAGGGGGAGGGGCCAAGCACGCACGCAGGGGGAGGGGCCAGGCAAGGGGGAGGGGCCAGGCAGGGAAGGGGGAGGGGCCAGGCGGGGGGGGGAGGGGCCAGGCAGGGGCCAGGCAGGGGGAGGGGCCAGGCAGGCCAAGCACGCATGCAGGGGGAGGGCCAGGCAGAGAAGGGGGAGGGGCCAGGCAGGGAAGGGGGAGGGACCAGGGGGCGGGGGGGCAGGCAGGGAAGGGGGAGGGGCCAAGCACGCACGCAGGGGGAGGGGCCAGGCAAGGGGGAGGGGCCAGGCAGGGAAGGGGGAGGGGCAGGCAGGGAAGGGGGAGGGGCCAGGCAAGGGGGGAGGGGCCAGGCAGGGAAGGGGGAGGGGCCAGGCAGGGAAGGGGGAGGGGTCAGGCAGGGAAGGGGGAGGGGCAGGAAGGGAAGGGGGAGGGGCCAAGCACGCACGCAGGGGGAGGGGCCAGGCAAGGGGGAGGGGCCAGGCAGGGAAGGGGGAGGGGCCAGGCGGGGGGGGAGGGGCCAGGCAGGGAAGGGGGAGGGGCCAGGCACGCACGCACGCACGCACGCACAGGCAGGGAAGGGGGAGGGGCCAGGCAAGGGGGAGGGGCCAGGCAGGGAAGGGGGAGGGGCCAGACGGGGGGGGGGGGGGAGGGGCCAGGCAGGGAAGGGGGAGGGGCCAGGGGGCGGGGGGCAGGCAGGGAAGGGGGAGGGGCCAAGCACGCACGCAGGGGGGGGGGCCAGGCAAGGGGGAGGGGCCAGGCAGGGAAGGGGGAGGGGCCAGGCGGGGGGGGAGGGGCCAGGCAGGGAAGGGGGAGGGGCCAGGCACGCACGCACGCACGCACAGGCAGGGAAAGGGGAGGGGCCAGGCAAGGGGGAGGGGCCAGGCAGGGAAGGGGGAGGGGCCAGGCGGGGGGGGGGAGGGGCCAGGCAGGGAAGGGGGAGGGGCCAGGCACGCACGCACGCACGCACGCACAGGCAGGGAAGGGGGAGGGGCCAGGCAAGGGGGAGGGGCCAGGCGGGGGAGGGGGAGGGGCCAGGAAAGGGGAGGGGCCAGGCAGGGGGAAGAGGAGGGGCCAGGCAGGGAAGGGGGAGGGTTGCTGGGGACAGGAAGTAAGCTATTACACCCACTTCCTGACGTCCTAGAGAGACGGGACCACCACCGTTGCAATCGGGGCAAAAAAGTGAGTCTGGGGAACCCGCTCCCGTTGCTCAAAGACACTCCTAGGGTCTAGGGTCAAGGGTTGACCTTTGAAAGGCTTCGTTTCGGGCCTTGTGCTTTTAAAAATCTATAAAATATTCAGATAAAATCCTGTCTCTACAAACAAGACTGTTTCTGAATGTTTGAAGCATGCCGAATCCAATGGAATGGGTTTCGTAGCCCTACGACATTGCCAACTCTCCGCCAAATCAAAAGAGACACGTTTTTTTAGCCCCAAAAGCTCAATTAATTAAATAATTTTTCAAACACCACTTTTTCCGACTCACTTTTTCCAGCTGGATCTAATGGAATTGGTCCCATTGAAAAAAAATGTTTTGTTATTTGTCTAACCACTTTAACGCTTATAAGTCAAAAACCCTTATATATTACGGGCCCATCTTTTAGTATGTTATATAGCTTGTCAAGACGAACAATCTGATATGTGGTTCATATGTGGTTCTCCACACACGGTCGTGTAATTCCTAACCCTAGGGTTACACTTTGAGGCGCGATAGCTCCTCCCACAAACGTCGAAAATGGGCGTGCCTTGCATCCACGCGTAGCTATCGATTAGACGAACGTGCTGATATGTGTCTCCCCGCGCACGGATGTGTGGTTCTCAAATTTTAAAATTTCAATTCCCCCTTCAATACACTGTCAGCTTCACCATGTCTATAAGGCTTCCGCTTTACACATGATAGTTGGAAAACTTTTGCTACAGGTGTCGCACGACAATGGCGGACATATCAGAGCGAAGATCTCGAAAAACTGAACACGCCCATGTAAATTACTTGGCTGACGGACTTATCGTTCTCGAGCTATCGCGCGTTGAAAACTAACCAATTAACTAGCCAATTAAGATAACCGTAAGTCCCTGTGCTGGGAAACACATATCGGCGTGTTCGGCTCGTCGTGCTGAGTCCGAAAATGGTCTCGGTTTTTTCCAGAAGGTTTCGGGGGGCTGGGGACAGGAAGTAGCCGTTTACACCCACTTCCTGACGTCGTAGAGAGATGAGACCACCACCATTGGAATCGGGGCAAAAAAGTAAGTGGGAATACATGCCCCTTGATTAGAAAAAATAATAGGAAATATCTTCTTTTTGGATGCATTGGTGCCATTTTTACAAACTTTGGCGCCCTTTTTCACCACTTTCCCAACGTCAGACAGTCTCGTCGTTGATATATTCGGATTCAGCGGGAAAAAGTGAGTCTAGAAAGGTATTTTAAAAAGAAAATGCACAACACTCCCTGTAGTTTAACCGTTAGCGCCACCTTTAGGCCCTTTCCCAAAGTCGTTTTGTTTCAAACAAGACATACTTTTGTTCAGAAGGTAAAGCTGAATCTGGGGAACCCACTCCCGTCGCTCAAAGACACTCCTAAGGTCTAGGGTCAAGGTGTGGCCTTAGACAGGCTTCGTATGCGGCCTCCCAGCTCTAAAATCAATAACATATTCAGAAAAAATCCTGTTTCCACAAACAATACTGTTTCTGAATGTTTGAAGCATGCCGAATCCAATGGAAGGGGTCTCTAAGCTCTACGGCACTTCTAACTATCCACAAAATCAAAAGAGACACGTTTTTTCAGCCCCAAAAGCTCAAATAATTTATTTATTTTTCAAACACCACTTTTTCTGACTCACTTTTTCCAGCTGGATTTAATGGAATTTGTCCCGTTGAAAGAAAATGTTTCGTTATTTGTCTAACCTCTCTAAGGCTTCTAAGCTACTGGATATTAAGGGCCCATACAAACTTTGGCGCCCTTTTTCACCACTTTCCTGAGGTCAGACAGTCTCGTCATTGCAATATTCTGATTCAGCGTAAGAAAGTGAGTCTAGAGAGGTACCTTTAAAAAAAAAAATAGCAGATCTACAAGCTCATAGTGCGAGTGGCGCGCTACGAGCTTGTAGGTCTGCTATTTTTGAAAAACACACACACACACACGCACACACACACACACACACACACACACACACACACACACACAGACAGACAGACAGACAGACAGACAGACAGACAGACAGACAGACAGACAGACAGACAGACAGACAGACAGACAGACAGACGCATGCACATATAGTAGGCTATTCTTTATTCAATTGTATGCATTGCAATTATTTGAAAACAAGACTTTTCAGAAAACCGTGTATTCATATTAGATGTTAAATAATTGGATGGCCAAAACAAATTTATGTTTTATGTTTTACTTTTGGCTGTCTGCTAATCACAAGGTAATTTTCTGCCTGTAGCACTTTGAGATTTGTTTCAAATGTAAAGTGCGTTATAAATACAATTTATTATTATTATTATTATTATTATTATTATAAAATATCTCATATTGCTTTCTCTAGCCCCCCCCCTCTCTGTGTCTGTGTAACCCGGTTGGGTATATAATATTTTTTGGTTTCATGTTTTCTGTTTAAAAACGTTTTTGTAACTTCATAACTAATTATTTAGGAGTTTGTTTTGTTTTGTTTTAAAAGAAAGGTGTATCTGATATTTCTATAGCAGCACTCATGGGGTTAACATTCTGTATGGGACCTGGGGTTAGGGAGTGTGTTGCTGACGGACGGCAGGAAGTGAAACACCAGAGCCAAGAGGATGATGTTGTTGCTTCAGAGGAGGGTGAGTGAGCAAAGCAGTAATTCAGATAAACTGTGTTTTATATTATACGTTTGCAGTGCACAAACCTGCATGCAGAGAGTTTACACAACAATCGGAGAGGACAATCACCATGTTTGGAGAAGCAACTGAATGTCTCCAGGGAATTCAGTGACACTGACTGTCTGCTTTGTGTTGACATGCTAACGCTAATGCTAACGCTAGCTCAGTGAGGTTAGTGCCTGTTCATTGCACGTGGACAGACGTTTTCTAGACTTAGTTTAACTTCCACACAGTTGGTCTGTTGATGTGTTAGTCTGTTGTTTTCCACTGGAAGACACAAAGAGGACATTCCAGTTGGAGCAACCAGAGCTTCACTCAACGTGGGATGAGAGGAGACACTTGCTATGCTGCTGTATCTACAGCTGTGAGGGACTGAGTTTGGACCTACAGAAACATCATCTTTTATTTTTGGATCACCGAGGAGCCAAGGAGCCATTGTTGGTTTGAGGCCACAACGCACACAAGCAACTACTACCAGGCGGCCTGCAACTTAAAGGTTTTTTGGGGAACTTTGGGGGTGTCCTTAAGTGACTCAGGGTAATTTAAAGGGTTTTTCCATTTCATTAATATATCTTTGAGAAGGTATTTCTTTATTTACTGGTATTCCTGAAAGAAGAGGGGTATGTTCTATTAAGGTTTTGAACCTATAGTGTTACAGAGCACTTTATTTGTTTACGTTTTGTATGTTGTTGTCTATTTACTATTTTTGCACAGTCATTGCACAGAATTAACTAACTGAGAACTATTTTTCTAAGTACTGACTTGTGTGACTTCATTTGATTGCCTTTTTCTGTTTAGAATAGAGGGTCCATTTGGTTACAAGTAAGCACTAAGGTAAAACTGAAGTTTAAAAAAGGCTTATTACTATATGCTTTGGGTTAAAACTGCATAAAAAGGTCATTTCATGATAGTGTGGTTTTAAAAAACAGCTTGAGCATTTATTAGTTAATAAGGGAACCCAAGTTTATATTTAAAAGATTAAAACTGCTAGGTACTTTTAATGTAAAAGAACCAATACATACAATACAAAAATAGCAGACCTACAAGCTCGTATCGCGCCACTCGGTGGCGCGATATGAGCTTGTAGATCTGCTATTTTTCAATAGCTAAAGCATAACATGATGCCAACACCAAAATGGGTGCGTTTTCAATAGCTAAAGCATAACATGATGCTGACACCAAAATGGGTGCGTTTTCAATAGCTAAAGCATAACATGATGCCAACACCAAAATGGGTGCGTTTTCAATAGCTAAAGCACGACATGATGCTGACACCAAAATGGGTGCGTTTTCAATAGCTAAAGCATAACATGATGCCAACACCAAAATGGGTGCGTTTTCAATAGCTAAAGCACGACATGATGCCAACACCAAAATGGGTGCGTTTTCAATAGCTAAAGCATAACATGATGCCAACACCAAAATGGGTGCGTTTTCAATAGCTAAAGCACGACATGATGCCAACACCAAAATGGGTGCGTTTTCAATAGCTAAAGCACGACATGATGCTGACACCAAAATGGGTGCGTTTTCAATAGCTAAAGCATAACATGATGCCAACACCAAAATGGGTGCGTTTTCAATAGCTAAAGCACGACATGATGCCAACACCAAAATGGGTGCGTTTTCAATAGCTAAAGCATAACATGATGCCAACACCAAAATGGGTGCGTTTTCAATAGCTAAAGCACGACATGATGCCAACACCAAAATGGGTGCGTTTTCAATAGCTAAAGCACGACATGATGCCAACACCAAAATGGGTGCGTTTTCAATAGCTAAAGCACGACATGATGCCAACACCAAAATGGGTGCGTTTTCAATAGCTAAAGCACGACATGATGCCAACACCAAAATGGGTGCGTTTTCAATAGCTAAAGCATAACATGATGCCAACACCAAAATGGGTGCGTTTTCAATAGCTAAAGCACGACATGATGCCAACACCAAAATGGGTGCGTTTTCAATAGCTAAAGCACGACATGATGCCAACACCAAAATGGGTGCGTTTTCAATAGCTAAAGCACGACATGATGCCAACACCAAAATGGGTGCGTTTTCAATAGCTAAAGCACGACATGATGCCAACACCAAAATGGGTGCGTTTTCAATAGCTAAAGCATAACATGATGCCAACACCAAAATGGGTGCGTTTTCAATAGCTAAAGCACGACATGATGCCAACACCAAAATGGGTGCGTTTTCAATAGCTAAAGCATAACATGATGCCAACACCAAAATGGGTGCGTTTTCAATAGCTAAAGCACGACATGATGCCAACACCAAAATGGGTGCGTTTTCAATAGCTAAAGCATAACATGATGCCAACACCAAAATGGGTGCGTTTTCAATAGCTAAAGCATAACAAAAGGGGTTCCCCATTGGGCGGGAACCCCTTTTGGTGTTTCAAACTTTAGCTGTTGAGAAATAGCAGACCTACAAGCTCGTAGCGCGCCACTCGGTGGCGCGCTACGAGCTTGTAGCTCTGCTATTTTTCAACAGCTAAAGCATAACATGATGCCAACATCAAAATGGGTGCCCGTTCAGAATGGGTTAACCCATTCTGACCTGAGATCAGATTCTAAAAATGTCTATTACATCCTGACAGTTTCATTATTAACCCATTCTGACATGAGATCAGATTCTAAAAATGTCTATTACATCCTGACAGTTTCATTATTAACCCATTCTGAAATGAGATCAGATTCTAAAAATGTCTATTACATCCTGACAGTTTCATTATTAACCCATTCTGACCTGAGATCAGATTCTAAGAGTGTCTTTGATTTTTCAAAAAATAGCAGACCTACAAGCTCGTATCGCGCCACTCGGTGGCGCGATATGAGCTTGTAGATCTGCTATTTTTCAATAGCTAAAGCACGACATGATGCCAACACCAAAATGGGTGCCCGGTCAGAATGGGTTAAGTAAAAGTAGCAATAGCACAGTGTTTGTTAATATAAAGGTACTTTAAAGGACAACTTCACGCATTTTCAACCTGCAGTGTCTTCATAATGACATGACTAGTCCTCCACCTATCTATCTTTCCATCTCCCTCCCTGCCTGCCCCCCCCCCCCCCCCCCTTCTCATCACTCGGTCTCCCATCGTATTCCTGTCGCCATGTCTCATACGCAAACAATCAAACGCTCGTCCAACCGTCCATCCATCCAATCATCCTTGTTTCCATTTGTCTTCCACTCCGTTTATCATCCATCCCGCCTGTTCCTGGCTCATCTTCGTCTCGTCTCGTGCTGTTCTCATGGTACTTACCCCCCCCCCCCCCTTCTCCTCCTCCTCGCATACCTTTCCTCCTCCCTCTCACCCCCACCCCCCCCCCCCTCCCTCAGTCTCAGGCCATGCGGATCGTGCGGACGGTGGGCCAGGCCTTTGATGTGTGCCACCAGCTGACAATGCAGGGCACAGCAGAGGAGCAGGAGGGAGGAGGAGGAGGAGAGGGGAGCGCAGAGGGCACAGACGCAGCGCCAGGTGACAACAACCCCTCCCCCCCCCCAATGCTGCAGTATACCTGCCACCAGAAACATTATGGACTAGAATCCTTAAACCCTCTAGTCTTAGAGAAATTAACTGGAGTTAACTGTACTCGGGCCAGTTGGTTTGAGCTCGTAAATCCAGCTATATTTCTGCGGCAATGTTCGCCCCAAAATATGGATGCTGTAGTTAAAGCTTGGTTAACCAGCAAATATATAATGTATTTTGTAGACTATTGGACCCTTTCTTTTTTTTAAACATCTGTTTATTGTGAATTTTGGCATACAAGCATTTCAATAATGTTTAACCAGTAAGATTGGACAAAAAAATAGAAAAAACATGCAAACAAACAAAACAAGAGACTTACAATAAAAAGAGACAAAACATAATCATCAAAGAAAAAGACAAAAACAATAAAATAATAACTGACATGGCTGATGACTACACCGCACTCTGATGACAGAAACAACATCACAATCAATTCTAAAAAAACATTTCTGATATGGAAAATAAAACATGCGTATACATGTGTACCCAGTACCCACAATATAAACATACATACAGTATACACATATCAAACATTCATAGATACATTAATTAGATGACATTACGGGGCAGAACAATATTGAATTCAATCACTTTCAGTCCAACATAACAAGCATCTCAATAATGGGTGACCAGATGTTTTTAAATAAGGGTTCCATTTTTGACAGGGTAAATCTAAATTTTCTCCAAATGCAGCACTCCTCCCAGCCTCCTTTAGCCACATGTCAACTGTCGGAGGTTTATCCGGCTTCCAGGCCTGTAGTATTAACTTCCTAGCTAGCAGTGTAGCTAGCGAAATGGCCCGTGCCTCATATTTGTTTTGAACCTGATCTGGTTCCTATTGGACCCCTTCTATTTTCCCCTCCACACTAAATATAATTGCAGGAAATAACTAGACACACACACACATGTAGATCTGCTCTTTTCGTGGAATGTTCACTCCAGAATTGAGACGCGAGAGATTAAAGGTGATGAAAGACAAAAAATATAGCCTACCCTGTGTAGTGTGTAACAATAAGAATCTCTCTCTCTCTCTCTCTCTATCTCTCTCTCTGTTGCTCTCTTCCCTCGCTCAATGTCGCTCTCCCTCTCTATGTCTCCCCCTTCTCTCTCTCTCTCCCAGCTAAGAAGCGATTTGCGCTGTCAGAGGAGACCGACCTTGAGGCGACCACAGAGGAGAGCATCGACTGCCTCTCCTCATCAGACCCTGAGAGGAGCAAAAGGGACGAGGCCCTCGTTAAAGACGCAAAGGTCATGTCTCACCATCTGCCATCATTGAATAATCTTCCCACCGTGTTTGTGCTTCACTCGGCTGGCTTATTCTCAGAACTTCAACCTAAAACCGTGTTGTTCTCAAATAAATTGTATGTGGTCGTGCATCTGAAGAGATTTTGTTCCAGGGCTCTCTATAGCCTATTAGTGTATTTTCTGTTTTCACCGTACCATTCAATATCTTAGATGAAAATAGCTGATCGACAAGCTTTTACAAGGCGTTGCAGCGTGACGCATTAGTAAGCTTGTCGATCTGCTAAAGAATTCCCAGAATACAGATGTAGGTTCAAGACCCCTAATTTTAAAATTCTCAATTGTTTGAAAAGGGCAAGATCTACAAGTCATCAATCAGCATTTTTTTTTATACCTGTATATTAAATAAAATGGGTTACTTACTGTTACTCATTTAGCTGGGACCACCCATGGGACCCCCTCAAGGACCCCACTTTGAAAACACTGGGCTGTATTTTGCGTGTCTTAAGTACCAGGTCTTATTCCCTAACTTGAGTAAACTAAAGACCTGGAGGCGTGATCAATGCCATTTGGCTATTCTGAGTGGCCAGCGAGCATTGACCACGCCTCCAGGTCTTTAGTTTACTCAAGTTAGGGAATAAGACCTGGTACTTAAGACACGCAAAATACAGCCCAAAGTCCTAAAGTCAAGCAGCAAGCACTTGATTCTCTATATAATGCGACCTGTGGTTGCTAACAGGTCAGGTGTCCTTTTATATATGCCTTTTCAAGGGTTCAAATTCATAAATAGCAAAAATAGCAGATCGACAAGTGAAGCACATCACTTGACAGACATGACAGTATATGTGACACACCCATACGGAACATATCAAAGAAATAACATGTACATATATAAATGTTGCGAGCACCATACACAAAATATTGTGGTGGCATAAAAATAAATAAATAAAAGTTGCATAGTCCTATGCTAAGCGACACTGATACAAACCACATAACCTGAATCAAGTTTTGAAACGAAAACAAGACAAACGTACGACAAGACAAGGCAAGACAAGACAAGACACAACGTAGGGCATTCATTTATGAAAAAATAAACACAAAAAGTTAAAATATGGAGATAAGAGGTTTCTGCCCGACGGCAACCATAGACATTTTCCTGCTGACTTCCCACTGCTTCTGCTGCTGTGCCGACTAAATGACGGAGTCTAACTGGAAATCGAAGGAATGTAATAATTTGTGCCACACACAGACGCCATATGAATAATTAACTGAATCCATGAAGTGAGTCCCACAGCGTTTGAACAGCTACGTCTCAGCAAGGCATCCATTCCTTTTAACGGGGCCATATTTGCATTATTTAAGTATCCAGAAATGTAAATCATCATACTAAAGTAATTAAACAACTCCAGAGGCTTGAGACACAGGGAGATGAAAGGCTGCCCTCATGAAGAGCTGCAGGACGATCAATAGATGCTACTGAAGCCTGCAAACAAAGCTCGTTTGACCACTTGAACCACCACCATTTTACATTTCATCGCACAATGCCATTGAGTGGCAGAAAAGGACACTTTGCAACGTGACACACTGGCACAAAATCGGACCGTAAATTATGAATTGAGTGGGCAAAACTATACCTATATTAAATTGTTTATAGGATCAATATTGTTTATAGGATCAATATAAGTACATTTATATATGATAACCCTTCCACGGGAGTAGCTTTTTCATATTTATCACACATTTTGTAATTTTCTTTTTATATCTGGTCTGAAATGCAACCGGAGATGAATTCTATTGGCTGAAACCGCAGCGACGGCGGCTCTTCACTCAGTAGAACCAGTAGAAAGCCTAGAAACATACCCTACTTTATCATTCATTTTAAAATGAACGGGAACATCATTTATTAAACTAATATAACGATGATTTAAAAAAGACTTTGAACTAGCGATTGAAAATACAAAGTGTTTATGCCAATGCTTATTAACCCATTCTGAACGGGCACCCATTTTGGTATTAGCATCATGTTATGCTTTAGCTATTGAAAAATACCAGATCTACAAGCTCATATCGCGCCACCGAGTGGCGCGATACGAGCTTGTAGGTCTGCTATTTTTGAAAAAAATCGAAGAACGACTGACATTTTTAGAATCTGATCTCAGGTCAGAATGGGTTAATCAGACCAGTGTGTGTCCAGTGGAAACCTCGTATGAATCTGATCTCAGGTCAGAATGGGTTAAGGTAATGAAAAACCCATGCGCTTGAATAGAGCGTTATTGGTTCTGACACCTGCAGGGGGGGAAACAGCAAGACTACAGGCCATTCATATGAACTGCAGTCTCTTCCTAATACGGCATCAATTCATTAGCCCCGGAGACCGCAGGTGTTTTTTCACAAGCCAGATAGGCCCTTGTGTGAGACCAAGCACAACATCTGTTGTATATAGCTAACACCAATATTGCAACGAGCAATAAAACCAAACCAATATATTATATGTCCCATCTCTCATAGGACAGATAAGCCTTATGCCTTATTACTACCCACAACAACACTCCCAAGTTAATTGTATCTGCTATAATCACTGAACAGCTGAGCCACCTGACATCAATCCATACCTCTATGGGTTCTAGCTGCATTGATTGAGTTTCCACTGAAAGCTGCACGCCTACAGCCCCTAACTATATCCTGTCACTGATGTCTGATTGCATGATAATGATGCTGTTGGCCTGGATTCAGTTGTGGAAAGTATAATTAATTATATTTACTCTGTGCTGCTGTGTTTCCTTTTTTCCCCCCCAAGACTTTAAACTTGTACCCCACTACGACTCTGAGGCAAACATTGTACTTTTTACTCCTCTACAATCATTTGAAAGGTTTAGTTACTTTGTACTCACCATTCAAAAAAGGTCACAACAAAATGTAGATCTTCAAGTTCTCCTGAAAGATTTGGACTAAGCTTGGAAATAATGAGTACATTTTCTTTTGGTCAGGGCAGAAAAGTGAAGACGCAAATTGTGATTGGCCGGAATGAGATGATGTATGATGATAAGAGCACCCCCCACTTCACACCGGTGTGTGTGTGTGTGTGTGTGTGTGTGTGTGTGTGTGTGTGTGTGTGTGTGTGTGTGTGTGTGTGTGTGTGTGTGTGTGTGTGTGTGTGTGTGTGTGTGTGTGTGTGTGTGTGTGTGTGTGTGTGTGTGTGTGTGTGTGTGTGTGTGTGTGTGTGTGTGTGTGTGTGCGTGCGTGCAGTGAGAGCACCAAAACCATCTCTTTAAGTGTCACTTTTGCATTAACATTGTTGTCATTCGGTGGAAACCTCATCATGTTAAAATTTTTTAGCTTTCAGGATTCTAATTTAAACGCGACACATTTTGAGCTTGTAGATCTGCTACTTTTGTGTGACACACTAGTATGATCAAGTATAGCTATTCATTTACAAAAAACAAACAAATACAAAAATAAAGAATATGGAAATAGGAGTTTTCTGCCCCACAGCGGTGATATTTAATATATTATACACAATCTCTTAGTTTATTCCTTGTTTTGTACATCACTCCCCAGACGCCCTATGAGCGGTCCCTGCTGCTCAGCTCCCCCATCCTGGGTGCCTCGGTGTTGGGTCGGCCGGCTAGAGACGCGCCCTGCTCTTCGGAGCACCAGGTCCATCTGCTCCAGAAGCAACTGGAGCAACAGGAGCAGCAGGCCCAGGCAGCCTCAGCACAGGTACTGCATGGACATTGGACACTCAACACTCAGCTATGGAAAATGTTCACATTGAGCAGAAACCTTGTAGCCAAAACCCTTACTATTGGGGGGAAAGGGTAGCCTGGTTTCCAGCCCACTCGACTGAGCGCACTGGGGCCCCTTTTCCACTGGTTGGTTCCCAATGGGAACCGGTTCAGTTCTTTTTGATTCTTAGTCCATGAGCCAGAGCTCCAAAATTGAAACATTAATTATGAATTGAGTGGAGCAAAACCATACCTATATTAGATTGTTATCACCATTAAACTTCCCCAATTGAGTACTTACACGAAGACAATGATTTATTGTATTACAAATTTTACATTTTTAAATATGCAAATGAGGCATTACATAGGAAAATATGCAAAATAATCTAAAATATGAAAAAGCTACTACTGTGGAAGGGTTATCATGTATTAATTTACTTGTATTGATCCTATAAACAATTTAATATAGGGTATAGTTTGCCCACCAATTTTGGAGCTCTGGCTCATGGACTAAAAACCAAAAAGAACTGAACCGGTTCCCACTGGGAACCAACCGGTGGAAAAGGGGTCTGGTTGGAAGCTCTCAGAGTCTGACAATCAGGCTAGACTTATTATGTTACAGTGGATTCAATGTAGCTATTATTTAGTGACACATAGGCCTATCACAATTATTACATAATCACCTAATCGTAATTGTTTTTGCATAATCGTCAATCGTTTCCATGTTAAAAATGCCCATACATTTTCTAAAATTTTTCAAAAATAGAAATAGCAGATCTACAAGCTTACAACTTACAATGTCACGAAAGTGACGTGTTGTAAGCTTGAAGATCAACTATTTCGCTATTTAAAAAATATATATATGTGTCAGTGATTTCTTTGTATATAAGTTATATAAACAGAAATTCAAATTGTAACTTTCTATTGTTCAATGCAAAAAACACAATGAAATTGTTACTCGCCTTTATTCGTGGGACAATTAATCGTCAACTTAAATTTGTAATTTGTAGTCCTGGTGACACAATAGGTACTGCGTGGGAATTCAAGAAAATAAATGTGAAATAAAAGCACAAACTTGTGATTAAAGTATAAATCGACTTAGTACACCAAAATGTATTTTGAAACCAGCGCTGAAGAAACCCCCATAGGACATGATTTTCATGCTTGTTGCCACTAATGAAGAATGGAACTATTTCTGGGTCTGCTGTATACAAGAACGCTGAGGCTTACTTCGTCATGCCTTTTTTCACTTTGAGTTTTGGAACAATGATTCTCAATGTTTTTTCATTCCAAGGACCCGCAGTTTGATATTGCTGCTGTCGGGAAGAAATTCATAAATGAATGCCCTACTTCGTCATACTACAATGTCAGTAGCAAAAAATTAGCCGATCTACAAGCTCAAAATGGTTTGCTATTTAGCAGTCACTTACTTTGGAAATATGATGTTTCCACCTAGCAGCAATTACTGTGCATTAGGTCACGGACATTTGATATACAAGTTTTCATCTCTGGCACCCCAATCTATAAAATCACTGTACAATCCTCAGTGTTTATTTAACTAATGGTCCTTTTGGACCCCTGGTGGTCTCTGGATCTGACGTTGAGAATCAGCTTTAGAAATGACTGAGGCCTCCCGCAAATTTGACTGATATCTAGGCATTTCGCACAGAGGCGACTTGGTCTGTGCCTGTGTAACAGCCGAGATTCAAACACCAGTCTCTTGCGCGGTAAGGGACACTGTAGCCAAACATCTTAACTACTAGCCTAAAGTAAAGGGGAATTCCCCTTTGTCTGGGGGAGATATTGCTGTGTCCACTGACGATGTCTTTTGAGCTGAGGAGCGCTGTAGCGCAGTGCTAATATTAACACCCACACCGTTCAAACCGATCAACCATTGCTGTGCTCAAATGTTTTTATCCATGTTATTAGCACAGATAGCTTAGCTGCGTCTTTACCGTAGAAATGCATGGCAAACTGCCAGTGGTGGAAAAAGTACTCACATTCTTTACTTTAAGTAAAAGTATCAATAGTGCAATGTCGAAAAAAACCTGATCACCCCTATATCTCCATATATGGAGCTGGCCTGTTCTGACATCACAACACTTCATATCTGGGCATGCCTGCCTGGCACAGAACTCCATATATATAGGAATAAAGGGACACGGAGAGACAGATACATAAATCTCCATAATGGGCATAAAAGGGACAGAGAAAGATGGGTGGAACGGGTACTCTGACACGGGTACAACGGGTGGGGCGTGGATCTACGGGTGGATGAAGTGGCTAATGTACGTTTCGTAATAATCTTAACCCATTCTGACCTGAGATCAGATTCATACGAGGTTTCCGCCGGACACACACTGGTCCTGATGAACCCATTCTGACCTGAGATCAGATTCTAAAAATGTCAGTCGTTTTTTTAGATTTTTCAAAAATAGCAGACCTACAAGCTCGTATCGCGCCACTCGGTGGCGCGATATGAGCTTGTAGATCTGCTATTTTTAAATAGCTAAAGCATAACATGATGCCGACACCAAAATGGGTGCCCGGTCAGAATGGGTTAATAATCAAAATCTACAAAGTAACTAGTAACTAAACTTTGAAGTAGAAGTATTGCAAATTGGAAATAGTCAGGTAAAGTAAAAAATACCTCAAAATGTTACTTAAGTAGCCTACAGTACTTGAGTAAATGTATACCACTTGCAGACTGCTGCTGCCAGCTCAAAAGGGACACACAGCATGGATTTTGGTCTTCAGGTAAAAAGCTCTGTAACCTGGTACTGTATCCCGGGTTAGGAGACAGTCAAGACTCAAGACACACGTAAATGTGAATTTTCCACGTGCCCCGGGATGGTTTACCATGGGCTCAGCAGGCTGGAGGCTCTGAGGCACTCTGCTGCACATTCCATTGCTGCATGAGCTTATGGAGAAAGACAATGGCTAATGTCAGGGGTGTCATGGTAGGATTCTAAAGGGATTTCACGGAGCTAATGAGCTCTGCGTTCCAACTTTCCAACTTTCTGTTCCATATTTAGCAGATCCTCCTCTGGCAAGATAATGGCTGTAACGATTCTGTCCTTATCGAATGTGTGGAGAAGAGGAGAGAGCTTTAATCATATCTTAAATGTCACCGTCATTGCCGTGTGTGTGTGTGTGTGTGTGTGTGTGTGTGTGTGTGTGTGTGTGTGTGTGTGTGTGTGTGTGTGTGTGTGTGTGTGTGTGTGTGTGTGTGTGTGTGTGTGTGTGTGTGTGTGTGCGCGCTTGCGCGTGCGTGCGTTGTTCCTGCCTCTGCAGGTGCGTGTGCTTCAGGAGCAGCTGTCGGTGGAGCTGTGTGCGCGGACGGACGCTCAGGCGCGGGTGCAAAGGCTGCTGCAGCAGAACACAGACCTGCTGCAGCACATCTCCCTGCTGGTCAAACAGATTCAAGAGCTGGAGCTCAAAGCCACCGGCCCGCTGAAGTCCAGTGAGTTATTCTTCTTTTACGCTATAGGGTTGGGCAATGCAACTTCAAATCATTATCACCATTATCGTTTTGTACTGTAGTATGGTAATTGTAGTATGGTACAGGGTTTAGTCACTAAACGAAAATGATCAGGATTAGTCTCATAATACACTAAAGTTTAGTGTATTATGAGACTAATCGCGATCAATTTCGTGTTAAAGAAAATTACATGCCCAAAATAGGGAACCCAGGTTGAAAGTAAATCATCCCGTTCAGACCTGCAGATTTTCATCCTCTTGCGTCGCTGTGTTTTAATTTCAAAATTTATATCCCACCAACCCTTTTTTCTGGTGCCAATAGAGCACCGAAGTCCTGACGTAACTCGCTCATCCCTTCGATTTCCCTGGTTCACGGAAGTAATTTCTCTATGGAGAATAACATGGGGTGATCTTAATATCGTCTACTATAAGCGTTGTGGTCCAAAAATAAACAAGCTGTCTCGGCGTTATTGTCACGGAGGTGTCTCTGTATCGTTTGCAACAGTCAGTCACTCATATATGATACAGTCTGCTTCTAGCGAAAATCTAACTAATTCAGCAGCAGTAACATTAGCGTTTTCTCTCAGTCAGTTGATTCTTCATATCCATATGAGTGAAGCGGCCGGGATGACATGTTCATTTTTCAAACACAGTTCTTATATGAAGCAATCTAAAAATCCTCCTATGGTGATTTCAATGCAACAAAAAAAATACATGAACCTGGGGACTGACGCCCTCTACTGAAAGTGACGTCAGACTTCGGTGCTCTATTGCCTAAGCTGTAATCTTGGGTAGTGGACTGGGCCATGGCTCAGTGGTCCAGGCACCTTGGCTGGTGATCCAGTCTGGCAGTGTGCCGCGGGTTCAACTCCCGATCCCGACGGCCTTTACTGCATGTCTTCCCCCCCATCTCTCTCCCCATTTCCTGTCAGCCTACTGTCTGTCCCTCCATAAGAAATATAAAATAAAGGCGAAAGCCACAAAAAAAACACCTTCTCTATTTACCATCCTATAATCATACCTTCCTCTGTTTTATTTTATATTATTTTTGAACCCCTTTTTATTCCCAAATGTAGTCATTATTCCAAGTAATTCTTCCCCACACACTCCCCGCCGGGATTCCCTGCCTCGAACACGAGAAAATTGCTGGGCGCAGCCATAGCTGAGGTGTCACATGAACGCAACTTGACACCTATAAGCATTGATTGCCTACACCTGGCCTACAGGGCACCGCTCCATCGATTTGTCTATCGACCTTCCTGTGTATTTTAATCCCCTCCCCTTTCTTGTAGCCTGGGTTCCTTCCAGCCTGATTCGCTGTGTTCCGTGGATTTGTTTTGTCACTCGCTACTCAGTCTGGAAAGGGTCCTATCTCCAAGGTAGGAAAGGGTCCTATCTCCAAGGTAGGAAAGGGTCCTATCTCCAAGGTAGGAAAGGGTCCTATCTCCAAGGTAGGAAAGGGTCCTATCTCCCCCCAGTATTAGGATGAATTAGGATGTTGATATTCATTCATCAGCCAACACTCTCCACTCACAGGTAGTACCCCCCAGTGAGGACGTATAGGGCCTTAGTCCTACTCCTCCTCCGAGCCAACACTCCCCACTGACAGGTAGTTACCCCCCCCCCCCCCTTTTGATTTCATCAAAAGGGCATGTGAGTTCAAACCCACAATTCAACATTTTGGTTTTAAGATGTTGATATTCATATTGTATTCACCCGTAGGACCCCAAATCACACCTTAGAAGTACGTCTATTTCAAACAAAGTGTTTTTTGACTGGGGGGGTCATATTTTGATAAAAGGTTTTGGAATTGTTCTTGTTTTTTTTAGGTTTTCTAATCTCAATTGCACCCAAAAAACATGAACTTTTAACATTCAGTAGATTTTCTGTGATCTGGGGTTTTCTGGCTCAAACAGGTGCTCTGATTTGCCGGCAGTAAGTGACATCACTTACTGCAAATCCCATATATGTCAATGGGATTTGCCAGCAGATGTCACTGTTTCACTGTGTTGCCTGTTTTCATTGTAGCTCAAAAGGCCCAAAAAACCCCAAAGAAAACTTCAGACCACAGAAAATCCACTGAATGTTCAAAGTTCAGGTTTTTTGGGTGTAATTGAGGTCATAAAACCTAAAAGAAAAAAGAAAAAGAAAAAGAAATAAAAATGAATGTCATAAAACCTTTAAGATGTTGATATTCATATTGTATTCATCCTTAGGACCCCAAATATAGGGCATTAGTCCTACTCCTCCTCCCAACACTCCCCACTGACAGGTAGTCTTATCATTCACTAAACTCACCCCACACAGCCGTCAGTTTTTTTGTACTACTGACTACTGACAGTGGACTACTGAATAAAAGTAATGTTTACTTTTTACCGTAGGTTTAGTCTCGAATTGGCCATATTATTTTTGGCGCTGGCCGATGACGTATCAGCGACAACGTGGCTACGTAACGGTTGACGTTATGAAATGCAAGTCTGCTGCCTGCTGGCCAGATTGAGTAGCGAGTGACAAAACAAATCCACGGAACGGAATCAGGCTGGAACCCAGGCTACCTTCCTTTTGCATCTCTCCCATTTATTTTTCAACCCTTTCATGTCATGGTCACCCTCTCAGAGGACTGTGCTCTCTTTGGAGCATGGTGGCTAGTGTTCTGTCACCAGGTCATGAATTATCCAAGTGTGACACCAGCGCATCAGCAGATATGTCAGCGCTGCCTCGCTCTAACCTCATCTTGTATGCTCGCACCTCTCTCCCCCTGAACTCCAGTCTTAAACACTGTGTTTCTCATCAGAAAACGTACATTGGATACTTAGTGACCACTTTCATGCAGGTAATTGCGTATTACTTCAGCCAAACCTTTTGTACGTGTTACAAGATACATGCCTTATAGACCTTCTCAATGTGTGGTCCAGGAACATAGACCAGTATTATTTTGAATACAAGCATTGAGACTGTGTGTGCGATTTGGTTCATTCAATGCCCTGTGTTTGAGGCTCTCAAGGCGTGCCTGAGAGGCACAAGCACTCCCTCCGCACGTCTCAGATAATCACAGTGATTGGGGTGAGGTTTTGAAGACAACTGGTTTGGGAATTACTTGTCTACTGTACTGTATATCCCATTCTGACCTGAGATCAGATTCATACGAGGTTTCCCACTGGACACACACTGGTCTGATGAACCCATTCTGACCTGAGATCAGATTCTAGAAATGTCAGTCGTTCTTCGATTTAAAAAAAATAGCAGACCTACAAGCTCGTATCGCGCCACTCGGTGGCGCGATATGAGCTTGTAGATCTGCTATTTTTCAATAGCTAAAGCATAACATGATGCTGACACCAAATTGGGTGCCCGCCCAGAATGGGTTAAAGATATAAGGTCACAGTACACATTCTAAGCCTTCTTCCTCTGCAATGGGAGGATTTGATTTCAATATACTGTTTGTATTTGTCTTCCATTGGAAAAAATATATAATAATAACTACTTCATAAGATGTGTCTTCACCTCATTGTATTTTTAAACTAGTGTGGAAGAACCCCCATTAGGACATGATTTTCATGCTTGTTAACGCTGATTTCTCGTTCTCCGTTAAGTCAGCTGCTGAAAAGAACGCTGTGGCTTTGTTCGTCATGCACTCATCACATCCATCATATATATCTGCCGTGACAGGCCCTTTGTTAATGATCCACTGCTTGACTCAAACTATGTAGAAAACTCATTTGGGCCGCTTGTATCCACTATCTTATTCTTTCGGTCATGACCCATACTTTATCACTATACTGTAGGACAGTAGGAATCAAGATAGACAGTTA
The DNA here is from genome assembly GCF_964188405.1 of Protomyctophum parallelum. Taxonomy (NCBI): domain Eukaryota; kingdom Metazoa; phylum Chordata; class Actinopteri; order Myctophiformes; family Myctophidae; genus Protomyctophum; species Protomyctophum parallelum. The sequence goes on along the minus strand of NC_139706.1, from coordinate 3,984,110 downwards.
TATTGAGAGCTTTGCCTTATGGCTCATCTCTCTTTTTGTGCAGTACAGTGACTTCAATACCGCTCCTGTATTATTAGTACTGTAGATCGTCACTGTCGGGTGGAAAACTGTTACTTTTCAGGATTCAAATAAAAAAAATCCAATCCAATCCAACTTTTTTTTTTTTTTTAACCCATTCTGACCGGGCACCCATTTTGGTGTCAGCATCATGTTATGCTTTAGCTATTGAAAAATAGCAGATCTATAAGCTCATATCGCGCCACCGAGTGGCGCGATACGAGCTTGTAGGTCTGCTATTTTTGAAAAATCGAAGACACTTTTAGAATCTGATCTCAGGTCAGAATGGGTTAATAATGAAACTGTCAGGATGTAATAGACATTTTTAGAATCTGATCTCAGGTCAGAATGGGTTAACGTGTGAAAGTTCAGATTCAGTGCTGTGAAAAGTGTCTGTCCTCTTCCTCTCCTCTTGTCCTCCATTCTTCTGATGCATGTGATCTTTCAGGGCCATGCTCTCGTTCTCCTCCTCACTCTCTCTCTCTCTCTCTTCCTGTGTTTCAGTGGGATCCATGGACAGCCTCCTAGAGATCACCTTCCGAGCCAAGCCCCAGCACGTGCTCTGTGACACGCCCATCGCCTCCGCCCGCCCTTCTTCCATCTCCAGCCAGCGGTCGGCGCTCCAACCCCGGGCGGCGACGACCACCAACGGCCCCTGGGCCTCCGCCGCCTTCTCCGGGCCCCGCTCTCCTGGCGCCGTGGCGACGATGGATGCCAGCTCGCTGGGGATCAGCGGCGGTGCGGTGCGACTTGAGTGTTTCCGCTTCACCTCCTCCCGGCTGCTGGAGACCCTGCAGCATCGCGGCGTCGGCGACCTGGGGGAGACCCCCGGTGACGGAGGAGGCCGCCCCCCGGGTGAGAGCTCACCGCTGGGGGAGCAGGTCCTGGGCGCACTGGAGCTGCTGCGCTTCAGGGAGTCGGGCATCGGCTCGGAATACGAATCCAACACGGACGAGAGCGACGACCGGGACAGCTGGGGCCGGGGCGAGGGGCCGGGGGGCCCGGAGGGCGCCGCCGCTCGCCTCTTTAACGTGCTGAACGCTGACAGCCCCTCGGACAGCCTAGGGGACGAGATGGCCGTGTAGCGGCGCCGACCGCTGCCACGCAGTGCCCCACATGTAACCATTTGAGCCCCTATAGCATCCCTATTCCAGGCATGGGGAAACGTTGGCCAAAAATAGCCGATCTAGAAACTCACATTGCGTTGCATTGCAAATCACTGTGAGGTTGTAGATCTCCTATTTTGGTTTTGGTGTAGAGTGGGTGAAAAAGAGCGGACCAAGTACAGAGGCAACTCATGTCCAACTAAGTACTAAGTACAGAGTGTTTAAGTGGTTAAACCGAACAGCCTGCGAGATAGAAGGAACACTGTGTTATTTCACGCTCTGCTATAAGCAGCTCACATGTCCATATGCTGTAAGTATGTCCTACGATAGTTTTGTCAATTTGCTTTCTTTCTCGTGGAATTTTGGTGCCATGCTCAACTGTTGTGTTGGGCTTGTTTACACTGTGTCTGTGTTGCTGGAATAGTGTGACACACACACACACACACACACACATAATGGTACAGACAGAGTCACCCTTGTGTTTTGTATGTGTAGCTTAATCAATAGAGCACTCACCTTTGGACCGCAAGGTTCGGCGTTCAATTCCGAGCATCGTTGACTCAGCGCATGAGTAGCACGGTGGTAAGTAAGTCATGCAGTATACGTACTTGGGGCTGAGACACACATCTTCTGAGCCGATACTTACAACAAGTCTCTCCTACTTACATCCTTGTATTACTAATAATTGTTTTTACAATTTCTAACTCAAATGGGGTCCACAGCACATCAACGACTAGGGCAGTGGTGAACTATATTGTTAGAATCACTTCTTCAAACCCATTCTTTAAAAAAAAAAACATTAAACATGCTTACAGATGGTTATGGTTCATCGGTGTGGATGGTCACATTGTTATCGTGATAGTTATCTTTATAGTAATCTCTCGAGGCAGATTCAGAGCTCCACAGCTGAATCTGTCCACGACTCCGTTTACAACACTTAGATGTGTTGTTAGTAGGAATCTACAGTAATCAACCTCCTCCCCCGGAAGAGGAGGGCTGAGGGCGGACCAAACGGGCCAACATCCTGTCATCCACATTCTATTGGGTGGTGGCCCCGCCCCCCCAGAGGCAAATTCCAAGGCGGAAACAAAAACAGCAGGGGGCGCTGTTTTCCCCTTTTTTGCCGATGGGTTCCCAATCCCATATTGTCTTTATAGTTACAGGTTATGGTCCTTGGTGTGGATGGTCCTCAAGTCTTTATGGTGTCCTAACTAGGGATGGAGCTCGATAACCGATGCCCAAAACATTTCGATAACAAGCTTATTGAGTACCCGATAGTGGGCTCGATAAGCCTGTGCTAACAAGTATTGCGTGTGAACATCATGGCGTGACGTGCTGTTTATGCGTGCCTAGTTCTGCCCACTGTGACACTGTTCTGTAAACTGTACTGAAACAATGGGTTCAAAATGAGCTTGTATTTTCTCACTCTCATTTGCTTTGCTTTTTCAATGCAGTGTAACTGTCTTTTTTTCTAATATGACTGATTAATGTGATCCAAAACATGAAATATCAAGCATGGATTTTATGGATACTGTTAGTATACTGTTACTTATCGTTTTATATGAACATTACATCAGAACATTCTTTCTCTGGATGCGTAGCTGTGCCTCATGAAGTGTTATAACAATGTAGTGCAGCGATTCCCAACCTGTGGGCCATGAGGATATTGCCAGTGGGCCCCCAAATAAAAATACTAAGACTATAGATAAAAAAAAAAAAAAAAAAAACATATGTAAAAAAAAAAGAAAAGAAGAAAGTCATGGTATTCTTTTCTTTAAAACCTTGAAAAAATAAATGTAAAAGACAAATAAGAACTTAACATATAGTACAGTAGTCTACATTACGTTAGTTACATTCCAAGCTGGAACTCGATCGAATGATTGATCATTCAAATAAAAACACGGCCGCAAATAAATAACACTTTGATTTTCAAAGTTGGCCCCTGATCCAAAACATGTTGGGAAGCGCTGCTGTAGTAGTGGTCCCGTGGCCCGTTGCTGCTATCCTGTCTTATCTGTGTTCACTGCTGGTCACAGAGTGCTCTTGATGCTGGACTGTTCAGTGTTGTATTATTATGCTGTTATGCTTCAGCTTTTTGGAACTCTCAACAGGACCGAAGAGGCAGGAAAGATGCCGCTTTAGAGCACCTTGCAACCTTTTCTTTCCCTTCGGAGCCCACCATTCTTATACCGTAGAAACCCACATACACACAGTGTTATGTTTACCACTTAAACCCCTTAATAAATATGACAAATGTACTGTATAGCCAATCTAAAAGTTCACAACGCTGTTGTTGTGAGCTTTGTAGATCGGCTATTTTCAGCAAAGAGGTTTGCAGTTTGCACAGGGAAAAAGAGCAGACCATGTACCGAGCCAAAGGTCAAGTTAACAAAGTATTAAGGGTTTAACCCATTCTGACCGGGCACCCATTTTGGTGTCGGCATCATGTTATGCTTTAGCTATTTAAAAATAGCAGATCTACAAGCTCATATCGCGCCACCGAGTGGCGCGATACGAGCTTGTAGGTCTGCTATTTTTTGAAAAATCGAAGAACGACTGAATTTTTTTTAAATCTGATCTCAGGTCAGAATGGGTTCATCAGACCAGTGTGTGTCCGGCGGAAACCTCGTATGAATCTGATCTCAGGTCAGAATGGGTTTGAAAACACATGAATATGAAGGACTTGTATAATAGCCGTGACTCGTGTGGTCCCTGTGCTGCGGTCTGCCCACGGTATAGCGACACCAAAGCTCAATGTTTGCTGTCTGGCAGAAACCTCATATCTCCATTATTTCAACATTAATTATTTTGTAAGTGAATGTCATACAAGTGTCGCACAAAAGTAGTGTAAATAGCTGATCTACATTCTCACGACGTGTTGCATTGCGACGTGCCGTGAGCTTGTATATCGGCTATCAAATAATTAAAAACGGAAAGATTTTGGACATACAAGGTTTCCACCCGACAGCTGCGATATTTGAATGGGTCAAACTGCTCCTCCAGCCCTGGCTGCTGGCCAACTCTTTAAATCACTGTATTGGGGAGAGCTATTTGAGTTCATTCCAAAATCAATAAATCTCCTCCTCCTCCTCTCTCCCTTTCCTTTATTTTCCTCCTTTCGTTTACCTCACTTAGTTTAGCTCTTTCTTTCTTTTTCATCAACCTTGTTAACGGCACCCTCTCTTTCTCTTGCTTTATTTTCTTATCTCTGGTAGGATTTTATAATAATCTGGTGGTTCTCAAACTGTGTCTAGTAGTATTTGGCTGCAGACTCGGCCCCCATCTGAAACTATTCTGTGGGACATGGGATCCCCATACAAGATTTGTGTTCAAATTAATCCACATTGTTCACACTTAAAATAAAATAAAAGATTGCACATACAGGTAGTCGACGTACTGTATTTAAAATGGTTGAACTAACGTTAATGCTATATTAACTACTTTAGCTCGGGACCCCCTGGAACCCACACTTAAAGTCCTCGACATTTATTTTCAAGGTGATGCCTGTTTATGTAAAAGCGTGTTTATGTAAAGTGGAGGTGTACTTAGTTTGATGTGTTTCCTTGTGGAATTAAAATGGCCTTTCTAAAATTGCCGGTATATCCCCTTCTGTTCCAGGCTATACCGCTGGATTTTTGTGCACAGTCATCATGCTGTATTATATAGTAGGCTATGATATAGTGCTGGAACTGTGAAAATACACACGCTGTTGGTCGTTTGACTCGTATCATCATTGGGGAAGAGACCTTGCATCACTTTATTATTTGATCTTTTATAGTATGTTTACTTTTTTCATAAATGAATGCCCTATATTTCTCAAAACCTTTTCATATTAAGGTCCCCAAACTCGGCCTGGGCCTGGGCCTCAGCGGTCCAGGCACCAATTGGCCGGTAGTCCGAATCTGGCAGTGTGCGGCGGGTTCGAATCTGTGAATGTTTTGCTTCAGGAACCGCCCCCAGGAAGAGAAAATGTGTGTAAAATAATTCATTAATAATAATAATAAAGTTGCCCGAACGGCCAACGCTCCAAGAACAGTCAGAAAATGTAGGTTAAGGGGTTTTATTCTCCCCAAACTCCTCCACCAACCTCCAGACAGTTTTCTTCAGTGCAAAGACAATAATTCACATATCAAAAGTTCAAAACTACATAGTCCTATACTGGCCAAAAATAGACCAAAGAAATAAATACTTAGGCATACACAACTGAACAAGACCAAACAGGATGAGAACTCTCTTCAGGTTAAACTGTGGTCACACAAGGCCCTGTACTGTAGCTCTCCCTCAGGACTGTTACGCGTTAAACCCCACAACCAAGGACTCATATGTTTTAAACTGGTGTATTGAAAACTGTGTGTTCACTGATTGTTTGCTAATTGTCTCTCCTGCACTGCTGGTGGCATTTCCCTTGATTTAGGAAGGGGCCAAGTGCTGTGCAGGGGAGGGGTGTTTCCTATGCTTTGAGTTTAATTGTCATTGAGTTTCCAACCCAAGTTATATTTGTTTAAAGGTATATTCAGTGATTTCACTCAAAAAACCTTAGGTTTCGTTTTTGGCTGTGGGACCCAGCCTTTCGTCCAATCAGGATAGAGAGTCAAAAACGAAACCTAAGGTTTTTTGACCCCCAGGGGTTAACTGGGGACAGGGAGGAACTCCTTATATGGTCAGCACACTCTATAGTAGGGAGGATTATCACAACAAAACAAAAAAATAAGTGATATTTGAATTAAGTGAAATCACTGAATATACCTTTAATTGTAACACATCTTTAGTATGTTTAGGTTACTTTTATACAATGGATTATTTATGGAAGTATTTATAAGTATTTATGTATAAGAAATGTTAATTGATTCTGTCCTGTGGTAGGATCCACTCCTATTTAAGGGAGGCTGCAGGGTGCCAGGGACAGAGGCGACAGACTAGTCAGTTGGTTGACTCCTTGCATGTTATAGAAAGTTTGATGCCTGTCTATATATATAGGCCTATACATATAGGGCACGGGTTGCCCCGTGATTTTCGTTAGAGTTTTCAAAAATATTCCAAAATAGCAGATGTACAGTACAAGCTCACAGCTTGCAGTGTGTCTCAAACATCCCTCGACCCCACTTTGAGAACACTATATGATGCAAATATAGTTTTAATGCCTTCAAACGGCTATTTTACAACTTTCTGTTTAGGCAAAGAACAGACTGTAAGCGTCCTTGGGAACCCTAGGACTCTCCACGTTCTGTGTAACACTAAGGTTTTCACTGATTCACTCATACACTCGACAGCGATACATGATCTTCCAGGCCCAGCTTCTGGCAGTGTCACGACAGCCTGACCTTTTCAAAATGTTACCATATCAGGAATTAATTATAGCACAATTACAAAATCATCTCTGCGTGTTTCGTGTGCGTTGGAGCCTGGAGGTCCTCTGGTGAAGATCTGCCTTCTGCCATAATTTGTAAGGGGTGACAGCCACTCCCTTCGGCAGGCTGACCTCCCTGGCCCACAGCTGTGGCTTTCAAAATTTTCTGTGCTCAAGGCAAGTCAGCATCTGAAGGCACACTATTCTCAATCCGTGCAAAATATTCTCTTATCACATGTGTTGTTAACATTTATTGATAGGCCTACTTTTAACCCATTCTGACCGGGCACCCATTTTGGTGTCAGCATCATGTTATGCTTTAGCTATTTAAAAATAGCAGATCTACAAGCTCATATCGCGCCACCGAGTGGCGCGATACGAGCTTGTAGGTCTGCTATTTTTGAAGAATCGAAGAGCGACTGACATTTTTAGAATCTGATCTCAGGTCAGAATGGGTTCATCAGGACCAGTGTGTGTCCGGCGGAAACCTCGTATGAATCTGATCTCAGGTCAGAATGGGTTAACCCATTCTGAACGGGAACCCAATTTGGTGTTAGCATCATGTTATGCTTTAGCTATTTAAAAATAGCAGATGTGCAAGCTCATAGCGTGCCACCGAGTGGCGCGGTACGAGCTTGTAGGTCTGCTATTTTTGAAGAATCGAAGAGCGACTGACATTTTTAGAATCTGATCTCAGGTCAGAATGGGTTCATCAGGACCAGTGTGTGTCCGGCGGAAACCTCGTATGAATCTGATCTCAGGTCAGAATGGGTTAAAGGAGAATTCCCTGCTGCCCCTGTCATTCCGTTAAATAAAGCGGCTTATTCAGCATTTATTTCAGAGGGGTATGTGTCTCTGCCTGGTGGAAAGGCAGTTGCAGTGAAGATCTTGAGAGATACAGGCGCACTACAAACATACATCCATTCTCCTCAGTTTCAGACACAGTGGTCTTTACTCTTGAGCGCAACACATCCTGCTCCGTAGGCACGTAGCCTGGCACCACCAGTCTCGCCAAGTCACACAGGTAGCTGCCAAACAATGAACTTCTCTGATCACACAAGTCCTTTTCACACAAGGTAACATATCTTACAGATTTACTCATCTCGTTAGTTCTTAGGAAACCACCCGGATTTGAACCTTGATCTCCCACAAGGGAAACCAAAGACATACAGTACCACTCACTCATCGACTGCCCCTTTGTATTTGAGAGGTACTAAACTACTTATTGTCAGCCACAGCTACTCTTCTACATTTTACACCCATGATGAAGTTTCCCGTAGCAGAAAGGAGCTGACTTACTATCCGGCAGAGTCATTGAGCTGGTATTCTGCGGCTCGTTCATAGCATTGCTGGATGCCACCATCGTTCCACAAACGTATAATGATGTCTGCCATTTCCTTTGGCATGGTGCCTTCCTCCATGGTGTCTGCAATGTGCTGAAGCTTCCTGGCATCATCCTACACAGACAGGTGGAGCCACAGACACAAACACACTCAAGGTTTGTTGTAGGAAGCGCGGTACGCAGGCCGGTACCCAGGCTATTGAAAAATAGCAGATCTACAAGCGCGTAGCGCGCGCCACCGAGTGAACTACAGTCTTTTCACATTGAAAATGACATTTATAAAAGCTAACTGTGCATGAATGGTTAGAATGCATCCCAGTGCTTCTCAATTAAGCGTTCGTGGACCCCCGGGGGCCCTTGGCGGATTCCCAGGGGGTCCCCAGTAAACGTAGGTAACGCAGCTACTATTTAAAAATAGAAGATCTACAAGCTCAAAGCGCGCCACCGAGTGAACTACAGTCTTTTCACATTGAAAATGACATTTATAAAAGATAACTGTGCATGAATGCTTAGAATGCATCCCAGTGCTTCTCAATTAAGGGTTCGTGGACCCCCGGGGGCCCTTGGGGGATTCCCAGGGGGTCCCCAGTAAAAGGCTGAGTGTCGCGCTACGCGCTTGCAGGTGTGCTATTTTTGAAAAATGGAAGAAAAATTGCTTTTTCAAAAAACTGTCAGGATGTAAAAGACATTTTTAGAATCTGGTACCCAGGCCGGTTACCCAGGCTATTGAAAAATAGCAGATCTACAAGCTCATAGCGCGCGCCACCGAGTGGCGCGCTACGAGCTTGTAGGTCTGCTATTTTTGAAAAATGAAACAACAAACAAAATATTAGTATAAAAGAAAACAGCTCAATGAACATAAGTTACATAAGTTGCCTGCTAGTGACTGTAACCATGTTTTGCAATTATATACTCTGTTCATATCTCTCTCTCTCTCATTTACATCTGTCAGACCCCACCTTGTGCATTGCTGTACTGCAACGTCCCACACCTGTCCTCAGACGATTGACAATTAAAATTGCATTTCAATATCACACAAATGATGTTGTATTGCTGTTGTATGACTTATGATAACATTTCATGTAACAAACACACAAGCAGGACATGCTGTAAAACATTAAGCCTTCTATCACTGCAGGGACTCGAACCCCATTTCAGAAATGTGAAAGTACCTTATACCGGTGATTGTTTTGGCCATGCTAACATGTCCTTACTTGCATGATAAAATAAAACATCTGCTGATGCACAAACCTGTACTGTCAATGTTGCAATCTTGAATCATGTGATGTTTCTGCGTCTCTCAACAGGACACCGTCCTCCAGGCGACCTGACCACGGCTGATGAGACACCTTGAGTCCAAGTGGATTGACCTGTAATGACCATGTACAATAGCAAAGTGGGTTAAGGTTATAGGGTTAATTATTAGGATATATTGTAGATCGGCTATCTTATATTTCTGAATTCACATGCAAGTAAAGACATGGTGTTGCAAAGCAAAAGAAAGCGCTGGTATAGTGTACTGTCCGAGCTTCTGCCTGGATATGGGGTTCAAAGCCCTACAGCGCTGTAGCGCTGACCTCACCTTAGTCCTGCTGTATGTTTACATTAAATATGAAATTCACTATTTCACCAGTGTGAAACAAGATGCTTTTAATGTTTTCTATCATATACATGTCCATCTCATTTAAAAACTGTCTCTGCTGTTTCTCTGAACATAGTTGGTTGGATGTAACTTTTTCTGAATGGCCTGTGTATTCATTGCAGCTTTAATTCAATACTTAACTAATGTCATATTAATGTCAATTTGTGTTGCTATACAAATGCTCATTTAACCCATTCTGGACCCCTTTTGGTGTTTTAAGCATCAATTATACTTTAGCTAAAATAGCCGATCTACAAGCTCATAGTGCCGGGCGGAGCAGTAGCAGGTTGCCTGTTGATGGTGTGGGCAGGGCTGATAATCTGCACACCTGAGGGCCTATACAAACATTTGTCTCTCACTGACAGACAACTCCTATGTGCCTGTATACCGAATGATGCATTCATGTAAGTCTGCTTTCCTACTGTGTATTACGCACGACTTATCCCCATTATTGATTGTTATTTAAACACTCAATGTCAATACTGTCTGGTCTGGTTCATGCTAGAACAACATATTTTCATATGGGGGCAAAATGATTTCAGCTGTTTGAGTTACAGAAATGTTGACACCCAGAAATCAAATGAGCGATTTACTGTTTGAGAAACAAAACAGCTATTACTGTATGTTAATGAATATACCTAGTCCTCTGGGTTCCTCAGGCGTTGACACTAAGGAGTGCCCGGCAGCTAAATAAAACACTAAGGGGTGCCCACCTGCCCCTGGCAGCTAAATAACACTTTCAGCCGGGCGAGTGCTCTTTTGAGAGGGGACGCAACCATATATGAGTACAACACAAAATATAAAACACCTGAATGTGGCCAGAGCACTCTGCGTTGATCTGTGAAATGAAAATAAGAGCACTGTTTTTGTGCTGTTTTCACCGTTGCTACACTTGACATTATAAAATGTCAAGTGTGAACCCATAGTCATTCATAGGTTTTGTTTTTTTATCGTACAGCCTAGTGCAGTGGTTCTCAAGCTTTTCAGGCTGGGAGGGACCCCCAAC
>NC_139706.1:3966110-3968610 GCF_964188405.1 Protomyctophum parallelum | reverse complement strand
CTGGTTAGCTCGTTAGCATGTTAGCTTGTTAGCATGTTAGCATTTGCTTGTTAGCATGTTAGCTTGTTAGCATTAGCTTGTTAGCATGTTAGCTTGTTAGCATGAGCTGGTTAGCATGTTAGCTTGTTAGCATGTTAGCATTTGCTTGTTAGCATGTTAGCTCGTTAGCATTAGCTTGTTAGCATTAGCTTGTTAGCATTAGCTTGTTAGCATTACCTTGTTAGCGTTAGCTTGTTAGCATGCATTAGCATGTTAGCATTAGCTTGTTAGCATGTTAGCTTGTTAGCATGTTAGCTTGTTAGCATGTTAGCATTAGCTTGCTAGCATAGCTTGTTAGCATGTTAGCATTAACTTGTTACCTTTAGCTTGTTAGCCCCGCAGCGCACCTCGGAGCATTGCCCCGTCGGGCCTATGAGTTGTCGGACAAAAGGATGCCCCCCCATTAGCTTGTTAGCATGTTAGCTTGTTAGCATTAGCTTGTTAGCATTAGCTTGTTAGCATTAGCATGTTAGCATTAGCTTGTTAGCATGTTAGCATTAGCTTGTTAGCATGTTAGCTTGTTGGCCCCTCCCCCTGCCTGGCCCCTCCCCCTTCCTGGCCCCTCCCCCTCCCCCTTCTGGCCCCTCCCCCTCCCCCTTCTGGCCCCTCCCCCTCCCCCTGCCTGGCTGGCCCCTCCCCCTCCCCCTGCCTGGCCCCTCCCCTTCCCCTTGCCTGGCCCCTCCCCTTCCTACTCTCCCCCTGTCTGGCCCCTCCCCCTTCTGGCCCCTCCCCCTCCCCCCTGCCTGGCCCCTCCCCCTCCCCCTTCCTGGCCCCTCCCCCTTCCTGGCCCCTCCCCCTCCCCATGTCTGGCCCCTCCCCTTCCCCTTGCCTGGCCCCTCCCCTTCCTACTCTCCCCCTGTCTGGCCCCTCCCCCTTCTGGCCCCTCCCCCTCCCCCTGTCTGGCCCCTCCCCTTCCCCTTGCCTGGCCCCTCCCCTTCCTACTCTCCCCCTTCCTGGCCCCTCCCCCTCCCCCTGTCTGGCCCCTCCCCCTCCCCCTTCTGGCCCCTCCCCCTCCCCCTGTCTGGCCCCTCCCCCTTCTGGCCCCTCCCCCTCCCCCCTGCCTGGCCCCTCCCCCTCCCCCTTCCTGGCCCCTCCCCCTTCCTGGCCCCTCCCCCTCCCCAAGTCTGGCCCCTCCCCTTCCCCCTGTCTGGCCCCTCCCCCTCCCCCTTCTGGCCCCTCCCCCTCCCCTGCCTGGCCCCTCCCCTTCCCCCTGCCTGGCCCCTCCCCCTGCCTGGCCCCTCCCCCTTCCTGGCCCCTCCCCCTCCCCCTGTCTGGCCCCTCCCCCTCCCCCTTCTGGCCCCTCCCCCTCCCCTGCCTGGCCCCTCCCCTTCCCCCTGCCTGGCCCCTCCCCTTCCCCCTGCCTGGCCCCTCCCCCTCCCCTGCCTGGCCCCTCCCCTTCCCCCTGTCTGGCCCCTCCCCCTCCCCCTTCCTGGCCCCTCCCCCTTCCTGGCCCCTCCCCCTCCCCATGTCTGGCCCCTCCCCTTCCCCTTGCCTGGCCCCTCCCCTTCCTACTCTCCCCCTGTCTGGCCCCTCCCCCTTCTGGCCCCTCCCCCTCCCCCTTCTGGCCCCTACCCCTCCCCCTGCCTGGCCCCTCCCCTTCCCCCTGCCTGGCCCCTCCCCCTCCCCCTTCTGGCCCCTCCCCCTCCCCTGCCTGGCCCCTCCCCCTTCCTACTCTCCCCCTTCCTGGCCCCTCCCCCTCCCCCTGTCTGGCCCCTCCCCCTCCCCCTTCTGGCCCCTCCCCTTCCCCTTGCCTGGCCCCTCCCCTTCCTACTCTCCCCCTTCCTGGCCCCTCCCCTTCCCCCTGTCTGGCCCCTCCCCCTTCCTGGCCCCTCCCCCTTCCTGGCCCCTCCCCCTCCCCATGGCTGGCCCCTCCCCTTCCCCTTGCCTGGCCCCTCCCCTTCCTACTCTCCCCCTGTCTGGCCCCTCCCCCTTCTGGCCCCTCCCCCTTCTGGCCCCTCCCCCTCCCCCTGCCTGGCCCCTCCCCTTCCCCCTGCCTGGCCCCTCCCCCTCCCCTGCCTGGCCCCTCCCCCTCCCCTGCCTGGCCCCTCCCCCTCCCCCTTCCTGGCCCCTCCCCCTCCCCCTTCTGGCCCCTCCCCCTTCCTTAGCATTAGCTTGTTAGCATTAGCTTGTTAGCATGAGCTTGTTAGCATTAGCTTGTTAGCATGTTAGCATTAGCTTGTTAGCATTAGCTTGTTAGCATGAGCTTGTTAGCGTTAGCTTGTTAGCATGTTAGCATTAGCTTGTTAGCATTAGCTTGTTAGCATGTTAGCATTAGCTTGTTAGCATTAGCTTGTTAGCATTAGCTTGTTAGCATTAGCTGGTTAGCATGTTAGCTTGTTAGCATTAGCTTGTTAGCATTAGCTTGTTAGCATGTTAGCATTAGCTTGTTAGCATTAGCTTGTTAGCATTAGCTGGTTAGCATGTTAGCTTGTTAGCATTAGCCTGTTAGCGTTAGCTTGTT
>NC_139706.1:3794999-3965910 GCF_964188405.1 Protomyctophum parallelum | reverse complement strand
TGCTATGCCATCATCCTTTATTTACACCGTGTTACACAGTGGTCTGTCCCCGATGCTATGACATCATCCTTTATTTACACTGTGTTACACAGTGGTCTGTCCCCGATGCTATGACATCATCCTTTATTTACACTGTGTTACACAGTGGTCTGTCCCCGATGCTATGCCATCATCCTTTATTTACACTGTGTTACACAGTGGTCTGTCCCCGATGCTATGACATCATCCTTTATTTACACTGTGTTACACAGTGGTCTGTCCCCGATGCTATGCCATCATCCTTTATTTACACTGTGTTACACAGTGGTCTGTCCCCGATGCTATGCCATCATCCTTTATTTACACTGTGTTACACAGCGGTCTGTCCCCGATGCTATGCCATCATCCTTTATTTTCATATCCAAGTCAAATTAAGCTCCAATCAAGCCTCAAATATCACATTTTACGCAGCTATGCACATAAAGACCGCACAGCCATGCACGTGTGGATTTAGGTAGAGGCCGTTAGTCAAACATGCTATTTTTTTTTAACCCATTCTGACCTGAGATCAGATTCATACGAGGTTTCCACTGGACACACACTGGTCTGATTAACCCATTCTGACCTGAGATCAGATTCTAAAAAATGTCAGTCGTTCTTCGATTTTTCAAAAATAGCAGACCTACAAGCTCGTATCGCGCCACCGAGTGGCGCGATACGAGCTTGTAGGTCTGCTATTTCTTTTTAAATTGAAGACACTTTTAGAATCTGATCTCAGGTCAGAATGGGTTAATAATGAAACTGTCAGGATGTAATAGACATGTTTAGAATCTGATCTCAGGTCAGAATGGCTTAATGATTAGTGATATTATTCCCAGTGACATTACCTCCGGACTGTCTCGGCTGCTGCGGCGTTCTCCTTCGTGGCGGTCACTCCGCCTGTCCTGTCGGTCCTCTCCGGAGCGCCGTGAGTCGTGACTGCGTTCCTGGTCCCTGTCGCGTCGCTCGCGCCTCTCCGAGTCATCATGTGACTGCTCAGAGGAGGAGCCATACCTGCCAGTGCGTTCAGTGCGGCCAAGCCTATATTTACAACAAAACAGCACTTAGGTCACCGAGGCCACATTTCTCATTAACAAGATATAGGAAGGTAAAGGTAAAACAGAACAAAGCTGTACCACCGAGGTAAATCATATCTACTCGTCACAGTGCATCTCAACAATACAATTTAACCCATTCGGAACGGGAACCCATTTTGGTGTTAGCATCATGTCGTGCTTTAGCTATTGAAAACGCACCCATTTTGGTGTTGGCATCATGTCGTGCTTTAGCTATTGAAAACGCACCCATTTTGGTGTTGGCATCATGTCGTGCTTTAGCTATTGAAAACGCACCCATTTTGGTGTTGGCATCATGTCGTGCTTTAGCTATTGAAAACGCACCCATTTTGGTGTTGGCATCATGTTATGCTTTAGCTATTGAAAACGCACCCATTTTGGTGTTGGCATCATGTCGTGCTTTAGCTATTGAAAACGCACCCATTTTGGTGTTGGCATCATGTCGTGCTTTAGCTATTGAAAACGCACCCATTTTGGTGTTGGCATCATGTCGTGCTTTAGCTATTGAAAACGCACCCATTTTGGTGTTGGCATCATGTCGTGCTTTAGCTATTGAAAACGCACCCATTTTGGTGTTGGCATCATGTCGTGCTTTAGCTATTGAAAACGCACCCATTTTGGTGTTGGCATCATGTCGTGCTTTAGCTATTGAAAACGCACCCATTTTGGTGTTGGCATCATGTCGTGCTTTAGCTATTGAAAACGCACCCATTTTGGTGTTGGCATCATGTCGTGCTTTAGCTATTGAAAACGCACCCATTTTGGTGTTGGCATCATGTCGTGCTTTAGCTATTGAAAACGCACCCATTTTGGTGTTGGCATCATGTCGTGCTTTAGCTATTGAAAACGCACCCATTTTGGTGTTGGCATCATGTCGTGCTTTAGCTATTGAAAACGCACCCATTTTGGTGTTGGCATCATGTCGTGCTTTAGCTATTGAAAACGCACCCATTTTGGTGTTGGCATCATGTCGTGCTTTAGCTATTGAAAACGCACCCATTTTGGTGTTGGCATCATGTCGTGCTTTAGCTATTGAAAACGCACCCATTTTGGTGTTGGCATCATGTCGTGCTTTAGCTATTGAAAACGCACCCATTTTGGTGTTGGCATCATGTCGTGCTTTAGCTATTGAAAACGCACCCATTTTGGTGTTGGCATCATGTCGTGCTTTAGCTATTGAAAACGCACCCATTTTGGTGTTGGCATCATGTCGTGCTTTAGCTATTGAAAACGCACCCATTTTGGTGTTGGCATCATGTCGTGCTTTAGCTATTGAAAACGCACCCATTTTGGTGTTGGCATCATGTCGTGCTTTAGCTATTGAAAACGCACCCATTTTGGTGTTGGCATCATGTCGTGCTTTAGCTATTGAAAACGCACCCATTTTGGTGTTGGCATCATGTCGTGCTTTAGCTATTGAAAACGCACCCATTTTGGTGTTGGCATCATGTCGTGCTTTAGCTATTGAAAACGCACCCATTTTGGTGTTGGCATCATGTTATGCTTTAGCTATTGAAAACGCACCCATTTTGGTGTTGGCATCATGTCGTGCTTTAGCTATTGAAAACGCACCCATTTTGGTGTTGGCATCATGTCGTGCTTTAGCTATTGAAAACGCACCCATTTTGGTGTTGGCATCATGTCGTGCTTTAGCTATTGAAAACGCACCCATTTTGGTGTTGGCATCATGTCGTGCTTTAGCTATTGAAAACGCACCCATTTTGGTGTTGGCATCATGTCGTGCTTTAGCTATTGAAAACGCACCCATTTTGGTGTTGGCATCATGTTATGCTTTAGCTATTGAAAACGCACCCATTTTGGTGTTGGCATCATGTCGTGCTTTAGCTATTGAAAACGCACCCATTTTGGTGTTGGCATCATGTCGTGCTTTAGCTATTGAAAACGCACCCATTTTGGTGTTGGCATCATGTTATGCTTTAGCTATTGAAAACGCACCCATTTTGGTGTTGGCATCATGTTGTGCTTTAGCTATTGAAAACGCACCCATTTTGGTGTTGGCATCATGTTATGCTTTAGCTATTGAAAACGCACCCATTTTGGTGTTGGCATCATGTCGTGCTTTAGCTATTGAAAACGCACCCATTTTGGTGTCAGCATCATGTTATGCTTTAGCTATTGAAAACGCACCCATTTTGGTGTTGGCATCATGTTATGCTTTAGCTATTGAAAAATAGCAGATCTACAAGCTCATATCGCGCCACCGAGTGGCGCGATACGAGCTTGTAGGTCTGCTATTTTTGTATTGTATGTATTGGTTCTTTTACATTAAAAGTACCTAGCAGTTTTAATCTTTTAAATATAAACTTGGGTTCCCTTATTAACTAATAAATGCTCAAGCTGTTTTTTAAAACCACACTATCATGAAATGACCTTTTTATGCAGTTTTAACCCAAAGCATATAGTAATAAGCCTTTTTTAAACTTCAGTTTTACCTTAGTGCTTACTTGTAACCAAATGGACCCTCTATTCTAAACAGAAAAAGGCAATCAAATGAAGTCACACAAGTCAGTACTTAGAAAAATAGTTCTCAGTTAGTTAATTCTGTGCAATGACTGTGCAAAAATAGTAAATAGACAACAACATACAAAACGTAAACAAATAAAGTGCTCTGTAACACTATAGGTTCAAAACCTTAATAGAACATACCCCTCTTCTTTCAGGAATACCAGTAAATAAAGAAATACCTTCTCAAAGATATATTAATGAAATGGAAAAACCCTTTAAATTACCCTGAGTCACTTAAGGACACCCCCAAAGTTCCCCAAAAAACCTTTAAGTTGCAGGCCTGGTAGTAGTTGCTTGTGTGCGTTGTGGCCTCAAACCAACAATGGCTCCTTGGCTCCTCGGTGATCCAAAAATAAAAGATGATGTTTCTGTAGGTCCAAACTCAGTCCCTCACAGCTGTAGATACAGCAGCATAGCAAGTGTCTCCTCTCATCCCACGTTGAGTGAAGCTCTGGTTGCTCCAACTGGAATGTCCTCTTTGTGTCTTCCAGTGGAAAACAACAGACTAACACATCAACAGACCAACTGTGTGGAAGTTAAACTAAGTCTAGAAAACGTCTGTCCACGTGCAATGAACAGGCACTAACCTCACTGAGCTAGCGTTAGCATTAGCGTTAGCATGTCAACACAAAGCAGACAGTCAGTGTCACTGAATTCCCTGGAGACATTCAGTTGCTTCTCCAAACATGGTGATTGTCCTCTCCGATTGTTGTGTAAACTCTCTGCATGCAGGTTTGTGCACTGCAAACGTATAATATAAAACACAGTTTATCTGAATTACTGCTTTGCTCACTCACCCTCCTCTGAAGCAACAACATCATCCTCTTGGCTCTGGTGTTTCACTTCCTGCCGTCCGTCAGCAACACACTCCCTAACCCCAGGTCCCATACAGAATGTTAACCCCATGAGTGCTGCTATAGAAATATCAGATACACCTTTCTTTTAAAACAAAACAAACTCCTAAATAATTAGTTATGAAGTTACAAAAACGTTTTTAAACAGAAAACATGAAACCAAAAAATATTATATACCCAACCGGGTTACACAGACACAGAGAGGGGGGGGCTAGAGAAAGCAATATGAGATATTTTATAATAATAATAATAATAATAATAATAAATTGTATTTATAACGCACTTTACATTTGAAACAAATCTCAAAGTGCTACAGGCAGAAAATTACCTTGTGATTAGCAGACAGCCAAAAGTAAAACATAAAACATAAATTTGTTTTGGCCATCCAATTATTTAACATCTAATATGAATACACGGTTTTCTGAAAAGTCTTGTTTTCAAATAATTGCAATGCATACAATTGAATAAAGAATAGCCTACTATATGTGCATGCGTCTGTCTGTCTGTCTGTCTGTCTGTCTGTCTGTCTGTCTGTCTGTCTGTCTGTCTGTCTGTCTGTCTGTCTGTCTGTCTGTCTGTCTGTCTGTCTGTCTGTCTGTCTGTCTGTGTGTGTGTGTGTGTGTGTGTGTGTGTGTGTGTGTGTGTGTGTGCGTGTGTGTGTGTGTGTGTGTGTGTTTTTCAAAAATAGCAGACCTACAAGCTCGTAGCGCGCCACTCGCACTATGAGCTTGTAGATCTGCTATTTTTTTTAAAAGGTACCTCTCTAGACTCACTTTCTTACGCTGAATCAGAATATTGCAATGACGAGACTGTCTGACCTCAGGAAAGTGGTGAAAAAGGGCGCCAAAGTTTGTATGGGCCCTTAATATCCAGTAGCTTAGAAGCCTTAGAGAGGTTAGACAAATAACGAAACATTTTCTTTCAACGGGACAAATTCCATTAAATCCAGCTGGAAAAAGTGAGTCAGAAAAAGTGGTGTTTGAAAAATAAATAAATTATTTGAGCTTTTGGGGCTGAAAAAACGTGTCTCTTTTGATTTTGTGGATAGTTAGAAGTGCCGTAGAGCTTAGAGACCCCTTCCATTGGATTCGGCATGCTTCAAACATTCAGAAACAGTATTGTTTGTGGAAACAGGATTTTTTCTGAATATGTTATTGATTTTAGAGCTGGGAGGCCGCATACGAAGCCTGTCTAAGGCCACACCTTGACCCTAGACCTTAGGAGTGTCTTTGAGCGACGGGAGTGGGTTACCCAGATTCAGCTTCACCTTCTGAACAAAAGTATGTCTTGTTTGAAACAAAACGACTTTGGGAAAGGGCCTAAAGGTGGCGCTAACGGTTAAACTACAGGGAGTGTTGTGCATTTTCTTTTTAAAATACCTTTCTAGACTCACTTTTTCCCGCTGAATCCGAATATATCAACGACGAGACTGTCTGACGTTGGGAAAGTGGTGAAAAAGGGCGCCAAAGTTTGTAAAAATGGCACCAATGCATCCAAAAAGAAGATATTTCCTATTATTTTTTCTAATCAAGGGGCATATATTCCCACTTACTTTTTTGCCCCGATTCCAATGGTGGTGGTCTCATCTCTCTACGACGTCAGGAAGTGGGTGTAAACGGCTACTTCCTGTCCCCAGCCCCCCGAAACCTTCTGGAAAAAACCGAGACCATTTTCGGACTCAGCACGACGAGCCGAACACGCCGATATGTGTTTCCCAGCACAGGGACTTACGGTTATCTTAATTGGCTAGTTAATTGGTTAGTTTTCAACGCGCGATAGCTCGAGAACGATAAGTCCGTCAGCCAAGTAATTTACATGGGCGTGTTCAGTTTTTCGAGATCTTCGCTCTGATATGTCCGCCATTGTCGTGCGACACCCGTAGCAAAAGTTTTCCAACTATCATGTGTAAAGCGGAAGCCTTATAGACATGGTGAAGCTGACAGTGTATTGAAGGGGGAATTGAAATTTTAAAATTTGAGAACCACACATCCGTGCGCGGGGAGACACATATCAGCACGTTCGTCTAATCGATAGCTACGCGTGGATGCAAGGCACGCCCATTTTCGACGTTTGTGGGAGGAGCTATCGCGCCTCAAAGTGTAACCCTAGGGTTAGGAATTACACGACCGTGTGTGGAGAACCACATATGAACCACATATCAGATTGTTCGTCTTGACAAGCTATATAACATACTAAAAGATGGGCCCGTAATATATAAGGGTTTTTGACTTATAAGCGTTAAAGTGGTTAGACAAATAACAAAACATTTTTTTTCAATGGGACCAATTCCATTAGATCCAGCTGGAAAAAGTGAGTCGGAAAAAGTGGTGTTTGAAAAATTATTTAATTAATTGAGCTTTTGGGGCAAAAAAAACGTGTCTCTTTTGATTTGGCGGAGAGTTGGCAATGTCGTAGGGCTACGAAACCCATTCCATTGGATTCGGCATGCTTCAAACATTCAGAAACAGTCTTGTTTGTAGAGACGGGATTTTATCTGAATATTTTATAGATTTTTAAAAGCACAAGGCCCGAAACGAAGCCTTTCAAAGGTCAACCCTTGACCCTAGACCCTAGGAGTGTCTTTGAGCAACGGGAGCGGGTTCCCCAGACTCACTTTTTTGCCCCGATTGCAACGGTGGTGGTCCCGTCTCTCTAGGACGTCAGGAAGTGGGTGTAATAGCTTACTTCCTGTCCCCAGCAACCCTCCCCCTTCCCTGCCTGGCCCCTCCTCTTCCCCCTGCCTGGCCCCTCCCCCTTCCTGGCCCCTCCCCCTCCCCCCGCCTGGCCCCTCCCCCTTCCCTGCCTGGCCCCTCCCCCTTGCCTGGCCCCTCCCCCTTCCCTGCCTGTGCGTGCGTGCGTGCGTGCGTGCCTGGCCCCTCCCCCTTCCCTGCCTGGCCCCAACCCCCCCGCCTGGCCCCTCCCCCTTCCCTGCCTGGCCCCTCCCCCTTGCCTGGCCCCTCCCCCTTCCCTGCCTGTGCGTGCGTGCGTGCGTGCGTGCGTGCGTGCGTGCGTGCGTGCGTGCGTGCGTGCCTGGCCCCTCCCCCTTCCCTGCCTGGCCCCTCCCCCCCCGCCTGGCCCCTCCCCCTTCCCTGCCTGGCCCCTCCCCCTTGCCTGGCCCCTCCCCCTTCCCTGCCTGTGCGTGCGTGCGTGCGTGCGTGCCTGACCCCTCCCCCTTCCCTGCCTGGCCCCTCCCCCCCCTGCCTGGCCCCTCCCCTCCCCCTGCCTGCCCCCCCCTGCCTGGCCCCTCCCCCTGCCTGGCCCCTCCCCCTTCCCTGCCTGCCCCCCGGCCCCTCCCCCCTGGCCCATCCCCCTTCCCTGCCTGCCCCTCCCCCTTCCCTGCCTGGCCCCTCCCCCTTGCCTGGCCCCTCCCCCTGCGTGCGTGCTTGGCCCCTCCCCCTTCCCTGCCTGCCCCGCCCCCCCTGGTCCCTCCCCCTTCCCTGCCTGGCCCCTCCCCCTTCTCTGCCTGGCCCCTCCCCCCTGCATGCGTGCTTGGCCCCTCCCCCTTCCCTGCCTGCCCCCCCCGCCTGCCCCCCCCCCCTGGCCCCTCCCCCTTCCCTGCCTGGCCCCTCCCCCTTGCCTGCCCCCTCCCCCTTCCCTGCCTGCCCCCCCCCCCGCCTGGCCCCTCCCCCCTGGCCCCCCCCCCTTCCCTGCCTGGCCCCTCCCCCTTCCTGGCCCCTCCCCCCCGCCTGGCCCCTCCCCTTCCCTGCCTGGCCCCTCCCCCTTGCCTGGCCCCTCCCCCTTCCCTGCCTGGCCCCTCCCCCTTCCCTGCCTGCCCCTCCCCCTTCCCTGCCTGGCCCCTCCCCCTTGCCTGCCTGACCCTCCCCCTTCCCTGCCTGGCCCCTCCCCCTTGCCTGGCCCCTCCCCCTTCCCTGCCTGCCCCTCCCCCTTCCCTGCCTGGCCCCTCCCCCTTCCCTGCCTGACCCCTCCCCTTCCCTGACTGCCCCCCGCCTGGCCCCTCCCCCTCCCCCTTCCCTGCCTGGCCCCTCCCCCTTGCCTGGCCCCTCCCCCTTCCCTGCCTGGCCCCTCCCCCTGCCTGGCCCCTCCCCCTTTCCTGCCTGGCCCCTCCCCCCTCCCCCTGCCTGGCCCCTCCCCCTGCCTGGCCCCTCCTCCTGCCTGGCCCCTCCCCTTCCTACTCTCCCCCAGCCTGGCCCCTCCCCTTGCCTGGCCCCTCCCCCTGCCTGGCCCCTCCCCCTCCCCCTGCCTGGCCCCTCCCCCTTGCCTGGCCCCTCCCCCTTCCCTGCCTGGCCCCTCCCCCTGCGTGCGTGCGTGCGTGCCTGGCCCCTCCCCCTTCCCCTGCCTGGCCCCTCCCCCCCACTACCTGGCCCCTCCCCCTGCCTGGCCCCTCCCCTTCCTACTCCCCCCCTGCCTGGCCCCTCCCCTTGCCTGGCCCCTCCCTTCCTACTCTCCGCCTGCCTGGCCCCTCACCCTCCCCCTGCCTGGCCCCTCCCCCTGCCTGGCCCCTCCCCCTGCCTGGCCCCTCCCCTTGCCTGGCCCCTCCCTTCCTACTCTCCGCCTGCCTGGCCCCTCACCCTCCCCCTGCCTGGCCCCTCCCCCTCCCCCTGCCTGGCCCCTCCCCCTGCCTGCCCCCTCCCCCTCCCCCTGCCTGGCCCCTCCCCCTCCCCCCGCCTGGCCCCTCCCCCTTCCCTGCCTGGCCCCTCCCCCTTGCCTGGCCCCTCCCCCTTCCCTGCCTGTGCGTGCGTGCGTGCGTGCGTGCCTGGCCCCTCCCCCTTCCCTGCCTGGCCCCTCCCCCCCCCGCCTGGCCCCTCCCCCTTCCCTGCCTGGCCCCTCCCCCTTGCCTGGCCCCTCCCCCTTCCCTGCCTGACCCCTCCCCTTCCCTGACTGCCCCCGCCTGGCCCCTCCCCCTCCCCCTTCCCTGCCTGGCCCCTCCCCCTTGCCTGGCCCCTCCCCCTTCCCTGCCTAGCCCCTCCCCCTGCCTGGCCCCTCCCCCTTTCCTGCCTGGCCCCTCCCCCCTCCCCCTGCCTGGCCCCTCCCCCTGCCTGGCCCCTCCTCCTGCCTGGCCCCTCCCCTTCCTACTCTCCCCCAGCCTGGCCCCTCCCCTTGCCTGGCCCCTCCCCCTGCCTGGCCCCTCCCCCTCCCCCTGCCTGGCCCCTCCCCCTTGCCTGGCCCCTCCCCCTTCCCTGCCTGGCCCCTCCCCCTGCGTGCGTGCGTGCGTGCCTGGCCCCTCCCCCTTCCCCTGCCTGGCCCCTCCCCCCCACTACCTGGCCCCTCCCCCTGCCTGGCCCCTCCCCTTCCTACTCCCCCCCTGCCTGGCCCCTCCCCCTGCCTGGCCCCTCCCCCTGCCTGGCCCCTCCCCTTGCCTGGCCCCTCCCTTCCTACTCTCCGCCTGCCTGGCCCCTCACCCTCCCCCTGCCTGGCCCCTCCCCCTCCCCCTGCCTGGCCCCTCCCCCTGCCTGCCCCCTCCCCCTCCCCCTGCCTGGCCCCTCCCCCTGCCTGGCCCCTCCCCTTCCCCCTGCCTGGCCCCTCCCCTTCCTACTCTCCCCTCTCTAATGTCTGGGGGCGTGTCTCTAATGTCTGGGGGCGTGTCTCTAATGTCTGGGGGCGTGTCTCTGATGTCTGGGGTTGTGTCTCTGATGTCTGGGGGGCGTGTCTCTAATGTCTGGGGGCGTGTCTCTAATGTCTGGGGGGCGTGTCTCTAATGTCTGGGGGCGTGTCTCTAATGTCTGGGGGCGTGTCTCTAATGTCTGGGGGCGTGTCACTAATGTCTGGGGGCGTGTCTATAATGTCTGGGGCGTGTCTCTAATGTCTGGGGGCGTGTCTCTCTAATGTCTGGGGGCGTGTCTCTTTAATGTCTGGGGGCGTGTCTCTAATGTCTGGGGGCGTGTCTCTAATGTCTGGGGGCGTGTCTCTAATGTCTGGGGGCGTGTCACTAATGTCTGGGGGCATGTCTATAATGTCTGGGGCGTGTCTCTAATGTCTGGGGGCGTGTCTCTAATGTCTGGGGGCGTGTCTATAATGTCTGGGGGCGTGTCTCAAATGTCTGGGGGCGTGTCTATAATGTCTGGGGCGTGTCTCTAATGTCTGGGGGCGTGTCTCTAATGTCTGGGGGCGTGTCTCTAATGTCTGGGGGCGTGTCTCTGATGTCTGGGGTTGTGTCTCTGATGTCTGGGGGGCGTGTCTCTAATGTCTGGGGGCGTGTCTATAATGTCTAGGGGCGTGTCTCTAATGTCTGGGGGCGTGTCTATAATGTCTGGGGCGTGTCTCTAATGTCTGGGGGCGTGTCTCTAATGTCTGGGGGCGTGTCTCTAATGTCTGGGGGCGTGTCTCTGATGTCTGGGGTTGTGTCTCTGATGTCTGGGGGGCGTGTCTCTAATGTCTGGGGGCGTGTCTCTAATGTCTGGGGGGCGTGTCTCTAATGTCTGGGGGCGTGTCTCTAATGTCTGGGGGCGTGTCACTAATGTCTGGGGGCGTGTCTATAATGTCTGGGGCGTGTCTCTAATGTATGGGGGCGTGTCTCTAATGTCTGGGGGCGTGTCTCTAATGTCTGGGGGCGTGTCTCTAATGTCTGGGGGCGTGTCTCTAATGTCTGGGGGCGTGTCTCTAATGTATCGGGGCGTGTCTCTCTAATGTATGGGGGCGTGTCTCTAATGTCTGGGGGCGTGTCTCTAATGTCTGGGGGCGTGTCTCTAATGTCTGGGGGCGTGTCTATAATGTCTGGGGCGTGTCTCTAATGTCTGGGGGCGTGTCTCTAATGTCTGGGGGCGTGTCTCTAATGTCTGGGGGCGTGTCACTAATGTCTGGGGGCGTGTCTATAATGTCTGGGGCGTGTCTCTAATGTATGGGGGCGTGTCTCTAATGTCTGGGGGCGTGTCTCTAATGTATGGGGGCGTGTCTCTAATGTATCGGGGCGTGTCTCTCTAATGTATGGGGGCGTGTCTCTAATGTCTGGGGGCGTGTCTCTAATGTCTGGGGGCGTGTCTCTAATGTCTGGGGGCGTGTCTCTAATGTCTGGGGGCGTGTCTCTAATGTCTGGGGGCGTGTCTCTAATGTCTGGGGGCGTGTCTCTAATGTCTGGGGGCGTGTCTATAATGTCTGGGGGCGTGTCTCTGATGTCTGGGGGGCGTGTCTCTAATGTCTGGGGGCGTGTCTCTAATGTCTGGGGGCGTGTCTCTAATGTCTGGGGGGCGTGTCTCTAATGTCTGGGGGCGTGTCTCTAATGTCTGGGGGCGTGTCACTAATGTCTGGGGGCGTGTCTATAATGTCTGGGGCGTGTCTCTAATGTCTGGGGGCGTGTCTCTAATGTCTGGGGGCGTGTCTCTAATGTCTGGGGGCGTGTCTCTAATGTATCGGGGCGTGTCTCTCTAATGTATGGGGGCGTGTCTCTAATGTCTGGGGGCGTGTCTCTAATGTCTGGGGGCGTGTCTCTAATGTCTGGGGGCGTGTCTCTAATGTCTGGGGGCGTGTCTCTAATGTATCGGGGCGTGTCTCTCTAATGTATGGGGGCGTGTCTCTAATGTCTGGGGGCGTGTCTCTAATGTCTGGGGGCGTGTCTCTAATGTCTGGGGGCGTGTCTCTAATGTCTGGGGGCGTGTCTCTAATGTCTGGGGGCGTGTCTATAATGTCTAGGGGCGTGTCTCTAATGTCTGGGGGCGTGTCTATAATGTCTGGGGCGTGTCTCTAATGTCTGGGGGCGTGTCTCTAATGTCTGGGGGCGTGTCTCTAATGTATCGGGGCGTGTCTCTCTAATGTATGGGGGCGTGTCTCTAATGTCTGGGGGCGTGTCTCTAATGTCTGGGGGCGTGTCTCTAATGTCTGGGGGCGTGTCTATAATGTCTGGGGCGTGTCTCTAATGTCTGGGGGCGTGTCTCTAATGTCTGGGGGCGTGTCTCTAATGTCTGGGGGCGTGTCTCTGATGTCTGGGGTTGTGTCTCTGATGTCTGGGGGGCGTGTCTCTAATGTCTGGGGGCGTGTCTCTAATGTCTGGGGGGCGTGTCTCTAATGTCTGGGGGCGTGTCTCTAATGTCTGGGGGCGTGTCACTAATGTCTGGGGGCGTGTCTATAATGTCTGGGGCGTGTCTCTAATGTATGGGGGCGTGTCTCTAATGTCTGGGGGCGTGTCTCTAATGTCTGGGGGCGTGTCTCTAATGTCTGGGGGCGTGTCTCTAATGTCTGGGGGCGTGTCTCTAATGTATCGGGGCGTGTCTCTCTAATGTATGGGGGCGTGTCTCTAATGTCTGGGGGCGTGTCTCTAATGTCTGGGGGCGTGTCTCTAATGTCTGGGGGCGTGTCTATAATGTCTGGGGCGTGTCTCTAATGTCTGGGGGCGTGTCTCTAATGTCTGGGGGCGTGTCTCTAATGTCTGGGGGCGTGTCTATAATGTCTGGGGCGTGTCTCTAATGTCTGGGGGCGTGTCTCTAATGTCTGGGGGCGTGTCTCTAATGTCTGGGGGCGTGTCTCTGATGTCTGGGGTTGTGTCTCTGATGTCTGGGGGGCGTGTCTCTAATGTCTGGGGGCGTGTCTCTAATGTCTGGGGGGCGTGTCTCTAATGTCTGGGGGCGTGTCTCTAATGTCTGGGGGCGTGTCACTAATGTCTGGGGGCGTGTCTATAATGTCTGGGGCGTGTCTCTAATGTATGGGGGCGTGTCTCTAATGTCTGGGGGCGTGTCTCTAATGTATGGGGGCGTGTCTCTAATGTATCGGGGCGTGTCTCTCTAATGTATGGGGGCGTGTCTCTAATGTCTGGGGGCGTGTCTCTAATGTCTGGGGGCGTGTCTCTAATGTCTGGGGGCGTGTCACTAATGTCTGGGGGCGTGTCTCTAATGTCTGGGGGCGTGTCTCTAATGTCTGGGGGCGTGTCTCTCTAATGTCTGGGGGCGTGTCTCTTTAATGTCTGGGGGCGTGTCTCTAATGTCTGGGGGCGTGTCTCTAATGTCTGGGGGCGTGTCTCTAATGCCTTGGGGCGTGTCTCTAATGTCTGGGGGCGTGTCACTAATGTCTGGGGGCGTGTCTATAATGTCTGGGGCGTGTCTCTAATGTCTGGGGGCGTGTCTCTGATGTCTGGGGTTGTGTCTCTGATGTCTGGGGGGCGTGTCTCTAATGTCTGGGGGCGTGTCTCTAATGTCTGGGGGGCGTGTCTCTAATGTATGGGGGCGTGTCTCTAATGTATGGGGGCGTGTCTCTGATGTCTGGGGTTGTGTCTCTGATGTCTGGGGGGCGTGTCTCTAATGTCTGGGGGCGTGTCTCTAATGTCTGGGGGGCGTGTCTCTAATGTCTGGGGGCGTGTCTCCAATGTCTGGGGGCGTGTCACTAATGTCTGGGGGCGTGTCTATAATGTCTGGGGGCGTGTCTCTAATGTCTGGGGGGCGTGTCTCTAATGTATGGGGGCGTGTCTCTAATGTCTGGGGGCGTGTCTCTAATGTATGGGGGCGTGTCTCTGATGTCTGGGGTTGTGTCTCTGATGTCTGGGGGGCGTGTCTCTAATGTCTGGGGGCGTGTCTCTAATGTCTGGGGGGCGTGTCTCTAATGTCTGGGGGCGTGTCTCTAATGTCTGGGGGCGTGTCACTAATGTCTGGGGGCGTGTCTATAATGTCTGGGGCGTGTCTCTAATGTATGGGGGCGTGTCTCTAATGTCTGGGGGCGTGTCTCTAATGTATGGGGGCGTGTCTCTAATGTATCGGGGCGTGTCTCTCTAATGTATGGGGGCGTGTCTCTAATGTCTGGGGGCGTGTCTCTAATGTCTGGGGGCGTGTCTCTAATGTCTGGGGGCGTGTCTCTAATGTCTGGGGGCGTGTCTCTAATGTCTGGGGGCGTGTCTCTAATGTCTGGGGGCGTGTCTCTAATGTCTGGGGGCGTGTCTATAATGTCTGGGGGCGTGTCTCTGATGTCTGGGGGGCGTGTCTCTAATGTCTGGGGGCGTGTCTCTAATGTCTGGGGGCGTGTCTCTAATGTCTGGGGGGCGTGTCTCTAATGTCTGGGGGCGTGTCTCTAATGTCTGGGGGCGTGTCACTAATGTCTGGGGGCGTGTCTATAATGTCTGGGGCGTGTCTCTAATGTCTGGGGGCGTGTCTCTAATGTCTGGGGGCGTGTCTCTAATGTCTGGGGGCGTGTCTCTAATGTATCGGGGCGTGTCTCTCTAATGTATGGGGGCGTGTCTCTAATGTCTGGGGGCGTGTCTCTAATGTCTGGGGGCGTGTCTCTAATGTCTGGGGGCGTGTCTCTAATGTCTGGGGGCGTGTCTCTAATGTATCGGGGCGTGTCTCTCTAATGTATGGGGGCGTGTCTCTAATGTCTGGGGGCGTGTCTCTAATGTCTGGGGGCGTGTCTCTAATGTCTGGGGGCGTGTCTCTAATGTCTGGGGGCGTGTCTCTAATGTCTGGGGGCGTGTCTATAATGTCTAGGGGCGTGTCTCTAATGTCTGGGGGCGTGTCTATAATGTCTGGGGCGTGTCTCTAATGTCTGGGGGCGTGTCTCTAATGTCTGGGGGCGTGTCTCTAATGTCTGGGGGCGTGTCTCTGATGTCTGGGGTTGTGTCTCTGATGTCTGGGGGGCGTGTCTCTAATGTCTGGGGGCGTGTCTCTAATGTCTGGGGGCGTGTCTCTGATGTCTGGGGTTGTGTCTCTGATGTCTGGGGGGCGTGTCTCTAATGTCTGGGGGCGTGTCTCTAATGTCTGGGGGGCGTGTCTCTAATGTCTGGGGGCGTGTCTCTAATGTCTGGGGGCGTGTCACTAATGTCTGGGGGCGTGTCTCTAATGTCTGGGGCGTGTCTCTAATGTATGGGGGCGTGTCTCTAATGTCTGGGGGCGTGTCTATAATGTCTGGGGCGTGTCTCTAATGTCTGGGGGCGTGTCTCTAATGTCTGGGGGCGTGTCTCTAATGTCTGGGGGCGTGTCTCTAATGTCTGGGGGCGTGTCTCTAATGTATCGGGGCGTGTCTCTCTAATGTATGGGGGCGTGTCTCTAATGTCTGGGGGCGTGTCTCTAATGTCTGGGGGCGTGTCTCTAATGTCTGGGGGCGTGTCTCTAATGTCTGGGGGCGTGTCTCTAATGTCTGGGGGCGTGTCTCTAATGTCTGGGGGCGTGTCTCTAATGTCTGGGGGCGTGTCTATAATGTCTGGGGCGTGTCTCTAATGTCTGGGGGCGTGTCTCTAATGTCTGGGGGCGTGTCTCTAATGTCTGGGGGCGTGTCTCTGATGTCTGGGGTTGTGTCTCTGATGTCTGGGGGGCGTGTCTCTAATGTCTGGGGGCGTGTCTCTAATGTCTGGGGGGCGTGTCTCTAATGTCTGGGGGCGTGTCTCTAATGTCTGGGGGCGTGTCTCTAATGTCTGGGGGCGTGTCTCTTTAATGTCTGGGGGCGTGTCTTTAATGTCTGGGGGGCGTGTCTCTAATGTCTGGGGGCGTGTCTCTTTAATGTCTGGGGGGCATGTCTCTAATGTCTGGGGGGCGTGTCTCTAATGTCTGGGGGGCGTGTCTCTAATGTCTGGGGGCGTGTCTCTAATGTCTGGGGGCGTGTCTCTAATGTCTGGGGGCGTGTCTCTGATGTCTGGGGTTGTGTCTCTGATGTCTGGGGGGCGTGTCTCTAATGTCTGGGGGCGTGTCTCTAATGTCTGGGGGCGTGTCTCTGATGTCTGGGGTTGTGTCTCTGATGTCTGGGGGGCGTGTCTCTAATGTCTGGGGGCGTGTCTCTAATGTCTGGGGGGCGTGTCTCTAATGTCTGGGGGCGTGTCTCTAATGTCTGGGGGCGTGTCACTAATGTCTGGGGGCGTGTCTATAATGTCTGGGGCGTGTCTCTAATGTATGGGGGCGTGTCTCTAATGTCTGGGGGCGTGTCTATAATGTCTGGGGCGTGTCTCTAATGTCTGGGGGCGTGTCTCTAATGTCTGGGGGCGTGTCTCTAATGTCTGGGGGCGTGTCTCTAATGTCTGGGGGCGTGTCTCTAATGTATCGGGGCGTGTCTCTCTAATGTATGGGGGCGTGTCTCTAATGTCTGGGGGCGTGTCTCTAATGTCTGGGGGCGTGTCTCTAATGTCTGGGGGCGTGTCTCTAATGTCTGGGGGCGTGTCTCTAATGTCTGGGGGCGTGTCTATAATGTCTGGGGGCGTGTCTCTAATGTCTGGGGGCGTGTCTATAATGTCTGGGGCGTGTCTCTAATGTCTGGGGGCGTGTCTCTAATGTCTGGGGGCGTGTCTCTAATGTCTGGGGGCGTGTCTCTGATGTCTGGGGTTGTGTCTCTGATGTCTGGGGGGCGTGTCTCTAATGTCTGGGGGCGTGTCTCTAATGTCTGGGGGGCGTGTCTCTAATGTCTGGGGGCGTGTCTCTAATGTCTGGGGGCGTGTCACTAATGTCTGGGGGGCGTGTCTCTAATGTATGGGGGCGTGTCTCTAATGTCTGGGGGCGTGTCTCTAATGTATGGGGGCGTGTCTCTGATGTCTGGGGTTGTGTCTCTGATGTCTGGGGGGCGTGTCTCTAATGTCTGGGGGCGTGTCTCTAATGTCTGGGGGGCGTGTCTCTAATGTCTGGGGGCGTGTCTCTAATGTCTGGGGGCGTGTCACTAATGTCTGGGGGCGTGTCTATAATGTCTGGGGCGTGTCTCTAATGTATGGGGGCGTGTCTCTAATGTCTGGGGGCGTGTCTCTAATGTATGGGGGCGTGTCACTAATGTCTGGGGGCGTGTCTCTGATGTCTGGGGTTGTGTCTCTGATGTCTGGGGGGCGTGTCTCTAATGTCTGGGGGCGTGTCTCTAATGCCTTGGGGCGTGTCTCTAATGTCTGGGGGCGTGTCACTAATGTCTGGGGGCGTGTCTATAATGTCTGGGGCGTGTCTCTAATGTCTGGGGGCGTGTCTCTAATGTCTGGGGGCGTGTCTCTAATGTCTGGGGGCGTGTCTCTGATGTCTGGGGTTGTGTCTCTGATGTCTGGGGGGCGTGTCTCTAATGTCTGGGGGCGTGTCTCTAATGTCTGGGGGGCGTGTCTCTAATGTATGGGGGCGTGTCTCTAATGTCTGGGGGCGTGTCTCTAATGTATAGGGGCGTGTCTCTAATGTCTGGGGGGCGTGTCTCTAATGTCTGGGGGCGTGTCTCTAATGTCTGGGGGCGTGTCTCTAATGTCGGGGGGCGTGTCACTAATGTCTGGGGGCGTGTCTATAATGTCTGGGGCGTGTCTCTAATGTATGGGGGCGTGTCTCTAATGTCTGGGGGCGTGTCTCTCTCTGGGGGCGTGTCTCTAATGTCTGGGGGCGTGTCTGTAATGTATGGGGGCGTGTCTCTAATGTCTGGGGGGCGTGTCTCTAATGTCTGGGGGGCGTGTCTCTAATGTCTGGGGGCGTGTCTCTAATGTCTGGGGGCGTGTCTCTAATGTCTGGGGGCGTGTCTCTAATGTATCGGGGCGTGTCTCTCTAATGTATGGGGGCGTGTCTCTAATGTCTGGGGGCGTGTCTCTAATGTCTGGGGGCGTGTCTCTAATGGAAGGGGAGGGGCCAGGCAAGGGGAAGGGGAGGGGCCAGGCAGGGAAGGGGAGGGGCCAGGCAGGGAAGGGGAGGGGACAGGCAGGGGGAGGGGGAGGGGCCAGGCAGGGGGAGGGGCCAGGCAGGGGGAGAGTAGGAAGGGGAGGGGCCAGGCAGGGGGAGGGGCCAGGCAGGGGGAGAGTAGGAAGGGGAGGGGCCAGGCAGGGGGAGGGATTTGAAAGACTTCAGTGCACTGTGCCTACCCATGATGCGACCGCAGGTCGCATCATGTGTAGGTACAGTGCAAGGAATAAATGTATTCGCCATGTATTTGAAGGAAGTCTGATCCAATCATTTTTAGATTTCTCCAGTTTAATCCTGCGTTTAGGTTTTGTTGTGTTCAAGATCTGATTTTAGGTATGTTTAAGCCTCCAGGGAAATCCGTGTTGAGGTTCTTAATCCACTGTTTTTCATTAAAACGTCTTTGTCCCACTGTCCAGTTGGGATTGTGTTGCAGTCCAGTGCATGTTAAAGCTTCAATGCCATGAGCCATAAAATGTTGCACAAATCTTGTGGTTGTCTTTCTTCCATTGTTAATATTGTATCTGTGTTGTCCCAGCCTTGTACCTATTGTTTTCCCTGTTTCTCCGACATATTGTAAACCACATTTGTTACATGTGATTAAGTAAATGCAGTTGCTCGTTCTGCTTGTTAATCGTTGTTTAATCTCTAAAACGCGTTTTGTAGTTCTATTTTTGACTAATTGTTTGGGTTTGAAGTATTCTGGTCCCTCGCGTGCTGGTGCGTTGATTTCTTTTAGTTTGCTGTGTACTAGATAATCTTTAAGGTTTTTGTTTTTTCTGTAGGCTGATATAATTTTATAATCTTTTAGAAGATCATCCGTTCGGTTCTCAAAGTTCCTTTTTATTCTGTTGTTGGCTAGTGTGCTCTGTGTTGAATAACTGGTTATCAGGGCCAATTTAGGGCCTGGATCTCGTACTCTTATTTCTAAAAAAGTACTTTGAGCTTTCCGGAGGAATGTCCTAGTGTATCCCCTTGGTCTAAGTGCTTTAAATAGTGTTTTACAAGCTATTTTGAAATCACTTCTTTGCGTGCAAATCCTATGGAATCTTAGTAGTTGTGATTTGACTATCCCTGTGTAACAGTGTGTCGGGTGGAATGACGTTTTGTGTAATAGGGCGTGGGTGTCTGTTTCTTTAAAGAATACTTTTAAGTCTAGTTTCCCATTTGTGTTAAAGTTTGGGCCCTTGAAGATT
Source organism: Protomyctophum parallelum (assembly GCF_964188405.1). NCBI lineage: Eukaryota > Metazoa > Chordata > Actinopteri > Myctophiformes > Myctophidae > Protomyctophum > Protomyctophum parallelum. Next base: position 3,946,765 of record NC_139706.1, on the reverse strand, counting down.
GTTACATCAAGAAAGTCAATCCTTTCAGTGTGTGTCACAAATTTTATCGTTATGGATCTGTGATGGCTATTAAGAACATCAATAAATTCCTGGAAATCTTCCTTGCTATGTTCCCATATTCCAAAAATATCATCCAGAAATCTATAATAATGTGTTGGTTTAAGTCTGCATTTTTCTAGTGCTGTCTGTTCCCATATGCTCATGTAAATGTTTGCATAAGATGGTGCAAATCGCTTTCCCATGGCCGTCCCTTTGATTTGTAGATAACATTTGTTGTTAAAGGAAAAATCATTCTGGGTTAGATTTAAGTCTAGTAATTGGAGTAATTCCTCTTCTGGTCGATTTGTGTCTGGGTACTTATTAAATACTTCTTTAATTGCCAGTAGGCCTGCTTCTGTCTCAATGTTTGTGTAGAGGCTGTCTATATCTATCGAAAACAACAAGGCCTCTTTTCCTACTATAATAGTTTTAATTTTGTCCACAAAATCGTAAGTGTCTTTTATAAAACTGGGGTGTTTTATCGACAGTGGGTTTAGGAAGTATTCAATAAACTCTGCTGTCTGATAAGTCTCACTGCCACAGTCCGACACAATTGGTCTACCGGGTGGAACTTCATATGGTATTGTCCATGAATCCGGGCTCTTGTGTATTTTTGGTAAAAGATAAAATATCCTAGCTCGAGGGCTGTCCTGTCCTATTAAATATTTATGTTGCTTGGCATTTATGTGTCTTTTTTCCCTCAGTTTGTTAACAATGGCTTGGGCTTTTTTCGCTGTCTCTAGGTAAATTGGTTGGTCTAATGGCCTATAATGATCCCGATTGTTAAGCTGTCTCTCACCTTCTAACAGGTATTGGTGTCTGTCCATAATTACTATGCAGGAGCCTTTGTCTGCTGGTTTGATTACGATCTGTTTGTTGTTAATTAGTTCTCTAAGTGCCCTGGTTTGTGCTAATGTGAGGTTATCTTTTTCTTTAATGTGCCCTGGAATGTGTCTTACCGTATTTAGGTCATCCTTGATTAGTTGTTTAAGGCTGTTTGGGAGTACCGTATCAGCCGGTTCCCAGTTTGAACCTGGTCGAAATGGCTGTACCATTTCTCCTGTCTGGTCCATTCCAAAGTGTGTGGCTAGTTTCAGTCTGCGGTGATACTGGGAAAGGTCTTTCTTTAATCTGTTGGTTTGTTGTTTGTAGATGTCCAGAGTTGGAACAAATGAAAGCCCCTTTTCCAGCAGTTCGGTCTGGTGTTGGTCTGGTTGGAAGTAATGCGACAAATTAATTATGTTAGACTTACTCCCCCTCCTTTCTGGGTTTATGGGGTCAATAAGTTTAAACTAGTAAGCCAATTTTCAAGCATTGCTTTGCCTGTCTCTTTTTTCCAATGTATGTTATCAGGACCCACTTTAAAATCCCTTTCATCCAATTTTGGGAGGAAACTATTTTTATTTGTGATATTGCGATTTAATTCTCTTAAGTTGTCTTTCTCCCTGTGTGGGAGGCCATTTGAGTAGTTGACCAAAGGTATATGGATACTTGCGGTTGGAAATGCGTTCTGTGCTGCTACGATGGTCTCTCTCAAGGCCCTCTGTGTTGTTTTTTGATTATTTTGGCTTCTCTCGTTTATCCCAACGGATAGGATACAGTGTGCTACTGTGGTGTTTCTTGGTATTCTCTCCAGTAAGACCTTCGTGTGTTGGAATTTCATTCCTGGGTAGCCATCCACTTGTAGATCCTGTCGTCTGAGAGATGGGAGGAGAGATGGGATATTGCTCAGGTTTGAGTCTCCTATGATGACGATGTTTTTCTCCGGGTGTAATCTCCAACGCTGGTTTTTCTTTTGTGTGGAGATGTGTCTGTAAACTTCTCCTGGGGTCCTTGGCTCCATGATCTCTGGTTCGTCTGTTTCCTGTCCTCGGTTCTCTCCTGGGTCTGTCGTGGTCCAGGTAGGGGTTGCTTCTGTGTCCTGGGTCTGGCCATGTGGGGTCCTCTCCTCTCTTGGTTCCGTCCTGCTGCGGGCCGTCCTCTGGGGCTGTGGCGTGTCATCTGGAATGGCTCCCTTGGCCTTGTCTTTTTGGCTCCGTGTTTGCCTCTGCGGTGTACTTATCTGTATTGGTGAGGTCAGGCGAGGGAAGTCTACTTCCGAAAGATCTCTTCTAGGTTGGACTTGAATTAGGGTTGGCGGTGGGGCCCTGGTGATCAATACTTTGGGGAAAGCACATAGGGAGGAGGGGGTGGGGGTCAGGGAAGGTGGGGAGAGGGGGGCAGAGGATACACAGGGGTGTGGTAATGGAGAACAATGGGGTGCTCTACCAGCAGATGGGGCAGGGGGAGTGGAGATATGCATAGCAGGAATGGGGGAGGTAGGGGGTGAATTGGGGGCCTGGGCAGATGGGGTAGGAGGGGGGGGGGTTGAAACCTGTGCAATAGGAATCGGAGGGTGTGAATTGGGGACATTCAGAGGGACAACAGTGGGGGGGGATGGGGTAGACATGACAGTTCTAGTTGTTCTAAGCTGTGTGATTATAAGTTGGGCTTTGTTTATCTCTAATTGTTTTAACCTTTTCCCTAAGTTTTTTCTAGACCATCTGATTGCTATGGTAAAGGCTTTCTTTTCTTCGTCCTCTGTTAGGTTATCTGTTAATTCTTGTTTGGTTGTGTTTATCAGTGTAGTGTAGTGTTCCTCTAGGGCTAAGATTGTTGTATGGCACCAGTGTCTGGATATCCCTTCAAGTAATAGGGTGGTTTTATCCGTTGGTTGAGCTGGTTTGATCAAATTAATGAGTTCAAGGGTTTTCCTTGCTATACTTGCTGGTGGTCTGCTCGAAGAATTTACATTCTGCAGATGATGTGTACTTATGATCAATTTGTTCATGGTCCTGATGGCTTTTAAGAAGTCACCTCTTTCTGTGTGGTGTGTGTGTGTGTCGATGTGTGTGTTATATCTTACTGGACCCGTCCGGGTCTGGTGGTGTGGTCTCTCTCCGGCTCTTGGCTGATGTCCTGACTGCTGGTCCTGCCGTCTGTTGTTCAGCCAAGGTTTCTGTCTCCGGCGGATCTGTGGTCTGTAGTCCGGCCGTTGATTGTATGGAATTCCCTGTGGTTGATGGGGAGATCTCTCTCTGGGTCTGTTCCTCATCCAGGGCTCCTCCAGCCTAGGCCTGTCTTCAGGCGGTTGGGTGTTGATTCTCTCCTGGTGATATGGCTTGTTTCCAGGCCATCGTCCCGGTGGAGGTGTATCTTCAGTAGTTCTGCGATGGTCTCTCAAGTGGTTCATCTGATGCATGCTATAGCTATTTCGGACTGGTTGGTCCTTCTTCAGGCAAGATTCTGTTAAGAATGATTAGTTGTGCTGTCACCCTGGTTTTTATGTGTTCCTAATGGTGGGCGTGACCTAGTAGTCTTTGGCCAATTAGCTTTGATGGGTGTGGTTTCTTTAGCCATTGTTTCACCCTGTCCAACCAGAATCAATGGGTTTGTGTTCCATTGTTCTGGATTTTTTCATTTGTGGTTTTGGTTTTAGTAGAGATAAGATGTCTCTAATAGAGAATCAATAATAATTATAAAAGAATTTCCTCCGGTTTACAGGTACTAACTCGGGGGGGATTTGAAAGACTTCAGTGCACTGTGCCTACCCATGATGCGACCGCAGGTCGCATCATGTGTAGGTACAGTGCAAGGAATAAATGTATTCGCCATGTATTTGAAGGAAGTCTGATCCAATCATTTTTAGATTTCTCCAGTTTAATCCTGCGTTTAGGTTTTGTTGTGTTCAAGATCTGATTTTAGGTATGTTTAAGCCTCCAGGGAAATCCGTGTTGAGGTTCTTAATCCACTGTTTTTCATTAAAACGTCTTTGTCCCACTGTCCAGTTGGGATTGTGTTGCAGTCCAGTGCATGTTAAAGCTTCAAAGCCATGAGCCATAAAATGTTGCACAAATCTTGTGGTTGTCTTTCTTCCATTGTTAATATTGTATCTGTGTTGTCCCAGCCTTGTACCTATTGTTTTCCCTGTTTCTCCGACATATTGTAAACCACATTTGTTACATGTGATTAAGTAAATGCAGTTGCTCGTTCTGCTTGTTAATCGTTGTTTAATCTCTAAAACGCGTTTTGTAGTTCTATTTTTGACTAATTGTTTGGGTTTGAAGTATTCTGGTCCCTCGCGTGCTGGTGCGTTGATTTCTTTTAGTTTGCTGTGTACTAGATAATCTTTAAGGTTTTTGTTTTTTCTGTAGGCTGATATAATTTTATAATCTTTTAGAAGATCATCCGTTCGGTTCTCAAAGTTCCTTTTTATTCTGTTGTTGGCTAGTGTGCTCTGTGTTGAATAACTGGTTATCAGGGCCAATTTAGGGCCTGGATCTCGTACTCTTATTTCTAAAAAAGTACTTTGAGCTTTCCGGAGGAATGTCCTAGTGTATCCCCTTGGTCTAAGTGCTTTAAATAGTGTTTTACAAGCTATTTTGAAATCACTTCTTTGCGTGCAAATCCTATGGAATCTTAGTAGTTGTGATTTGACTATCCCTGTGTAACAGTGTGTCGGGTGGAATGACGTTTTGTGTAATAGGGCGTGGGTGTCTGTTTCTTTAAAGAATACTTTTAAGTCTAGTTTCCCATTTGTGTTAAAGTTTGGGCCCTTGAAGATTGTTACATCAAGAAAGTCAATCCTTTCAGTGTGTGTCACAAATTTTATCGTTATGGATCTGTGATGGCTATTAAGAACATCAATAAATTCCTGGAAATCTTCCTTGCTATGTTCCCATATTCCAAAAATATCATCCAGAAATCTATAATAATGTGTTGGTTTAAGTCTGCATTTTTCTAGTGCTGTCTGTTCCCATATGCTCATGTAAATGTTTGCATAAGATGGTGCAAATCGCTTTCCCATGGCCGTCCCTTTGATTTGTAGATAACATTTGTTGTTAAAGGAAAAATCATTCTGGGTTAGATTTAAGTCTAGTAATTGGAGTAATTCCTCTTCTGGTCGATTTGTGTCTGGGTACTTATTAAATACTTCTTTAATTGCCAGTAGGCCTGCTTCTGTCTCAATGTTTGTGTAGAGGCTGTCTATATCTATCGAAAACAACAAGGCCTCTTTTCCTACTATAATAGTTTTAATTTTGTCCACAAAATCGTAAGTGTCTTTTATAAAACTGGGGTGTTTTATCGACAGTGGGTTTAGGAAGTATTCAATAAACTCTGCTGTCTGATAAGTCTCACTGCCACAGTCCGACACAATTGGTCTACCGGGTGGAACTTCATATGGTATTGTCCATGAATCCGGGCTCTTGTGTATTTTTGGTAAAAGATAAAATATCCTAGCTCGAGGGCTGTCCTGTCCTATTAAATATTTATGTTGCTTGGCATTTATGTGTCTTTTTTCCCTCAGTTTGTTAACAATGGCTTGGGCTTTTTTCGCTGTCTCTAGGTAAATTGGTTGGTCTAATGGCCTATAATGATCCCGATTGTTAAGCTGTCTCTCACCTTCTAACAGGTATTGGTGTCTGTCCATAATTACTATGCAGGAGCCTTTGTCTGCTGGTTTGATTACGATCTGTTTGTTGTTAATTAGTTCTCTAAGTGCCCTGGTTTGTGCTAATGTGAGGTTATCTTTTTCTTTAATGTGCCCTGGAATGTGTCTTACCGTATTTAGGTCATCCTTGATTAGTTGTTTAAGGCTGTTTGGGAGTACCGTATCAGCCGGTTCCCAGTTTGAACCTGGTCGAAATGGCTGTACCATTTCTCCTGTCTGGTCCATTCCAAAGTGTGTGGCTAGTTTCAGTCTGCGGTGATACTGGGAAAGGTCTTTCTTTAATCTGTTGGTTTGTTGTTTGTAGATGTCCAGAGTTGGAACAAATGAAAGCCCCTTTTCCAGCAGTTCGGTCTGGTGTTGGTCTGGTTGGAAGTAATGCGACAAATTAATTATGTTAGACTTACTCCCCCTCCTTTCTGGGTTTATGGGGTCAATAAGTTTAAACTAGTAAGCCAATTTTCAAGCATTGCTTTGCCTGTCTCTTTTTTCCAATGTATGTTATCAGGACCCACTTTAAAATCCCTTTCATCCAATTTTGGGAGGAAACTATTTTTATTTGTGATATTGCGATTTAATTCTCTTAAGTTGTCTTTCTCCCTGTGTGGGAGGCCATTTGAGTAGTTGACCAAAGGTATATGGATACTTGCGGTTGGAAATGCGTTCTGTGCTGCTACGATGGTCTCTCTCAAGGCCCTCTGTGTTGTTTTTTGATTATTTTGGCTTCTCTCGTTTATCCCAACGGATAGGATACAGTGTGCTACTGTGGTGTTTCTTGGTATTCTCTCCAGTAAGACCTTCGTGTGTTGGAATTTCATTCCTGGGTAGCCATCCACTTGTAGATCCTGTCGTCTGAGAGATGGGAGGAGAGATGGGATATTGCTCAGGTTTGAGTCTCCTATGATGACGATGTTTTTCTCCGGGTGTAATCTCCAACGCTGGTTTTTCTTTTGTGTGGAGATGTGTCTGTAAACTTCTCCTGGGGTCCTTGGCTCCATGATCTCTGGTTCGTCTGTTTCCTGTCCTCGGTTCTCTCCTGGGTCTGTCGTGGTCCAGGTAGGGGTTGCTTCTGTGTCCTGGGTCTGGCCATGTGGGGTCCTCTCCTCTCTTGGTTCCGTCCTGCTGCGGGCCGTCCTCTGGGGCTGTGGCGTGTCATCTGGAATGGCTCCCTTGGCCTTGTCTTTTTGGCTCCGTGTTTGCCTCTGCGGTGTACTTATCTGTATTGGTGAGGTCAGGCGAGGGAAGTCTACTTCCGAAAGATCTCTTCTAGGTTGGACTTGAATTAGGGTTGGCGGTGGGGCCCTGGTGATCAATACTTTGGGGAAAGCACATAGGGAGGAGGGGGTGGGGGTCAGGGAAGGTGGGGAGAGGGGGGCAGAGGATACACAGGGGTGTGGTAATGGAGAACAATGGGGTGCTCTACCAGCAGATGGGGCAGGGGGAGTGGAGATATGCATAGCAGGAATGGGGGAGGTAGGGGGTGAATTGGGGGCCTGGGCAGATGGGGTAGGAGGGGGGGGGGTTGAAACCTGTGCAATAGGAATCGGAGGGTGTGAATTGGGGACATTCAGAGGGACAACAGTGGGGGGGGATGGGGTAGACATGACAGTTCTAGTTGTTCTAAGCTGTGTGATTATAAGTTGGGCTTTGTTTATCTCTAATTGTTTTAACCTTTTCCCTAAGTTTTTTCTAGACCATCTGATTGCTATGGTAAAGGCTTTCTTTTCTTCGTCCTCTGTTAGGTTATCTGTTAATTCTTGTTTGGTTGTGTTTATCAGTGTAGTGTAGTGTTCCTCTAGGGCTAAGATTGTTGTATGGCACCAGTGTCTGGATATCCCTTCAAGTAATAGGGTGGTTTTATCCGTTGGTTGAGCTGGTTTGATCAAATTAATGAGTTCAAGGGTTTTCCTTGCTATACTTGCTGGTGGTCTGCTCGAAGAATTTACATTCTGCAGATGATGTGTACTTATGATCAATTTGTTCATGGTCCTGATGGCTTTTAAGAAGTCACCTCTTTCTGTGTGGTGTGTGTGTGTGTCGATGTGTGTGTTATATCTTACTGGACCCGTCCGGGTCTGGTGGTGTGGTCTCTCTCCGGCTCTTGGCTGATGTCCTGACTGCTGGTCCTGCCGTCTGTTGTTCAGCCAAGGTTTCTGTCTCCGGCGGATCTGTGGTCTGTAGTCCGGCCGTTGATTGTATGGAATTCCCTGTGGTTGATGGGGAGATCTCTCTCTGGGTCTGTTCCTCATCCAGGGCTCCTCCAGCCTAGGCCTGTCTTCAGGCGGTTGGGTGTTGATTCTCTCCTGGTGATATGGCTTGTTTCCAGGCCATCGTCCCGGTGGAGGTGTATCTTCAGTAGTTCTGCGATGGTCTCTCAAGTGGTTCATCTGATGCATGCTATAGCTATTTCGGACTGGTTGGTCCTTCTTCAGGCAAGATTCTGTTAAGAATGATTAGTTGTGCTGTCACCCTGGTTTTTATGTGTTCCTAATGGTGGGCGTGACCTAGTAGTCTTTGGCCAATTAGCTTTGATGGGTGTGGTTTCTTTAGCCATTGTTTCACCCTGTCCAACCAGAATCAATGGGTTTGTGTTCCATTGTTCTGGATTTTTTCATTTGTGGTTTTGGTTTTAGTAGAGATAAGATGTCTCTAATAGAGAATCAATAATAATTATAAAAGAATTTCCTCCGGTTTACAGGTACTAACTCGGGGGGGATTTGAAAGACTTCAGTGCACTGTGCCTACCCATGATGCGACCGCAGGTCGCATCATGTGTAGGTACAGTGCAAGGAATAAATGTATTCGCCATGTATTTGAAGGAAGTCTGATCCAATCATTTTTAGATTTCTCCAGTTTAATCCTGCGTTTAGGTTTTGTTGTGTTCAAGATCTGATTTTAGGTATGTTTAAGCCTCCAGGGAAATCCGTGTTGAGGTTCTTAATCCACTGTTTTTCATTAAAACGTCTTTGTCCCACTGTCCAGTTGGGATTGTGTTGCAGTCCAGTGCATGTTAAAGCTTCAAAGCCATGAGCCATAAAATGTTGCACAAATCTTGTGGTTGTCTTTCTTCCATTGTTAATATTGTATCTGTGTTGTCCCAGCCTTGTACCTATTGTTTTCCCTGTTTCTCCGACATATTGTAAACCACATTTGTTACATGTGATTAAGTAAATGCAGTTGCTCGTTCTGCTTGTTAATCGTTGTTTAATCTCTAAAACGCGTTTTGTAGTTCTATTTTTGACTAATTGTTTGGGTTTGAAGTATTCTGGTCCCTCGCGTGCTGGTGCGTTGATTTCTTTTAGTTTGCTGTGTACTAGATAATCTTTAAGGTTTTTGTTTTTTCTGTAGGCTGATATAATTTTATAATCTTTTAGAAGATCATCCGTTCGGTTCTCAAAGTTCCTTTTTATTCTGTTGTTGGCTAGTGTGCTCTGTGTTGAATAACTGGTTATCAGGGCCAATTTAGGGCCTGGATCTCGTACTCTTATTTCTAAAAAAGTACTTTGAGCTTTCCGGAGGAATGTCCTAGTGTATCCCCTTGGTCTAAGTGCTTTAAATAGTGTTTTACAAGCTATTTTGAAATCACTTCTTTGCGTGCAAATCCTATGGAATCTTAGTAGTTGTGATTTGACTATCCCTGTGTAACAGTGTGTCGGGTGGAATGACGTTTTGTGTAATAGGGCGTGGGTGTCTGTTTCTTTAAAGAATACTTTTAAGTCTAGTTTCCCATTTGTGTTAAAGTTTGGGCCCTTGAAGATTGTTACATCAAGAAAGTCAATCCTTTCAGTGTGTGTCACAAATTTTATCGTTATGGATCTGTGATGGCTATTAAGAACATCAATAAATTCCTGGAAATCTTCCTTGCTATGTTCCCATATTCCAAAAATATCATCCAGAAATCTATAATAATGTGTTGGTTTAAGTCTGCATTTTTCTAGTGCTGTCTGTTCCCATATGCTCATGTAAATGTTTGCATAAGATGGTGCAAATCGCTTTCCCATGGCCGTCCCTTTGATTTGTAGATAACATTTGTTGTTAAAGGAAAAATCATTCTGGGTTAGATTTAAGTCTAGTAATTGGAGTAATTCCTCTTCTGGTCGATTTGTGTCTGGGTACTTATTAAATACTTCTTTAATTGCCAGTAGGCCTGCTTCTGTCTCAATGTTTGTGTAGAGGCTGTCTATATCTATCGAAAACAACAAGGCCTCTTTTCCTACTATAATAGTTTTAATTTTGTCCACAAAATCGTAAGTGTCTTTTATAAAACTGGGGTGTTTTATCGACAGTGGGTTTAGGAAGTATTCAATAAACTCTGCTGTCTGATAAGTCTCACTGCCACAGTCCGACACAATTGGTCTACCGGGTGGAACTTCATATGGTATTGTCCATGAATCCGGGCTCTTGTGTATTTTTGGTAAAAGATAAAATATCCTAGCTCGAGGGCTGTCCTGTCCTATTAAATATTTATGTTGCTTGGCATTTATGTGTCTTTTTTCCCTCAGTTTGTTAACAATGGCTTGGGCTTTTTTCGCTGTCTCTAGGTAAATTGGTTGGTCTAATGGCCTATAATGATCCCGATTGTTAAGCTGTCTCTCACCTTCTAACAGGTATTGGTGTCTGTCCATAATTACTATGCAGGAGCCTTTGTCTGCTGGTTTGATTACGATCTGTTTGTTGTTAATTAGTTCTCTAAGTGCCCTGGTTTGTGCTAATGTGAGGTTATCTTTTTCTTTAATGTGCCCTGGAATGTGTCTTACCGTATTTAGGTCATCCTTGATTAGTTGTTTAAGGCTGTTTGGGAGTACCGTATCAGCCGGTTCCCAGTTTGAACCTGGTCGAAATGGCTGTACCATTTCTCCTGTCTGGTCCATTCCAAAGTGTGTGGCTAGTTTCAGTCTGCGGTGATACTGGGAAAGGTCTTTCTTTAATCTGTTGGTTTGTTGTTTGTAGATGTCCAGAGTTGGAACAAATGAAAGCCCCTTTTCCAGCAGTTCGGTCTGGTGTTGGTCTGGTTGGAAGTAATGCGACAAATTAATTATGTTAGACTTACTCCCCCTCCTTTCTGGGTTTATGGGGTCAATAAGTTTAAACTAGTAAGCCAATTTTCAAGCATTGCTTTGCCTGTCTCTTTTTTCCAATGTATGTTATCAGGACCCACTTTAAAATCCCTTTCATCCAATTTTGGGAGGAAACTATTTTTATTTGTGATATTGCGATTTAATTCTCTTAAGTTGTCTTTCTCCCTGTGTGGGAGGCCATTTGAGTAGTTGACCAAAGGTATATGGATACTTGCGGTTGGAAATGCGTTCTGTGCTGCTACGATGGTCTCTCTCAAGGCCCTCTGTGTTGTTTTTTGATTATTTTGGCTTCTCTCGTTTATCCCAACGGATAGGATACAGTGTGCTACTGTGGTGTTTCTTGGTATTCTCTCCAGTAAGACCTTCGTGTGTTGGAATTTCATTCCTGGGTAGCCATCCACTTGTAGATCCTGTCGTCTGAGAGATGGGAGGAGAGATGGGATATTGCTCAGGTTTGAGTCTCCTATGATGACGATGTTTTTCTCCGGGTGTAATCTCCAACGCTGGTTTTTCTTTTGTGTGGAGATGTGTCTGTAAACTTCTCCTGGGGTCCTTGGCTCCATGATCTCTGGTTCGTCTGTTTCCTGTCCTCGGTTCTCTCCTGGGTCTGTCGTGGTCCAGGTAGGGGTTGCTTCTGTGTCCTGGGTCTGGCCATGTGGGGTCCTCTCCTCTCTTGGTTCCGTCCTGCTGCGGGCCGTCCTCTGGGGCTGTGGCGTGTCATCTGGAATGGCTCCCTTGGCCTTGTCTTTTTGGCTCCGTGTTTGCCTCTGCGGTGTACTTATCTGTATTGGTGAGGTCAGGCGAGGGAAGTCTACTTCCGAAAGATCTCTTCTAGGTTGGACTTGAATTAGGGTTGGCGGTGGGGCCCTGGTGATCAATACTTTGGGGAAAGCACATAGGGAGGAGGGGGTGGGGGTCAGGGAAGGTGGGGAGAGGGGGGCAGAGGATACACAGGGGTGTGGTAATGGAGAACAATGGGGTGCTCTACCAGCAGATGGGGCAGGGGGAGTGGAGATATGCATAGCAGGAATGGGGGAGGTAGGGGGTGAATTGGGGGCCTGGGCAGATGGGGTAGGAGGGGGGGGGGTTGAAACCTGTGCAATAGGAATCGGAGGGTGTGAATTGGGGACATTCAGAGGGACAACAGTGGGGGGGGATGGGGTAGACATGACAGTTCTAGTTGTTCTAAGCTGTGTGATTATAAGTTGGGCTTTGTTTATCTCTAATTGTTTTAACCTTTTCCCTAAGTTTTTTCTAGACCATCTGATTGCTATGGTAAAGGCTTTCTTTTCTTCGTCCTCTGTTAGGTTATCTGTTAATTCTTGTTTGGTTGTGTTTATCAGTGTAGTGTAGTGTTCCTCTAGGGCTAAGATTGTTGTATGGCACCAGTGTCTGGATATCCCTTCAAGTAATAGGGTGGTTTTATCCGTTGGTTGAGCTGGTTTGATCAAATTAATGAGTTCAAGGGTTTTCCTTGCTATACTTGCTGGTGGTCTGCTCGAAGAATTTACATTCTGCAGATGATGTGTACTTATGATCAATTTGTTCATGGTCCTGATGGCTTTTAAGAAGTCACCTCTTTCTGTGTGGTGTGTGTGTGTGTCGATGTGTGTGTTATATCTTACTGGACCCGTCCGGGTCTGGTGGTGTGGTCTCTCTCCGGCTCTTGGCTGATGTCCTGACTGCTGGTCCTGCCGTCTGTTGTTCAGCCAAGGTTTCTGTCTCCGGCGGATCTGTGGTCTGTAGTCCGGCCGTTGATTGTATGGAATTCCCTGTGGTTGATGGGGAGATCTCTCTCTGGGTCTGTTCCTCATCCAGGGCTCCTCCAGCCTAGGCCTGTCTTCAGGCGGTTGGGTGTTGATTCTCTCCTGGTGATATGGCTTGTTTCCAGGCCATCGTCCCGGTGGAGGTGTATCTTCAGTAGTTCTGCGATGGTCTCTCAAGTGGTTCATCTGATGCATGCTATAGCTATTTCGGACTGGTTGGTCCTTCTTCAGGCAAGATTCTGTTAAGAATGATTAGTTGTGCTGTCACCCTGGTTTTTATGTGTTCCTAATGGTGGGCGTGACCTAGTAGTCTTTGGCCAATTAGCTTTGATGGGTGTGGTTTCTTTAGCCATTGTTTCACCCTGTCCAACCAGAATCAATGGGTTTGTGTTCCATTGTTCTGGATTTTTTCATTTGTGGTTTTGGTTTTAGTAGAGATAAGATGTCTCTAATAGAGAATCAATAATAATTATAAAAGAATTTCCTCCGGTTTACAGGTACTAACTCGGGGGGGATTTGAAAGACTTCAGTGCACTGTGCCTACCCATGATGCGACCGCAGGTCGCATCATGTGTAGGTACAGTGCAAGGAATAAATGTATTCGCCATGTATTTGAAGGAAGTCTGATCCAATCATTTTTAGATTTCTCCAGTTTAATCCTGCGTTTAGGTTTTGTTGTGTTCAAGATCTGATTTTAGGTATGTTTAAGCCTCCAGGGAAATCCGTGTTGAGGTTCTTAATCCACTGTTTTTCATTAAAACGTCTTTGTCCCACTGTCCAGTTGGGATTGTGTTGCAGTCCAGTGCATGTTAAAGCTTCAAAGCCATGAGCCATAAAATGTTGCACAAATCTTGTGGTTGTCTTTCTTCCATTGTTAATATTGTATCTGTGTTGTCCCAGCCTTGTACCTATTGTTTTCCCTGTTTCTCCGACATATTGTAAACCACATTTGTTACATGTGATTAAGTAAATGCAGTTGCTCGTTCTGCTTGTTAATCGTTGTTTAATCTCTAAAACGCGTTTTGTAGTTCTATTTTTGACTAATTGTTTGGGTTTGAAGTATTCTGGTCCCTCGCGTGCTGGTGCGTTGATTTCTTTTAGTTTGCTGTGTACTAGATAATCTTTAAGGTTTTTGTTTTTTCTGTAGGCTGATATAATTTTATAATCTTTTAGAAGATCATCCGTTCGGTTCTCAAAGTTCCTTTTTATTCTGTTGTTGGCTAGTGTGCTCTGTGTTGAATAACTGGTTATCAGGGCCAATTTAGGGCCTGGATCTCGTACTCTTATTTCTAAAAAAGTACTTTGAGCTTTCCGGAGGAATGTCCTAGTGTATCCCCTTGGTCTAAGTGCTTTAAATAGTGTTTTACAAGCTATTTTGAAATCACTTCTTTGCGTGCAAATCCTATGGAATCTTAGTAGTTGTGATTTGACTATCCCTGTGTAACAGTGTGTCGGGTGGAATGACGTTTTGTGTAATAGGGCGTGGGTGTCTGTTTCTTTAAAGAATACTTTTAAGTCTAGTTTCCCATTTGTGTTAAAGTTTGGGCCCTTGAAGATTGTTACATCAAGAAAGTCAATCCTTTCAGTGTGTGTCACAAATTTTATCGTTATGGATCTGTGATGGCTATTAAGAACATCAATAAATTCCTGGAAATCTTCCTTGCTATGTTCCCATATTCCAAAAATATCATCCAGAAATCTATAATAATGTGTTGGTTTAAGTCTGCATTTTTCTAGTGCTGTCTGTTCCCATATGCTCATGTAAATGTTTGCATAAGATGGTGCAAATCGCTTTCCCATGGCCGTCCCTTTGATTTGTAGATAACATTTGTTGTTAAAGGAAAAATCATTCTGGGTTAGATTTAAGTCTAGTAATTGGAGTAATTCCTCTTCTGGTCGATTTGTGTCTGGGTACTTATTAAATACTTCTTTAATTGCCAGTAGGCCTGCTTCTGTCTCAATGTTTGTGTAGAGGCTGTCTATATCTATCGAAAACAACAAGGCCTCTTTTCCTACTATAATAGTTTTAATTTTGTCCACAAAATCGTAAGTGTCTTTTATAAAACTGGGGTGTTTTATCGACAGTGGGTTTAGGAAGTATTCAATAAACTCTGCTGTCTGATAAGTCTCACTGCCACAGTCCGACACAATTGGTCTACCGGGTGGAACTTCATATGGTATTGTCCATGAATCCGGGCTCTTGTGTATTTTTGGTAAAAGATAAAATATCCTAGCTCGAGGGCTGTCCTGTCCTATTAAATATTTATGTTGCTTGGCATTTATGTGTCTTTTTTCCCTCAGTTTGTTAACAATGGCTTGGGCTTTTTTCGCTGTCTCTAGGTAAATTGGTTGGTCTAATGGCCTATAATGATCCCGATTGTTAAGCTGTCTCTCACCTTCTAACAGGTATTGGTGTCTGTCCATAATTACTATGCAGGAGCCTTTGTCTGCTGGTTTGATTACGATCTGTTTGTTGTTAATTAGTTCTCTAAGTGCCCTGGTTTGTGCTAATGTGAGGTTATCTTTTTCTTTAATGTGCCCTGGAATGTGTCTTACCGTATTTAGGTCATCCTTGATTAGTTGTTTAAGGCTGTTTGGGAGTACCGTATCAGCCGGTTCCCAGTTTGAACCTGGTCGAAATGGCTGTACCATTTCTCCTGTCTGGTCCATTCCAAAGTGTGTGGCTAGTTTCAGTCTGCGGTGATACTGGGAAAGGTCTTTCTTTAATCTGTTGGTTTGTTGTTTGTAGATGTCCAGAGTTGGAACAAATGAAAGCCCCTTTTCCAGCAGTTCGGTCTGGTGTTGGTCTGGTTGGAAGTAATGCGACAAATTAATTATGTTAGACTTACTCCCCCTCCTTTCTGGGTTTATGGGGTCAATAAGTTTAAACTAGTAAGCCAATTTTCAAGCATTGCTTTGCCTGTCTCTTTTTTCCAATGTATGTTATCAGGACCCACTTTAAAATCCCTTTCATCCAATTTTGGGAGGAAACTATTTTTATTTGTGATATTGCGATTTAATTCTCTTAAGTTGTCTTTCTCCCTGTGTGGGAGGCCATTTGAGTAGTTGACCAAAGGTATATGGATACTTGCGGTTGGAAATGCGTTCTGTGCTGCTACGATGGTCTCTCTCAAGGCCCTCTGTGTTGTTTTTTGATTATTTTGGCTTCTCTCGTTTATCCCAACGGATAGGATACAGTGTGCTACTGTGGTGTTTCTTGGTATTCTCTCCAGTAAGACCTTCGTGTGTTGGAATTTCATTCCTGGGTAGCCATCCACTTGTAGATCCTGTCGTCTGAGAGATGGGAGGAGAGATGGGATATTGCTCAGGTTTGAGTCTCCTATGATGACGATGTTTTTCTCCGGGTGTAATCTCCAACGCTGGTTTTTCTTTTGTGTGGAGATGTGTCTGTAAACTTCTCCTGGGGTCCTTGGCTCCATGATCTCTGGTTCGTCTGTTTCCTGTCCTCGGTTCTCTCCTGGGTCTGTCGTGGTCCAGGTAGGGGTTGCTTCTGTGTCCTGGGTCTGGCCATGTGGGGTCCTCTCCTCTCTTGGTTCCGTCCTGCTGCGGGCCGTCCTCTGGGGCTGTGGCGTGTCATCTGGAATGGCTCCCTTGGCCTTGTCTTTTTGGCTCCGTGTTTGCCTCTGCGGTGTACTTATCTGTATTGGTGAGGTCAGGCGAGGGAAGTCTACTTCCGAAAGATCTCTTCTAGGTTGGACTTGAATTAGGGTTGGCGGTGGGGCCCTGGTGATCAATACTTTGGGGAAAGCACATAGGGAGGAGGGGGTGGGGGTCAGGGAAGGTGGGGAGAGGGGGGCAGAGGATACACAGGGGTGTGGTAATGGAGAACAATGGGGTGCTCTACCAGCAGATGGGGCAGGGGGAGTGGAGATATGCATAGCAGGAATGGGGGAGGTAGGGGGTGAATTGGGGGCCTGGGCAGATGGGGTAGGAGGGGGGGGGGTTGAAACCTGTGCAATAGGAATCGGAGGGTGTGAATTGGGGACATTCAGAGGGACAACAGTGGGGGGGGATGGGGTAGACATGACAGTTCTAGTTGTTCTAAGCTGTGTGATTATAAGTTGGGCTTTGTTTATCTCTAATTGTTTTAACCTTTTCCCTAAGTTTTTTCTAGACCATCTGATTGCTATGGTAAAGGCTTTCTTTTCTTCGTCCTCTGTTAGGTTATCTGTTAATTCTTGTTTGGTTGTGTTTATCAGTGTAGTGTAGTGTTCCTCTAGGGCTAAGATTGTTGTATGGCACCAGTGTCTGGATATCCCTTCAAGTAATAGGGTGGTTTTATCCGTTGGTTGAGCTGGTTTGATCAAATTAATGAGTTCAAGGGTTTTCCTTGCTATACTTGCTGGTGGTCTGCTCGAAGAATTTACATTCTGCAGATGATGTGTACTTATGATCAATTTGTTCATGGTCCTGATGGCTTTTAAGAAGTCACCTCTTTCTGTGTGGTGTGTGTGTGTGTCGATGTGTGTGTTATATCTTACTGGACCCGTCCGGGTCTGGTGGTGTGGTCTCTCTCCGGCTCTTGGCTGATGTCCTGACTGCTGGTCCTGCCGTCTGTTGTTCAGCCAAGGTTTCTGTCTCCGGCGGATCTGTGGTCTGTAGTCCGGCCGTTGATTGTATGGAATTCCCTGTGGTTGATGGGGAGATCTCTCTCTGGGTCTGTTCCTCATCCAGGGCTCCTCCAGCCTAGGCCTGTCTTCAGGCGGTTGGGTGTTGATTCTCTCCTGGTGATATGGCTTGTTTCCAGGCCATCGTCCCGGTGGAGGTGTATCTTCAGTAGTTCTGCGATGGTCTCTCAAGTGGTTCATCTGATGCATGCTATAGCTATTTCGGACTGGTTGGTCCTTCTTCAGGCAAGATTCTGTTAAGAATGATTAGTTGTGCTGTCACCCTGGTTTTTATGTGTTCCTAATGGTGGGCGTGACCTAGTAGTCTTTGGCCAATTAGCTTTGATGGGTGTGGTTTCTTTAGCCATTGTTTCACCCTGTCCAACCAGAATCAATGGGTTTGTGTTCCATTGTTCTGGATTTTTTCATTTGTGGTTTTGGTTTTAGTAGAGATAAGATGTCTCTAATAGAGAATCAATAATAATTATAAAAGAATTTCCTCCGGTTTACAGGTACTAACTCGGGGGGGATTTGAAAGACTTCAGTGCACTGTGCCTACCCATGATGCGACCGCAGGTCGCATCATGTGTAGGTACAGTGCAAGGAATAAATGTATTCGCCATGTATTTGAAGGAAGTCTGATCCAATCATTTTTAGATTTCTCCAGTTTAATCCTGCGTTTAGGTTTTGTTGTGTTCAAGATCTGATTTTAGGTATGTTTAAGCCTCCAGGGAAATCCGTGTTGAGGTTCTTAATCCACTGTTTTTCATTAAAACGTCTTTGTCCCACTGTCCAGTTGGGATTGTGTTGCAGTCCAGTGCATGTTAAAGCTTCAAAGCCATGAGCCATAAAATGTTGCACAAATCTTGTGGTTGTCTTTCTTCCATTGTTAATATTGTATCTGTGTTGTCCCAGCCTTGTACCTATTGTTTTCCCTGTTTCTCCGACATATTGTAAACCACATTTGTTACATGTGATTAAGTAAATGCAGTTGCTCGTTCTGCTTGTTAATCGTTGTTTAATCTCTAAAACGCGTTTTGTAGTTCTATTTTTGACTAATTGTTTGGGTTTGAAGTATTCTGGTCCCTCGCGTGCTGGTGCGTTGATTTCTTTTAGTTTGCTGTGTACTAGATAATCTTTAAGGTTTTTGTTTTTTCTGTAGGCTGATATAATTTTATAATCTTTTAGAAGATCATCCGTTCGGTTCTCAAAGTTCCTTTTTATTCTGTTGTTGGCTAGTGTGCTCTGTGTTGAATAACTGGTTATCAGGGCCAATTTAGGGCCTGGATCTCGTACTCTTATTTCTAAAAAAGTACTTTGAGCTTTCCGGAGGAATGTCCTAGTGTATCCCCTTGGTCTAAGTGCTTTAAATAGTGTTTTACAAGCTATTTTGAAATCACTTCTTTGCGTGCAAATCCTATGGAATCTTAGTAGTTGTGATTTGACTATCCCTGTGTAACAGTGTGTCGGGTGGAATGACGTTTTGTGTAATAGGGCGTGGGTGTCTGTTTCTTTAAAGAATACTTTTAAGTCTAGTTTCCCATTTGTGTTAAAGTTTGGGCCCTTGAAGATTGTTACATCAAGAAAGTCAATCCTTTCAGTGTGTGTCACAAATTTTATCGTTATGGATCTGTGATGGCTATTAAGAACATCAATAAATTCCTGGAAATCTTCCTTGCTATGTTCCCATATTCCAAAAATATCATCCAGAAATCTATAATAATGTGTTGGTTTAAGTCTGCATTTTTCTAGTGCTGTCTGTTCCCATATGCTCATGTAAATGTTTGCATAAGATGGTGCAAATCGCTTTCCCATGGCCGTCCCTTTGATTTGTAGATAACATTTGTTGTTAAAGGAAAAATCATTCTGGGTTAGATTTAAGTCTAGTAATTGGAGTAATTCCTCTTCTGGTCGATTTGTGTCTGGGTACTTATTAAATACTTCTTTAATTGCCAGTAGGCCTGCTTCTGTCTCAATGTTTGTGTAGAGGCTGTCTATATCTATCGAAAACAACAAGGCCTCTTTTCCTACTATAATAGTTTTAATTTTGTCCACAAAATCGTAAGTGTCTTTTATAAAACTGGGGTGTTTTATCGACAGTGGGTTTAGGAAGTATTCAATAAACTCTGCTGTCTGATAAGTCTCACTGCCACAGTCCGACACAATTGGTCTACCGGGTGGAACTTCATATGGTATTGTCCATGAATCCGGGCTCTTGTGTATTTTTGGTAAAAGATAAAATATCCTAGCTCGAGGGCTGTCCTGTCCTATTAAATATTTATGTTGCTTGGCATTTATGTGTCTTTTTTCCCTCAGTTTGTTAACAATGGCTTGGGCTTTTTTCGCTGTCTCTAGGTAAATTGGTTGGTCTAATGGCCTATAATGATCCCGATTGTTAAGCTGTCTCTCACCTTCTAACAGGTATTGGTGTCTGTCCATAATTACTATGCAGGAGCCTTTGTCTGCTGGTTTGATTACGATCTGTTTGTTGTTAATTAGTTCTCTAAGTGCCCTGGTTTGTGCTAATGTGAGGTTATCTTTTTCTTTAATGTGCCCTGGAATGTGTCTTACCGTATTTAGGTCATCCTTGATTAGTTGTTTAAGGCTGTTTGGGAGTACCATGGGGGGGGAGGGGCTAGGCGGGGGGGGGGGAGGGGGCAGGCAAGGGGGAGGGGCCAGGCAGGGAAGGGGGAGGGGCCAGGGGGGGGCAGGCGGTGGGGCAGGCAGGGAAGGGGGAGGGGCCAAGCACGCATGCAGGGGGAGGGGCCAGGCAGAGAAGGGGGAGGGGCCAGGCAGGGAAGGGGGAGGGACCAGGGGGCGGGGGGGCAGGCAGGGAAGGGGGAGGGGCCAAGCACGCACGCAGGGGGAGGGGCCAGGCAAGGGGGAGGGGCCAGGCAGGGAAGGGGGAGGGGCCAGGCGGGGGGGGGAGGGGCCAGGCAGGGGCCAGGCAGGGGGAGGGGCCAGGCAGGCCAAGCACGCATGCAGGGGGAGGGCCAGGCAGAGAAGGGGGAGGGGCCAGGCAGGGAAGGGGGAGGGACCAGGGGGGCGGGGGGGCAGGCAGGGAAGGGGGAGGGGCCAAGCACGCACGCAGGGGGAGGGGCCAGGCAAGGGGGAGGGGCCAGGCAGGGAAGGGGGAGGGGCAGGCAGGGAAGGGGGAGGGGCCAGGCAAGGGGGAGGGGCCAGGCAGGGAAGGGGGAGGGGCCAGGCAGGGAAGGGGGAGGGGTCAGGCAGGGAAGGGGCAGGGACCAGGGGGGCGGGGGGGCAGGCAGGGAAGGGGGAGGGGCCAAGCACGCACGCAGGGGGAGGGGCCAGGCAAGGGGGAGGGGCCAGGCAGGGAAGGGGGAGGGGCAGGCAGGGAAGGGGGAGGGGCAGGCAGGGAAGGGGGAGGGGCCAGGCAAGGGGGAGGGGCCAGGCAGGGAAGGGGGAGGGGCCAGGCAGGGAAGGGGGAGGGGTCAGGCAGGGAAGGGGGAGGGGCAGGAAGGGAAGGGGGAGGGGCCAAGCACGCACGCAGGGGGAGGGGCCAGGCAAGGGGGAGGGGCCAGGCAGGGAAGGGGGAGGGGCCAGGCGGGGGGGGAGGGGCCAGGCAGGGAAGGGGGAGGGGCCAGGCACGCACGCACGCACGCACGCACAGGCAGGGAAGGGGGAGGGGCCAGGCAAGGGGGAGGGGCCAGGCAGGGAAGGGGGAGGGGCCAGACGGGGGGGGGGGAAGGGGCCAGGCAGGGAAGGGGGAGGGGCCAGGGGGCGGGGGGCAGGCAGGGAAGGGGGAGGGGCCAAGCACGCACGCAGGGGGAGGGGCCAGGCAAGGGGGAGGGGCCAGGCAGGGAAGGGGGAGGGGCCAGGCGGGGGGGGGGAGGGGCCAGGCAGGGAAGGGGGAGGGGCCAGGCACGCACGCACGCACGCACGCACAGGCAGGGAAGGGGGAGGGGCCAGGCAAGGGGGAGGGGCCAGGCAGGGAAGGGGGAGGGGCCAGGCGGGGGGGGGGGAGGGGCCAGGCAGGGAAGGGGGAGGGGCCAGGCACGCACGCACGCACGCACGCACGCACAGGCAGGGAAGGGGGAGGGGCCAGGCAAGGGGGAGGGGCCAGGCGGGGGAGGGGGAGGGGCCAGGAAAGGGGAGGGGCCAGGCAGGGGGAAGAGGAGGGGCCAGGCAGGGAAGGGGGAGGGTTGCTGGGGACAGGAAGTAAGCTATTACACCCACTTCCTGACGTCCTAGAGAGACGGGACCACCACCGTTGCAATCGGGGCAAAAAAGTGAGTCTGGGGAACCCGCTCCCGTTGCTCAAAGACACTCCTAGGGTCTAGGGTCAAGGGTTGACCTTTGAAAGGCTTCGTTTCGGGCCTTGTGCTTTTAAAAATCTATAAAATATTCAGATAAAATCCTGTCTCTACAAACAAGACTGTTTCTGAATGTTTGAAGCATGCCGAATCCAATGGAATGGGTTTCGTAGCCCTACGACATTGCCAACTCTCCGCCAAATCAAAAGAGACACGTTTTTTTAGCCCCAAAAGCTCAATTAATTAAATAATTTTTCAAACACCACTTTTTCCGACTCACTTTTTCCAGCTGGATCTAATGGAATTGGTCCCATTGAAAAAAAATGTTTTGTTATTTGTCTAACCACTTTAACGCTTATAAGTCAAAAACCCTTATATATTACGGGCCCATCTTTTAGTATGTTATATAGCTTGTCAAGACGAACAATCTGATATGTGGTTCATATGTGGTTCTCCACACACGGTCGTGTAATTCCTAACCCTAGGGTTACACTTTGAGGCGCGATAGCTCCTCACACAAACGTCGAAAATGGGCGTGCCTTGCATCCACGCGTAGCTATCGATTAGACGAACGTGCTGATATGTGTCTCCCCGCGCACGGATGTGTGGTTCTCAAATTTTAAAATTTCAATTCCCCCTTCAATACACTGTCAGCTTCACCATGTCTATAAGGCTTCCGCTTTACACATGATAGTTGGAAAACTTTTGCTACAGGTGTCGCACGACAATGGCGGACATATCAGAGCGAAGATCTCGAAAAACTGAACACGCCCATGTAAATTACTTGGCTGACGGACTTATCGTTCTCGAGCTATCGCGCGTTGAAAACTAACCAATTAACTAGCCAATTAAGATAACCGTAAGTCCCTGTGCTGGGAAACACATATCGGCGTGTTCGGCTCGTCGTGCTGAGTCCGAAAATGGTCTCGGTTTTTTCCAGAAGGTTTCGGGGGGCTGGGGACAGGAAGTAGCCGTTTACACCCACTTCCTGACGTCGTAGAGAGATGAGACCACCACCATTGGAATCGGGGCAAAAAAGTAAGTGGGAATACATGCCCCTTGATTAGAAAAAATAATAGGAAATATCTTCTTTTTGGATGCATTGGTGCCATTTTTACAAACTTTGGCGCCCTTTTTCACCACTTTCCCAACGTCAGACAGTCTCGTCGTTGATATATTCGGATTCAGCGGGAAAAAGTGAGTCTAGAAAGGTATTTTAAAAAGAAAATGCACAACACTCCCTGTAGTTTAACCGTTAGCGCCACCTTTAGGCCCTTTCCCAAAGTCGTTTTGTTTCAAACAAGACATACTTTTGTTCAGAAGGTAAAGCTGAATCTGGGGAACCCACTCCCGTCGCTCAAAGACACTCCTAAGGTCTAGGGTCAAGGTGTGGCCTTAGACAGGCTTCGTATGCGGCCTCCCAGCTCTAAAATCAATAACATATTCAGAAAAAATCCTGTTTCCACAAACAATACTGTTTCTGAATGTTTGAAGCATGCCGAATCCAATGGAAGGGGTCTCTAAGCTCTACGGCACTTCTAACTATCCACAAAATCAAAAGAGACACGTTTTTTCAGCCCCAAAAGCTCAAATAATTTATTTATTTTTCAAACACCACTTTTTCTGACTCACTTTTTCCAGCTGGAAATTTGTCCCGTTGAAAGAAAATGTTTCGTTATTTGTCTAACCTCTCTAAGGCTTCTAAGCTACTGGATATTAAGGGCCCATACAAACTTTGGCGCCCTTTTTCACCACTTTCCTGAGGTCAGACAGTCTCGTCATTGCAATATTCTGATTCAGCGTAAGAAAGTGAGTCTAGAGAGGTACCTTTAAAAAAAAAAATAGCAGATCTACAAGCTCATAGTGCGAGTGGCGCGCTACGAGCTTGTAGGTCTGCTATTTTTGAAAAACACACACACACACACACGCACACACACACACACACACACACACACACACACACACACACACAGACAGACAGACAGACAGACAGACAGACAGACAGACAGACAGACAGACAGACAGACAGACAGACAGACAGACAGACGCATGCACATATAGTAGGCTATTCTTTATTCAATTGTATGCATTGCAATTATTTGAAAACAAGACTTTTCAGAAAACCGTATATTCATATTAGATGTTAAATAATTGGATGGCCAAAACAAATTTATGTTTTATGTTTTACTTTTGGCTGTCTGCTAATCACAAGGTAATTTTCTGCCTGTAGCACTTTGAGATTTGTTTCAAATGTAAAGTGCGTTATAAATACAATTTATTATTATTATTATTATTATTATTATAAAATATCTCATATTGCTTTCTCTAGCCCCCCCCTCTCTGTGTCTGTGTAACCCGGTTGGGTATATAATATTTTTTGGTTTCATGTTTTCTGTTTAAAAACGTTTTTGTAACTTCATAACTAATTATTTAGGAGTTTGTTTTGTTTTGTTTTAAAAGAAAGGTGTATCTGATATTTCTATAGCAGCACTCATGGGGTTAACATTCTGTATGGGACCTGGGGTTAGGGAGTGTGTTGCTGACGGACGGCAGGAAGTGAAACACCAGAGCCAAGAGGATGATGTTGTTGCTTCAGAGGAGGGTGAGTGAGCAAAGCAGTAATTCAGATAAACTGTGTTTTATATTATACGTTTGCAGTGCACAAACCTGCATGCAGAGAGTTTACACAACAATCGGAGAGGACAATCACCATGTTTGGAGAAGCAACTGAATGTCTCCAGGGAATTCAGTGACACTGACTGTCTGCTTTGTGTTGACATGCTAACGCTAATGCTAACGCTAGCTCAGTGAGGTTAGTGCCTGTTCATTGCACGTGGACAGACGTTTTCTAGACTTAGTTTAACTTCCACACAGTTGGTCTGTTGATGTGTTAGTCTGTTGTTTTCCACTGGAAGACACAAAGAGGACATTCCAGTTGGAGCAACCAGAGCTTCACTCAACGTGGGATGAGAGGAGACACTTGCTATGCTGCTGTATCTACAGCTGTGAGGGACTGAGTTTGGACCTACAGAAACATCATCTTTTATTTTTGGATCACCGAGGAGCCAAGGAGCCATTGTTGGTTTGAGGCCACAACGCACACAAGCAACTACTACCAGGCGGCCTGCAACTTAAAGGTTTTTTGGGGAACTTTGGGGGTGTCCTTAAGTGACTCAGGGTAATTTAAAGGGTTTTTCCATTTCATTAATATATCTTTGAGAAGGTATTTCTTTATTTACTGGTATTCCTGAAAGAAGAGGGGTATGTTCTATTAAGGTTTTGAACCTATAGTGTTACAGAGCACTTTATTTGTTTACGTTTTGTATGTTGTTGTCTATTTACTATTTTTGCACAGTCATTGCACAGAATTAACTAACTGAGAACTATTTTTCTAAGTACTGACTTGTGTGACTTCATTTGATTGCCTTTTTCTGTTTAGAATAGAGGGTCCATTTGGTTACAAGTAAGCACTAAGGTAAAACTGAAGTTTAAAAAAGGCTTATTACTATATGCTTTGGGTTAAAACTGCATAAAAAGGTCATTTCATGATAGTGTGGTTTTAAAAAACAGCTTGAGCATTTATTAGTTAATAAGGGAACCCAAGTTTATATTTAAAAGATTAAAACTGCTAGGTACTTTTAATGTAAAAGAACCAATACATACAATACAAAAATAGCAGACCTACAAGCTCGTATCGCGCCACTCGGTGGCGCGATATGAGCTTGTAGATCTGCTATTTTTCAATAGCTAAAGCATAACATGATGCCAACACCAAAATGGGTGCGTTTTCAATAGCTAAAGCATAACATGATGCTGACACCAAAATGGGTGCGTTTTCAATAGCTAAAGCATAACATGATGCCAACACCAAAATGGGTGCGTTTTCAATAGCTAAAGCACGACATGATGCTGACACCAAAATGGGTGCGTTTTCAATAGCTAAAGCATAACATGATGCCAACACCAAAATGGGTGCGTTTTCAATAGCTAAAGCACGACATGATGCCAACACCAAAATGGGTGCGTTTTCAATAGCTAAAGCATAACATGATGCCAACACCAAAATGGGTGCGTTTTCAATAGCTAAAGCACGACATGATGCCAACACCAAAATGGGTGCGTTTTCAATAGCTAAAGCACGACATGATGCTGACACCAAAATGGGTGCGTTTTCAATAGCTAAAGCATAACATGATGCCAACACCAAAATGGGTGCGTTTTCAATAGCTAAAGCACGACATGATGCCAACACCAAATGGGTGCGTTTTCAATAGCTAAAGCATAACATGATGCCAACACCAAAATGGGTGCGTTTTCAATAGCTAAAGCACGACATGATGCCAACACCAAAATGGGTGCGTTTTCAATAGCTAAAGCACGACATGATGCCAACACCAAAATGGGTGCGTTTTCAATAGCTAAAGCACGACATGATGCCAACACCAAAATGGGTGCGTTTTCAATAGCTAAAGCACGACATGATGCCAACACCAAAATGGGTGCGTTTTCAATAGCTAAAGCATAACATGATGCCAACACCAAAATGGGTGCGTTTTCAATAGCTAAAGCATAACATGATGCCAACACCAAAATGGGTGCGTTTTCAATAGCTAAAGCATAACATGATGCTGACACCAAAATGGGTGCGTTTTCAATAGCTAAAGCATAACATGATGCCAACACCAAAATGGGTGCGTTTTCAATAGCTAAAGCACGACATGATGCTGACACCAAAATGGGTGCGTTTTCAATAGCTAAAGCATAACATGATGCCAACACCAAAATGGGTGCGTTTTCAATAGCTAAAGCACGACATGATGCCAACACCAAAATGGGTGCGTTTTCAATAGCTAAAGCACGACATGATGCCAACACCAAAATGGGTGCGTTTTCAATAGCTAAAGCACGACATGATGCTGACACCAAAATGGGTGCGTTTTCAATAGCTAAAGCATAACATGATGCCAACACCAAAATGGGTGCGTTTTCAATAGCTAAAGCACGACATGATGCCAACACCAAAATGGGTGCGTTTTCAATAGCTAAAGCATAACATGATGCCAACACCAAAATGGGTGCGTTTTCAATAGCTAAAGCACGACATGATGCCAACACCAAAATGGGTGCGTTTTCAATAGCTAAAGCATAACATGATGCCAACACCAAAATGGGTGCGTTTTCAATAGCTAAAGCATAACAAAAGGGGTTCCCCATTGGGCGGGAACCCCTTTTGGTGTTTCAAACTTTAGCTGTTGAGAAATAGCAGACCTACAAGCTCGTAGCGCGCCACTCGGTGGCGCGCTACGAGCTTGTAGCTCTGCTATTTTTCAACAGCTAAAGCATAACATGATGCCAACATCAAAATGGGTGCCCGTTCAGAATGGGTTAACCCATTCTGACCTGAGATCAGATTCTAAAAATGTCTATTACATCCTGACAGTTTCATTATTAACCCATTCTGACATGAGATCAGATTCTAAAAATGTCTATTACATCCTGACAGTTTCATTATTAACCCATTCTGAAATGAGATCAGATTCTAAAAATGTCTATTACATCCTGACAGTTTCATTATTAACCCATTCTGACCTGAGATCAGATTCTAAGAGTGTCTTTGATTTTTCAAAAAATAGCAGACCTACAAGCTCGTATCGCGCCACTCGGTGGCGCGATATGAGCTTGTAGATCTGCTATTTTTAAATAGCTAAAGCATAACATGATGCTAAAGTTCTCGGTCAACTGATTTCAGTCATTTGGATTCCATATGAAGTCAGCATGCCTTCTATGGAAGCATGTTGTTGCGCTGCAAAAATAGATTTTTGATAATAAATCTTTCTACAGTATATAATAATTATTTTTGGTTAAAAAAAAATGAAGAATTGAGCATTTTAATTGGTCAAACAATATGTCGGTACCAACATCAATACAGCATGGAATTGTGGACAAAATCCTATCCGTCAACAACAAAATATTCTTTCGTTTTGGGGTCCGAGAGGCTAAATCTCATCAAAATGGTGGTCCGTGGCTCAAATGCTGAATAACTAATGGGCCTCGATGTGAAAAGACGGGTTGAAAAGCACTGCTTTAATCCATAGGTGAAGGAGGTGGCGGAGGTGAAGGAGCCCCAGCAGAAGAGAGTGATGGAGAAGGCGAGTGACGAGGCCACGCGTCAGTTTGAGAAGGAGAGGTACAGAGGAGACGACGGAGGAGGAGAGGAGGACGACGAATACGTCAGGGAGGACGGAGGGGAGGACGAGGACGAGGACCAGGAGGAGGGCCAGGAGGAAGATGAAGGGGAGGTACGTTGATCAAGATTGCTTATGGCAATGAGTGGCAATAAAATAGCATTCATAAAATCACTGTCTTTTAATGTTGACGGACGCCCTGTGTGTGTGTGTGTGTGTGTGTGTGTGTGTGTGTGTGTGTGTGTGTGTGTGTGTGTGTGTGTGTGTGTGTGTGTGTGTGTGTGTGTGTGTGTGTGTGTGTTTGTGTTGTAGGAACTACTGGAGATCGAAGCAGAGCTGCGCAAAGTTGCTGCAGAGTTGAGGGAGCTTCGCAGAGGATAAGCCATACACACACACACACACACACACACACACACACACACACACACACACACACACACACACACACACACACACACACGCACACACACACACACACACACGTGCGCACGTGACAGTCCTCAAATTCCATTACTTCAGAGCTGTGAATCTGTATTATGCTCCTTCAGCCATAATATATGTCATTAAATTCAAGCCAATTGATACTTTGTTGTACAACAGTGTTACCTGCTGCTATTTTCAGCATACTGTAAATTAGGATTGACTTTGGATTGGTTTTAAAGCTTCTCCCAAAGTGGACCTTTTCTTTGCTGTGGTTAATAGAGGTTGTATTGTGTGCAAAAGAGGTGTCACTGCAAGTAGCCTACTTTTTTATGGTATAAATTTGGTCACACATGAACCAATAGGGACGCGAAGCATTCAGCACTTTGACCAGAGTTGTCATTTTAGAACGGTGATTACCAATATGACGACTACAGTATTGATTTTAGAACGGTGATTACCAATATGACGACTACAGTATTGATTTTAGAACGGTGATTACCAATATGACGACTACAGTATTGATTTTAGAACGGTGATTACCAATATGACGACTACAGCAGTGGTTCCCAAACATTTTCATGTCAAGGACCCCCACATTGACACTAATTAGCCCGTGGACCCCTATTTGAAAATATATGCAAGGGGCCCCCGGTTTGACCTGAATTAGGCTACGTTCCCTATTTAATGTCATTTATATCTCTGGGACCCCAATGTATATTGTAAAATCAAAGTTAATTTAACTCTAAAGGTTATTACACACTGGCGAATTAGCGACGTGATGCGAATAAATCGCGTCGCTAATTCGCCAGTGTGTAATGGCCTTGAGAGTGTACAAATGGAACCAAATTGACCCAATTTGTACACTCTGAGTTACAGACCCTGCATAAGGGTTCCATTTATTTCCTAACTATCATTTAGCTGGGGACCCCCTGGAACTCCCTCGAGGACCCCTAGTGGCCCCCGGACCCCACTTTGGGAACCACTGTACTACAGTATTCATTTTAGAACGAATACTACTACTACAGCATTCTTAAACTCAAGTGAATGTTCACAATGAACACAGTAGTCCTTAAAAATTGATAGAATGTAGTTTTTAGCGCTATACATTGTGTATTTCCAAGTATTTTGTGCAATAATGTGGGAATTGTGTGTACTCTCTGTTTTCCTGCAGTTCTGACTGTTAATATTTAGACGTATTGTTGATGATTTTTACACTGGAAACTGTTTTCTCTTCAATTGTGTAACCATAGATAGTTTTTAGGATAGTTTTTAACTGGCTCACACACTGTTAAACCAGACTGTTTGTGAAGAACTGAGGTGACAACTAAATGCAGTGGAATTTAGCTGGCGGCGTGGAATCTTAATTCAAGTCAAATTAACCACTTGAACCCTATCAAGTGTAGGGGGCGAATGTTCATCGCAAATAGTCGATGTACAAGCTCACAACGTGTCGCGTTGCAGCATGTAATGTGCTTGACCTTGAACCTGAACTTGACCCAGTATAGACCCTGGGGAACTCTGGTCAAAGCATTTAACCACTATGTGTTGATATGGGTGAGCGGAGGCCCTCAGGGCTCTGTACTAGTGTGTTTTCAGTTTAGTGTTATTGTGGGGATGAGTAATGAGTAAAAAGTGATTCTTCCGGGTTTTGTAACACAGTGGTTCCCAAACTTTTTCATGTCAAGGACCCCCAAATTGACAGTAACAAATTAACCACCCATTTGAAAAGAATAACTATCATTTAGCTGGGGACCCCCTGAAACTCCCTCAAGGACCCCTAGGGGTCCCCAGACCCCACTTTGGGAACCACTGTTGTGCAGTATCAGTATGTAACAATAGTTTGCCACAGGTGTGAAAGTGTCACCTCAGATCTTCAGCCTGTTTTGCACTCTTATCTTAACAAAGCCAAGGAGGACTACTAGAAGGATGAGGGAAACACTTAAAGCCATTTGCTGTCGTTTGGTAATACTTATTTATAATTATCCTAATGACCAGGTTTATGTTACCATTGTCATGGCTGTTGTTGTTGGTTTATGTACATTTTCAGATCATTGTGTGTGTGTGTGTGTGTGTGTGTGTGTGTGTGTGTGTGTGTGTGTGTGTGTGTGTGAGTGTGTATAAAGCCAAGAAAAAGAAAGCAGTGCCCCCGAGTGGTCAGTAGTTAGAATTGGTCACAGGTGCCAGAGATAAACAGGGTTAGGCCACGGGAGGCTCAGTAAACTGCAATAAGACTACACATAAATAACCATATGCAATAAGCAGCCAAATGCATTACAATGGATTTATTCATGCATTTTTATATGTAATCAAAATCCATTAAATAGTAAATAATCTTGTTTTTTCTTCTTCTATACAAATACTTATTTACAACACTCAGACGCAGGCACATGCACACAGCCCCACACGTAGTGCACACGCATGCACGCACGCATACACAGTAGACACACACACACACACACACACAATCAGTAGGTCATCATCGTGTTATTTTCCAAAGATTATAGAATGTTTGTTCACTTGAGATTAACATTAACTGATGAATGTACTTGTAATTAGTTTTTCTATAGAGGTATAAAATGTATCAACAAAATGTATCTTAACGAAACCAGCAAGGAGTATATTAGCCGTCAGGGGACTAAGGCCTGACTCTGTAAAGGTGTGAGTCAGGCCTTAGTGGGCTATGGGGACATTACAACCAAACAGGAACAAAAGGGTAAAAGGTAAACAAAACACAACATTTATAATATTCTTGGCCAACCAGAGTGCTGTATTTTGTGCCTGCTGTATTCTTCTATGCTACCTGTTCATCAATAAACATAACATGTACTGAACAACTCTCATCTTTCTCTCTCTCTCTCTCGAAAATGTCAAAGGTCAAAATATTTAAAAGTTGTGAAAATGGTTTGGCCATTTGAAATGTTGGCCCTTTGAACCCTAGCCTCCAGTAATCTCTGACGGGTGGAAACCTCTCAAAACTGTTACTTTTCAGGATTCAAATTAAAAAATATGAAAAGATAAGTCTGCTATTACTTTTGATACTTTTGCGTGGATATAAGACTAAAACTAGGCCAAACTAAAAGAACCAAGCTGAACTCCCTGACTAAACAAAAACAATGGGCCAAAAAGGGGGAACAAAATAAATGGCGGCCCTATCAAGCTTCCCTTTTCTGAAAGAATACACACAAGAGAAAGCTTTGGAATACTCCAGTATGATCGTTAAGTTTCCTACAACCAAAGCTTTCCCCACATTAATACAAATATCTGAAAAGACCCTAGTATAGAACCCACATACAATAGTGCTTCAGCATTTTCATAATAAAAGGCACAATAATCTGCCTTTCTTGTCCCCAGAATGACAGTATGCAAAGCTCTGTGTGTCTGACAGTGCCTATGGGCTGGCGTAGCCAGACAACTATTTCACAATCTCCGGATGCTATGTGCCGAGAAAAGGCAGAGAAAGGGAAGCTGTCATCTGTTTGTCATATGTTTTTTAATATCTTTAAATTGTATTTGTAATATCTTTCATTTCTGACAAGCAGCGAGCAGGCTTTGGTTATTGTGATCTACATTAGGAGAGCATAGAAGGGGAGTCCCGCACACTGGCCCTCATTTATCAACACGGCGCACGCCCAAAAATGAGCATAAGCCGGAAACAGCTCAACTTTCGGCATTTATCATTCCAGCGTCACGTGACTTTGAACTTGGGCGTATCGTCGCGCATGCCACGCCAAATATCACGTCAGGTTGGGAGCTATCGTAGGGTTTGTTCTACACCAGATTTTCTGTCGTAGACAAGCGGAGGAGGAGGAGGAGATGCAGCTAGGATTGCAAAACAGCAGCGTGTGCGGCTGTCACGGGCTGTGCGCATCCAAACTCATTCCACCAATGACATGTGAGCTATTTATTTTTCACGATTAAAAAGAAAATAGCAGACCTACAAGCTCGTATCGTGGCACTCGTTGCCGCGCTATGAGCTTGTAGATCTGCTATTTTTTCAATAGGGGTTCCCGTCCAGAATGGGTTCTGCATAAAAATCCCATTATTCCCATTATTTTTGCTCTTCCAGTTTTCTTGTGCATTACTCTGACGACACACCTGTCCATTTTAGTAGGTGTGCAAAAGGAAGTGTGTGTGTGTGACTGAGTGTGTGTGTGTGTGTGTGTGTGGGGGGGGGGGGGGGGGGGGGCTTACTTCCGATTTAAAGTTTAAGCATGACCCAGTATAGACCCTGGGGAACTCTATATGTGTATTATATGTAAAATCTTAATTTCCATTTCCCAGGCCTTTTTCACACCATAATGTAGTGTCCGAGCACTGCGGCGTGAAGACTTGATAATGACCACTGGCCACGAGAGTGTCTAAGTTACTTAACAATAGATATGATGGCAAAATAATGTAGTGTTCAAAGTATGTATGTTATTCAGAGCATGTTGCTGCCTGGAGCCCATCAGCAGTCTGTCTGTCCAGCACCGACTCAATGTGACCGAGCAGTGATGAGAAGAACTGAGGGACTCCCTCATAACCTAAAGAGAGAGCACAGAGGTAGTCAGTGAGTGTGTGTGTGTGTGTGTGTGTGTGTGTGTGTGTGTGTGTGTGTGTGTGTGTGTGTGTGTGTGTGTGTGTGTGTGGCTGTGTGCGTGTGTGGCTGTGTGCGTGCGTGCGTCCGTGCGTATGTGTGAGACAGTGAAGGACATGTGTGTGTGTGTGTGTGTGTGTGTGTGTGTGTGTGCCTACCTGGGAAGAAGTTGATATCGATGATGGTGAGGGTGTGCGTGTGGATGTTGACGATGATGTCCACTCCAAACAGAGCCATGCCCAGCAGCGCCCGCAGCTCTCCGACCAGAGCAGCCACGCCCTCTGAGCTGGGAGGAGGCAGGCAGGGCATGCTCTCATCCAGCTGCGGAGGAGAGGAGGAACCACTGTTTTTTCATCAATTAAAAGAGGAATTCATTGATTTTTCAAATAAATAAAATCAAACAAATTCCATAAATTTAGAAAACAAATGTTTAAGAAGAAGTGAAAGCAGCCAATCAGATTGCGCTATCTGCTATTTTCACTAGCTTGCCTGGGGAGACATGACATTTCTCTTTTGGGTCTGGAGCTAAAACGTTTGGGAACCGTTTGGGTCATTACTACTGATGGTTGCACGTAGCATGTTACAGACTCCACTATATGTGGTTAGAGTGGGGTTTTCAACAGGTGGTCCGTGGACCACTGGTGGTCCATGAAGGTATTGCATGTGGTCCCTGAGCAGCATTGAGTAATGTAGGACAGTAGGACTTATTTAACTTTTCTTTCCACTAGAGACACTGAATGACCTGGTGACCTATGATGACCGTCCATGTAGTCATTTTTACTGACAAGTTGGAGGTCAACAAATTCAACAGAAAAAGGAAGTTAGAATCTCAAAAGGGGGAAGTGCACCGGGTTGTCTGGTTGGAGTCATTATTATTAGGAAATGATTAGTAGTCTTTGGTTAACACACAGTGGGATGTATACACCATTACACGTGGGATGCATTGCAAGTGTTACAAAATCACAACTCTTATAGCCCCGCCATATCCCCACCCAACACAACAACAGTGGTCCCCAGGTTGATTCTAAGTCAGGGTGGTGGTCCGTCGTTCACAATCAGTTGAAAACCCCTGGGTTAGATGATACTGCAGGTTGATGCTACTGACTGCGTTGAGGTGAGAGCTGGACTCTGGCTTAGACACTTCATGGCTGTTGAAGAAGATAGTCTTCCTGTCTGGAAACACAATATGCAGAAAATGAAACATGTGGCAACGTCCGCCAAATCTCATTTTAACCGGTCATTTCTAATTTCTCGTTTTACCCATTAAAACTGGGAAAAAACATGGAGTAATCCTGGTCCCTAAACTGCCTCCCCCTGGCCAGCCGGGGCGCCTGATGGAGGGGAAAGGAACTGGTTGGAATAACGTGTTCCTTCCACACGCTACGTCCAACCAGGGAAACTCCCCCCTGTCAGGTGTAAAGGAGCAACTTGGACACTCAGGCATGAAGGAAGCATGAGTTCAAGTCCGTTGCTCTCCCCATGTCCCCCATATATGGGGACTGGGTTTGGCGGAGGGTGTGTAGAGCCCAGGATCACATTAGATGATTGACACAGGGGTGAAAAATGGGTTACAAAATCGTGGGATAAAAAATAAAATAAAAAAAGGAGGAAAGGAAAGGAAAGACAGAAGAAAATAAGAAAAATAAGTCATGTGTCTGCTTAGACGTGCGGGTGGACTGACCACAGGGTCCAGGGGGGAAGTTCTTCAGCGAGGGTCTGTCCACACAGTAGTGTCTGTCTCCCACCACAAACACCTTGTGGAGCACGGCCCCGTGGTTGACGAAACTCTGCAGCACGCAGGGCGGCCGCGCGTCGTCCAGGCTCCCTGCACCGAAGATCAGACACATCTACAGCACGTCACAGTGACGGCAAAGAAAACACCTTCAATACATTCATTGAAAAGAAGTCGTGTTGCTGTCGGGCAGAATTATCTCTATGGCGTCACACCAAAGCATCAAAAGTAGCAGATCATCCGCGAGCTCAAAACGCGGCGCGAAGCGACACGCTTTGAGCTTGTGGATTTGATACTTATGGTTCTGGTGTTACATGGATTACAAACGTACGTACATACATACATACACACATACACACACATACAGAGACGTGGTGCGTTTATAGTAGTAGTAGTAGTCTCATTTCAAGTTTTCAAATGTAGGCCTATACAATTCTTTTGAAAATAGCAGATCCGCTAAAAGCTAGTCAAGCTTCCGTGTGCGTTACAGAAGTCCCAGAAAAGACACGTTGTGATTGGCCAGTAGTCACTTGAGTGGCAGCAACTACCGCTTGACTTCCTGCCTTCAATGGAGACACGGCGCTCCAATGAACTGCAGTGGCCAATGACATCTATTCGTTTTAAATATCTATATGGCTTGTTTCTGGCCCACAGCAGAGATATTCTCCTCTCGCTCTTAGTAAGGGGAAAAAGTGCACAGCACTCACCTCGTGGGAAAGGGAGCCATGGGCCACTCTTTTTTTACAGACTGAAAGAAGACAAAGAGAACATAGTTCTTAGAGGGTGTGGCTTAATCTCACAAAGTGGGCACGCGCTAAAAAAGAATAAACATACTGAGACTATTGAATGACTTCATACATTGAAATAACACTTAAGAGTGGGCTGTGCCAGTGAGATTACAAGCCTTATCGTTAATGCTATGTATGTGTACGTACATCTAATGGCACTAATAGGTGGAACCTGCTACAGTACGAAGTTCCAGTGTTGCCCTGATAAGCATCTGAAGGTGTGCTACTGACTGAGAGGGAAGCTGAGGCCTTTGCTGTCCATGGCTTCCTGGATAGATGAAATGTCCCCAGCACTGTTGATCTCCAGGTATGGTGGACAGCAGACACGCCAGTCTGACATACACAGTAAACACCGTTAAAACATTGTTGTGTATTTCTGCAGGATCTCTCGTATTTAAATGATCCAGTATATCATACTGGATATCATCTTTGGACAAATATACTGTGTATACAAAAGTACAGTAACACACCCCACAATAAATCATTTAACAACTCCACCCACCCACACATTCACATGATACCGCATTTATGACACCCTGCCTCACACCCCCCCCCCCCCCCCCCGATAAAGGAACATCATGTGCACGCACGCAGGCACACACACACTCTCACACACACACACACACACACACACACACACACACACACACACACACACACACACACACACACACACACACACACACACGTAAAGACAGAGAAAGACTAAATAAAGCCCCTCACATGGAATCCATTAACATTGCTAGATAAAAAAAACATTAAGTAAAGGAGAAATTACCGAGTGGCGCGCTACGAGCTTGTAGGTCTGCTATTTTTGAAAAAGCGAAGAACGACTGACATAGAAACATAGCTTTAAAGATGGAGTGCCACCATTTTTTTCCACCCTAAAACATGATCATCAGGTATTATTACAATATAAGGGGGAAGAACTTTTTCCAAAAAGTGTACAGTATTTGTTAAAATCATGCTTTTATGTGGACACGCCCACCAGTTCATTAAGTATGCCTGGTTTGCCTGGTGGGTGGTGATGGGTGGTGATCCACCTGAACTGAAGCCACACCCACAGCTGTAGTTGTATGATAAAGGGGGAGGGGTTAGGGGAGGGGCTGATAGTGTGGTGTCACTATATTACTGTTTACTTCATTGGCCCGTTTGACTGTCAAGGGTTCAGCCTCCAGGAAGAAACCCTAAATACAAAGTGAATACACCATTGCACATAAAAACAACTCCAGTCTGTCTAATTAAGTACTGTCACCTCATAGACACATGAAAAACTGGAAAAATTCAAAAATTGTGGCACTCCATCTTTAAGAACGACTGACATAGAAACATAGCTTTAAGAACGACTGACATAAAAACATACTGTAGCTTTTTCAGAAAACTGTCAGGATGTAGAAGACATTTTTACTGCTGTGTTTCCGTGTACTGCGCTAACCCCACCAAGACAAATTCCTTGTATGCACATACCTAGCAGACAATAGAAGGCATATCAGCTGTACCTCTGAGGGACTTCTGCAGCATGCTCATAATGCGGTAGGAGGTAAACCGGTCTAGTAGCTGGCTCATAGCAGGCAGGGGGTCCAGAATAACAGTGCTGGGATGGGCGGACACATAGCTCTGCAACGGAAAAAGACAGAAAACAGGGGTTCAAATATAAAAGTGTCAAGTTGTAACCCTAAGGCAGGGTTCCCCAATTAATTTTCCTCAAGGGCCATATTTTGACTAGAGTACCAGGCTGGGGGCCGAGTCTGCACGTGCGAGGTCGAGGTCTTGCCCTGAAAATTCATTTTCAGGGCAAGACCTCATTTGAAAAGGATGCCCAGTTTGACATGCATAGGCTACTGACCCCCATTTAATGCCATTTATATCTTATATTTTTTTTTTGGAAATTCTTTCATGGGCCACAAGGGGGCGCTCTGTGGGCCGCAAATGGCCCGCGGGCCGCCTATTGGGGTACCCTGCCCTAAGGTATATACAGGGGGATTGTTCCTTTAACTGTGTTGGCGCGCTGAGGATGGGACGAGGAGTATTATGGGATATCTTGTGTTTACTTTCTGTTCTGGTGTGCAGGGAAGCGGTCGCATTATTGAGAGGAAGAGAGATATTACTTTGTTTGTCCACCACAGGGATTGGATACAGAATTAGAACCCTGGCTGATCACGTTTGTCCTTTTTGAATTATTATTTTGTTTATTTAATCACCAGTTCTGCAACACGGACTCCTTTTCCTGCACAGCATAGCAAGAAAGCATAAGGATTATTCCGGAGAGGAGAGACACGGTGGTTATAGAGTTACATAAGAGTTAAATTAATGCATTCAATCCGGGAAAGCATCTGTGTCATTTTATATTTATAGTTTTATGTAAAACTATATATCGCTGCTGTTGGGCAGAAACCTCTTAACACCATATTGAAAATGTTTGTGTGTTTTGTTTTTGTTAATTAATGCCCTACTTTATCACACAAAAAGCCTCAAAAGTAGCAGATCTACAAGCCTGAAAGCGTGAGCTTGTAGTTCTGCTACTTTTGAAT
Source organism: Protomyctophum parallelum (assembly GCF_964188405.1). Taxonomy (NCBI): domain Eukaryota; kingdom Metazoa; phylum Chordata; class Actinopteri; order Myctophiformes; family Myctophidae; genus Protomyctophum; species Protomyctophum parallelum. The sequence goes on along the minus strand of NC_139706.1, from coordinate 3,909,257 downwards.
CCTGAATGGTAACAGTTTGCCTGGACCGACAGAGATATAGCCATATAGGCTATGAATAATATACGTTTTTCAGACAGCTGTTCTAGGTGTTTTTAGATTTGGCCTCAAGAACAAGAAATGTAAGACACCACTTGTGATTAGCACTTTTCAGAAACACTGATCATCAAATGCATTACTACCAGTACCAACCATTAAAACAACATCAAAACAACAATTTCCCACCATCCCAATTATTTTAAATGTACTCCTTTGTTTGTTTGTCTTGTTTCAACCTGGAAGTTGGCAAGGAGCCGCTGTGATTGGCTGTCATGCTCCGCCTCCATTATGACATCAGAGAGCTTGTGGACGATGACATGGAAGGGTCCCTGAGAAACCAGGGGCTGGCTGAGGTCAATCTACAGAACGGGACGAAAGCCATACCCATTCATCACTGGTGCTTTTACCAAAACCAACCATAATACCATATACAACACTGGTACCATAAACAACACTGGTACCATATACAACATATATACAACAATAGTACCATACCCATTCATTACTGCTGCTTTTACCATAACTGCTTTTACCATATACATCACTTGTGCTTTTACCATAACCACTTTTCACTGAAGTTGTGGAACAAACTCTGTTTGAGGAGTACAAGGTACAACATGCTTCTTAAGTTCACACTTCACAAAACCCATTCATAGTCATTCAACAAAAATCAAGGAGGGACAAGGGCTTTGGTTTCTCAATACAGTCCGCAGTTAGATTATAGCAGTGACATTGTAACTCCACTCACCCAAAGTTTTTAGACTCTCGTGCAGGCCGATGTTAGGCTGTTTTTCACACAAATCTGTAATGTGAGGCTGGTCATTATTGGAAGCTAAACCGCAACAGGGTGTCACGAAATGAAACAACAGCCTCGCTGTGCATGATCTCACTCACTTTGTTATACTGCTGCTTCTGAATGACATCAATACTTTGACAGGAACTATTGACTTTAACCCATTCTGAACGGGAACCCATTTTGGTGTTAGCATCATGTTATGCTTTAGCTATTTAAAAATAGCAGATCTACAAGCTCATAGCGCGCCACCGAGTGGCGCGATACGAGCTTGTAGGTCTGCTATTTTTGAAGAATCGAAGAGCGACTGACATTTTTAGAATCTGATCTCAGGTCAGAATGGGTTCATCAGGACCAGTGTGTGTCCGGCGGAAACCTCGTATGAATCTGATCTCAGGTCAGAATGGGTTAAAGGAGAATTCCCTGCTGCCCCTGTCATTCCGTTAAATAAAGCGGTTTATTCAGCATTTATTTCAGAGGGGTATGTGTCTCTGCCTGGTGGAAAGGCAGTTGCAGTGAAGATCTTGAGAGATACAGGCGCACTACAAACATACATCCATTCTCCTCAGTTTCAGACACAGTGGTCTTTACTCTTGAGCGCAACACATCCTGCTCCGTAGGCACGTAGCCTGGCACCACCAGTCTCACCAAATCACACAGGTAGCTGCCAAACAATGAACTTCTCTGATCACACAAGTCCTTTTCACACAAGGTAACATATCTTACAGATTTACTCATCTCGTTAGTTCTTAGGAAACCACCCGGATTTGAACCTTGATCTCCCACAAGGGAAACCAAAGACATACAGTACCACTCACTCATCGACTGCCCCTTTGTATTTGAGAGGTACTAAACTACTTATTGTCAGCCACAGCTACTCTTCTACATTTTACACCCATGATGAAGTTTCCCGTAGCAGAAAGGAGCTGACTTACTATCCGGCAGAGTCATTGAGCTGGTATTCTGCGGCTCGTTCATAGCATTGCTGGATGCCACCATCGTTCCACAAACGTATAATGATGTCTGCCATTTCCTTTGGCATGGTGCCTTCCTCCATGGTGTCTGCAAGGTGCTGAAGCTTCCTGGCATCATCCTACACAGACAGGTGGAGCCACAGACACAAACACACTCAAGGTTTGTTGTAGGAAGCGCGGTACCCAGGCCGGTACCCAGGCAGAATGGTTAGAATGCATCCCAGTGCTTCTCAATTAAGCGTTCGTGGACCCCCGGGGGCCCTTGGCGGATTCCCAGGGGGTCCCCAGTAAGTAAACGTAGGTAACGCAGCTACTATTGAAAAATAGAAGATCTACAAGCGCGTAGCGCGCCACCGAGTGAACTACAGTCTTTTCACATTGAAAATGACATTTATAAAAGATAACTGTGCATGAATGGTTAGAATGCATCCCAGTGCTTCTCAATTAAGCGTTCGTGGACCCCCGGGGGCCCTTGGGGGATTCCCAGGGGGTCCCCAAGAAACGTAGGTAACACAGCTACTATTGAAAAATAGAAGATCTACAAGCGCGTAGCGCGCCACCGAGTGAACTACAGTCTTTTCACATTGAAAATGACATTTATAAAAGATAACTGTGCATGAATGGTTAGAATGCATCCCAGTGCTTCTCAATTAAGCGTTCGTGGACCCCCGGGGGCCCTTGTTTTAAGCATCAATTATACTTTAGCTAAAATAGCAGATGCACAAGCTCATAGTGCCGCGCTACAAGCGGGCGGAGCAGTAGCAGGTTGCCTGTTGATGGTGTGGGCAGGGCTGATAATCTGCACACCTGAGGGCCTATACAAACATTTGTCTCTCACTGACAGACAACTCCTATGTGCCTGTATACCGAATGATGCATTAATGTAAGTCTGCTTTCCTACTCGTTGTATTGACTATGTTTCCTACTGTGTATTACGCCCCATTATTGATTGTTATTTAAACACTCAATGTCAATACTGTCTGGTCTGGTTCATGCTAGAACAACATATTTTCATATGGGGGTTCAAGGCCAAATAGAGGTAATTCTGGACATGGGTTTTTCAGAAAAGTTTTACAATACTTTTATCTTTTTAGAGTCAAAAATGATTTCAGCTGTTTGTGTGTCAGAGTTACAGAAATGTTGACACCCAGAAATCAAATGAGCGATTGACTGTTTGAGAAACAAAACAGCTATCACTGTATGTTAATGAATATACCTAGTCCTCTGGGTTCCTCAGGCGTTGACACTAAGGAGTGCCCGGCAGCTAAATAAAACACTAAGGGGTGCCCACCTGCCCCTGGCAGCTAAATAACACTTTCGGGTGAGTGCTCTTTTGAGAGGGGACGCAACCATATATGAGTACAACACAAAATATAAAACACCTGAATGTGGCCAGAGCACTCTGCGTTGGGATCTGTGAAATGAAAATAAGAGCACTGTTTTTGTGCTGTTTTCACCGTTGCTACACTTGACATTATAAAATGTCAAGTGTGAACCCATAGTCATTCATAGGTTTTGTTTTTTTATCGTACAGCCTAGTGCAGTGGTTCTCAACCTTTTCAGGCTGGGAGGGACCCCCAACATAATCACATTTAAACTGGGGACCCCCACCCTGAGAAGCACTTGGGATTGTAGGAGTTAAGTTGAGGTATTGTATTTAGTTTATATAGTGAAAAAAGCAGATCTACAAGCTCACATTTTCGAGGCGTTGTGAGCTTGTAGATGGGCCATATTATACTATGGTCACTTCACTCACCATCACCTGGGGGCCCCCCCAAAATATGTTCAAATGTGACCTATAATTTTACAATCATTTTTTTTTACTTACTTTTAAGTGGGGCATGACCTTTGGACAAGTAGGACATGATGACCTGTACTCGGCCCGCCGGGTAAGTGCCCCTGAGACCTTAGTAGGAAAACATAAATTAGACATTCTCCTGGGACCAGGGGTCATCGACATGTTGGCTTGTGGCTTGTTGTCAAAATTAAATTTCTGCCACAGACAGACACACACACACACACACAATGAGTGGACAACAAAAATAACAACATTAGCTGAGGGTGTTGAAATGCAACCACATCCATGTGTAAACATTTGAGAACCACTAGCTTATTACTTAGCTTTTTCTTTCATGTATTCATATGTATTCAACATAATATGATAATTATGGCACAGTGCAGATTGAAGATCAGCTCTTTTGGGATGAAGACAGACAGTCACTGACAGTGATGTACTGATGAAGAGAAAAATACAGACAAGAGCTGTCAATCTCTCCATTTCAGCCTAAACATAAAATCCATGTTACACTGGGCACTTTACACAACGCAGACATCCAGATGGATGACAAATGTCTTGACAGCATCAAACGTTTCACCACATTAAAGCCTTGGTCAGAAAGAGGCAATCTACAAGAGTGCAGATCTGCTATTTTCATCAATCAAAGCCTTTGTTTATCAACTGTAGTTATGATGATGAAGATGATGATGATGATGTCAAAAACGTCTCATCTGCTTCATAAGAAAAAAGGCTAAATATATTTACAATAATGTCGAGTCATTTGGGGGTTCTAATGAGTATAATGGGCAGTGGTCATGAGCTATGGAACGTTCTATTATGTTATATTTGTATGGTCTGCTGTGTGTTGTTGTTGTTGTGGCAATGCTAAAGCGCTAATTCCGTTAGCATCATTCCCTTGGTCAGAGATAAGCAAATAAAACAATCTGGCAGTTTAAACATGCAATGTTACATGCTTTAGAGGCGTTGTGTAATTGTGTTGCTTTTCTGTGGTCGCGTCTTACTTGTGTTATTGTTGTGACAGCCGGGCAGTGATGCATGTAGAAATCACCTCCATAATTTGGTCCAAACTTGTAAAGCATAACAATCGGGATGTTGTTGACACATGCACCGACACATCTATACCGTAATGATTTAATGTAAATGAATTCCCAAAGAATTACTGTTCTCAGCGCAGCAGCTCCTCTGGACTGACAGGCAGCAATGACATGACGTAGGGAAGCAGCGTCATGCAGGGTTTAGTTCATTTTTATAAATGAATGGGATAGAAAAAAGAGTCCTCTACTCAACAATAATACATGGTAACAGTAGGGCACCCTAACATTTGACTGGTTTTATTTTTTGAGCTCATGTTGCAAGTGGAAAAAGAGAAAATTACCATAAATCCCGTTGGTTTCATATCCTCCGTGGCGTGACGGCTAAGCCTCGGGGTTTGAGATCCAATACCCAGTCATACGCGGCCGGAGTTCAAGAATCACGAGACACGGACTAAGGACTAAGGATCAAGAGAGAAAAGAATTTTGGCATCCATGTACAGTACAAAGCATCTGAGGTGTGAAATCCATTCTTTAGCTGTAATCCATTCTTTAGCTGTGCTGGTCTCTGTCCTCCTTGTCGCTTAGGCTGGAAGGAATGAATGTATTCTCAGACCGGCCAATGAGAGGCAGCGAGATCTTGTTACATAGCTATGCTACGGCCCCACTCTATTCTATATCCCATACCCCGGAAGGTACTGCCTGTGTAAGCAACCCGTGGCTCAATGGGTAGAGCAGACGGACAGAGTGTTTTTTTTTACTGAGGCCGCTGGTTCAAACCAGGGCTCCGACATTTTAAAATGTTAATGTTCTATGAACAGGGCTTGGCTGTAAACAAGTGTTATGCACACTATCTGTGTGTATGATGAATTCCTGTCCTGTTCTGTTTATGATGAATTCCTGTTCTTTAGCTACATAGAAATGTCTATTTGTATGTCTCTAAATGTTTTGATGAATTGAACAATGTGGACCCTGTTGTAAACAAGTGTAATGCTTAATTGGGTCGTCCACTCACAGTTAACAGTCTTTGTATTGAGTTTGTGCTTGAAATGTACTGTAAATTCTGCAAACTGTTAATAAATATTTCAATCAATCAATCAATCAAAAGTGTGCGTGTGTGTGTGTGTGTGTGTGTGTGTGTGTGTGTGTGTGTGTGTGTGTGTGTGTGTGTGTGTGTGTGTGTGTGTGTGTGATTTATTTTAAATAACTCGGTGGCGCGCTATGAGCTTGTAGGTCTGCTGTCTGTCTGTCTGTCTGTCTGTCTGTCTGTCTGTCTGTCTGTCTGTCTGTCTGTCTGTCTGTCTGTCTGTCTGTGTGTGTGTGTGTGTGTGTGTGTGTGTGTGTGTGATTTTTTTAAATAGCAGACCTACAAGCTCATATCGCTCATATGTCTGTCTGTCGTCTGTCTGCCCCCCCCCCCTGGCCCCTCCCCCTTCCGTGTGTGCGTGCTTGCGTGTGTGCGTGCGTGCGTACCCCTCCCCCCCCCCCTGGCCCCTCTCCCCCCCTTTGGCCCCTCCCCCTTCCCTGCCTGCCCCCCCCCCTGGCCCCTCCCCCCCCTGGCCCCTCCCCCTTCCGTGTGTGCGTGCTTGCTTGTGTGCGTGCGTGCTTACCCCTCCCCCCCTGGCCCCTCCCCCTTCCCTGCCTGCCCCCCCCCCCCTGGCCCCTCCCCCCTGGCCCCTCCCCCTTCCGTGTGTGCTTGCTTGTGTGCGTGCGTGCGTACCCCTCCCCCACCTGGCCCCTTCCCCCCCACTTTGGCCCCTCCCCCTTCCCTGCCTGCCCCTCCCCCCCCCTGGCCCCTCCCCCCCCCACTTTGGCCCCTCCCCCTTCCCTGCCTGCCCCTCCCCCCCCCCTGGCCCCTCCCCCCCCCCTTTGGCCCCTCCCCCTTCCGTGTGTGCGTGCTTGCGTGTGTGTGCGTGCGTGCGTGCGTGCGTACCCCTCCCCCCCCCTGGCCCCTCCCCCCCCACTTTGGCCCCTCCCCCTTCCCTGCCTGCCCCCCCCTGGCCCCTCCCCCCCCTGGCCCCTCCCCCTTCCCTCTCCCCCCTGGCCCCTCCCCCCCTTTGGCCCCTCCCCCTTCCCTGCCTGCCCCCCCCTGGCCCCTCCCCCCCCTGGCCCCTCCCCCTTCCGTGTGTGCGTGCTTGCTTGTGTGCGTGCGTGCGTACCCCTCCCCCCCTGGCCCCTCCCCCCCCCCTTTGGCCCCTCCCCCTTCCCTGCCTGCCCCTCCCCCCCCTGCCCCCCCCCCCCCCCTTTGGCCCCTCCCCCTTCCGTGTGTGCGTGCTTGCGTGTGTGTGTGCGTGCGTGCGTGCGTACCCCTCCCCCCCCCCTGGCCCCCCCCCCCCTGGCCCCTCCCCCTTCCCTGCCTGCCCCCCCTGGCCCCTCCCCCTTCCCTGCCCCCCTGGCCCCTCCCCCTTCCGTGTGTGCGTGCGTGCTTGTGTGCGTGCGTGCGTACCCCTCCCCCCCTGGCCCCTCCCCCCCCCCTTTGGCCCCTCCCCCTTCCCTGCCTGCCCCTCCCCCCCCTGCCCCCCCCCCCCCTTTGGCCCCTCCCCCTTCCGTGTGTGCGTGCTTGCGTGTGTGTGTGCGTGCGTGCGTGCGTACCCCTCCCCCCCCCCCTGGCCCCTCCCCCCCCTGGCCCCTCCCCCTTCCCTGCCTGCCCCCCCTGGCCCCTCCCCCTTCCCTGCCCCCCTGGCCCCTCCCCCTTCCGTGTGTGCGTGCGTGCTTGCGTGTGTGCGTGCGTACCCCTCCCCCCCCCCTAGCCCCTCCCCCCCCCCCTGGTCCCTCCCACTTCCCTTCCCCCCCCTGGCCCCTCCCCCTCCCCCTTCCCTGGCCCCCCTGGCCCCTCCCCCCCCCCCCTGGCCCCTCCCCCTTCCCTGCCTGCCCCCCCCGGCCCCTCCCCCTTCCCTGCCCCCCCCCTGGCCCCTCCCCCCCCCCCTGGCCCCTCCCCCTTCCGTGTGTGCGTGTGCGCGTGCGTGCGTACCCCTCCCCCACTGGCCCCTCCCCCTTCCCTGCCTGGCCCCTCCCCCTTCCTGCCCCCTCCCCTCCCCCTTCCTGGCCCCTCCCCCTCCCCCTGCCTGGCCCCTCCCCTTCCTACTCTCCCCCAGCCTGGCCCCTCCCCCTCCCCCTTCCTGGCCCCTCCCCTTCCTACTCTCCCCCAGCCTGGCCCCACCCCCTCCCCCTGCCTGGCCCCTCCCCCTGCCTGGCCCCTCCCCCTCCCCCTTCCTGGCCCCTCCCCTTCCCCCTGCCTGGCCCCTCCCCCTTCCTGGCCCCTCCCCCTCCCCCTGCCTGGCCCCTCCCCTTCCCCCTGCCTGGCCCCTCCCCCTCCCCCTCCCCCTTCCTGGCCCCTCCCCCTCCCCCTTCTGGCCCCTCCCCCTGTCTGGCCCCTCCCCCTTCCTTAGCATTAGCTTGTTAGCATTAGCTTGTTAGCATGAGCTTGTTAGCATGAGCGTGTTAGCATGTTAGCATTAGCTTGTTAGCATTAGCTTGTTAGCATTATCTTGTTAGCATGAGCTTGTTAGCGTTAGCTTGTTAGCATGTTAGCATTAGCTTGTTAGCATTAGCTTGTTAGCATGTTAGCTTGTTAGCATGAGCTGGTTAGCATGTTAGCTTGTTAGCATGTTAGCATTAACTTGTTAGCATTAGCTGGTTAGCTCGTTAGCATGTTAGCTTGTTAGCATTTGCTTGTTAGCATGTTAGCTCGTTAGCATTAGCTTGTTAGCATTAGCTTGTTAGCATTACCTTGTTAGCGTTAGCTTGTTAGCATGCATTAGCATGTTAGCATTAGCTTGTTAGCATGTTAGCTTGTTAGCATGTTAGCATTAGCTTGTTAGCATTAGCTTGTTAGCATTAGCTGGTTAGCATGTTAGCTTGTTAGCATGTTAGCATTAGCTTGTTAGCATTAGCTGGTTAGCTCGTTAGCATGTTAGCTTGTTAGCATGTTAGCATTTGCTTGTTAGCATGTTAGCTTGTTAGCATTAGCTTGTTAGCATGTTAGCTTGTTAGCATGAGCTGGTTAGCATGTTAGCTTGTTAGCATGTTAGCATTTGCTTGTTAGCATGTTAGCTCGTTAGCATTAGCTTGTTAGCATTAGCTTGTTAGCATTAGCTTGTTAGCATTACCTTGTTAGCGTTAGCTTGTTAGCATGCATTAGCATGTTAGCATTAGCTTGTTAGCATGTTAGCTTGTTAGCATGTTAGCTTGTTAGCATGTTAGCATTAGCTTGCTAGCATAGCTTGTTAGCATGTTAGCATTAACTTGTTACCTTTAGCTTGTTAGCCCCGCAGCGCACCTCGGAGCATTGCCCCGTCGGGCCTATGAGTTGTCGGACAAAAGGATGCCCCCCCATTAGCTTGTTAGCATGTTAGCTTGTTAGCATTAGCTTGTTAGCATTAGCTTGTTAGCATTAGCATGTTAGCATTAGCTTGTTAGCATGTTAGCATTAGCTTGTTAGCATGTTAGCTTGTTGGCCCCTCCCCCTGCCTGGCCCCTCCCCCTTCCTGGCCCCTCCCCCTCCCCCTTCTGGCCCCTCCCCCTCCCCCTCCCCCTCCCCCTTCTGGCCCCTCCCCCTCCCCCTCCCCCTCCCCCTGCCTGGCTGGCCCCTCCCCCTCCCCCTGCCTGGCCCCTCCCCTTCCCCTTGCCTGGCCCCTCCCCTTCCTACTCTCCCCCTGTCTGGCCCCTCCCCCTTCTGGCCCCTCCCCCCCCCCTGCCTGGCCCCTCCCCCTCCCCCTTCCTGGCCCCTCCCCCTTCCTGGCCCCTCCCCCTCCCCATGTCTGGCCCCTCCCCCTCCCCCTTCCTGGCCCCTCCCCCTGCCTGGCCCCTCCCCTTCCCCTTGCCTGGCCCCTCCCCTTCCTACTCTCCCCCTGTCTGGCCCCTCCCCCTTCTGGCCCCTCCCCCTCCCCCCTGCCTGGCCCCTCCCCCTCCCCCTCCCCCTTCCTGGCCCCTCCCCCTTCCTGGCCCCTCCCCCTCCCCATGTCTGGCCCCTCCCCTTCCCCTTGCCTGGCCCCTCCCCTTCCTACTCTCCCCCTGTCTGGCCCCTCCCCCTTCTGGCCCCTCCCCCTCCCCCTGTCTGGCCCCTCCCCTTCCCCTTGCCTGGCCCCTCCCCTTCCTACTCTCCCCCTTCCTGGCCCCTCCCCCTCCCCCTGTCTGGCCCCTCCCCCTCCCCCTTCTGGCCCCTCCCCCTCCCCCTGTCTGGCCCCTCCCCCTTCTGGCCCCTCCCCCTCCCCCCTGCCTGGCCCCTCCCCCTTCCTGGCCCCTCCCCCTCCCCATGTCTGGCCCCTCCCCTTCCCCCTGTCTGGCCCCTCCCCCCTCCCCCTTCTGGCCCCTCCCCCTCCCCTGCCTGGCCCCTCCCCTTCCCCTTGCCTGGCCCCTCCCCTTCCTACTCTCCCCCTGTCTGGCCCCTCCCCCTTCTGGCCCCTCCCCCTCCCCCTGTCTGGCCCCTCCCCTTCCCCTTGCCTGGCCCCTCCCCTTCCTACTCTCCCCCTGCCTGGCCCCTCCCCTTCCCCCTGCCTGGCCCCTCCCCCTCCCCCTGTCTGGCCCCTCCCCCTCCCCCTTCTGGCCCCTCCCCCTTCCTGGCCCCTCCCCTTCCTACTCTCCCCCTTCCTGGCCCCTCCCCCTCCCCCTGTCTGGCCCCTCCCCCTCCCCCTTCTGGCCCCTCCCCTGCCTGGCCCCTCCCCCTCCCCCTTCCTGGCCCCTCCCCCTTCCTGGCCCCTCCCCCTCCCCATGTCTGGCCCCTCCCCTTCCCCTTGCCTGGCCCCTCCCCTTCCTACTCTCCCCCTGTCTGGCCCCTCCCCCTTCTGGCCCCTCCCCCTCCCCCTTCTGGCCCCTCCCCCTCCCCCTGCCTGGCCCCTCCCCTTCCCCCTGCCTGGCCCCTCCCCCTCCCCCTTCTGGCGCCTCCCCCTCCCCTGCCTGGCCCCTCCCCCTTCCTGGCCCCTCCCCCTCCCCCTGTCTGGCCCCTCCCCTTCCCCTTGCCTGGCCCCTCCCCTTCCTACTCTCCCCCTTCCTGGCCCCTCCCCCTCCCCCTGTCTGGCCCCTCCCCCTCCCCCTTCTGGCCCCTCCCCCTCCCCTGCCTGGCCCCTCCCCTTCCCCCTGTCTGGCCCCTCCCCCTCCCCCTTCCTGGCCCCTCCCCCTTCCTGGCCCCTCCCCCTCCCCATGTCTGGCCCCTCCCCTTCCCCTTGCCTGGCCCCTCCCCTTCCTACTCTCCCCCTGTCTGGCCCCTCCCCCTTCTGGCCCCTCCCCCTCCCCCTTCTGGCCCCTCCCCCTCCCCCTGCCTGGCCCCTCCCCTTCCCCCTGCCTGGCCCCTCCCCCTCCCCCTTCTGGCCCCTCCCCCTCCCCCTTCTGGCCCCTCCCCCTCCCCCTGCCTGGCCCCTCCCCTTCCCCCTGCCTGGCCCCTCCCCCTCCCCCTGTCTGGCCCCTCCCCCTCCCCCTTCTGGCCCCTCCCCCTTCCTGGCCCCTCCCCTTCCTACTCTCCCCCTTCCTGGCCCCTCCCCCTCCCCCTGTCTGGCCCCTCCCCCTCCCCCTTCTGGCCCCTCCCCCTCCCCTGCCTGGCCCCTCCCCTTCCCCCTGTCTGGCCCCTCCCCCTTCCTGGCCCCTCCCCCTTCCTGGCCCCTCCCCCTCCCCATGTCTGGCCCCTCCCCTTCCCCTTGCCTGGCCCCTCCCCTTCCTACTCTCCCCCTGTCTGGCCCCTCCCCCTTCTGGCCCCTCCCCCTCCCCTGCCTGGCCCCTCCCCCTTCCTGGCCCCTCCCCCTCCCCATGTCTGGCACCTCCCCTTCCCCTGGCCTGGCCCCTCCACTTCCTACTCTCCCCCTGTCTGGCCCCTCCCCCTCCTGGCCCCTCCCCCTCCCCCTTCTGGCCCCTCCCCCTCCCCCTGCCTGGCCCCTCCCCTTCCCCCTGCCTGGCCCCTCCCCCTTCCTGGCCCCTCCCCTTCCCCTTGCCTGGCCCCTCCCCTTCCTACTCTCCCCCTGCCTGGCCCCTCCCCCTGCCTGGCCCCTCCCCTTGCCCTCTTGCTTAATTGCTTAATTGCCTGGCCAGGCAAGGGGGAGGGGCCAGACAGGGAAGGGGGAGGGGCCAGGGGGGGCAGGCGGGGGGCAGGGAAGGGGGAGGGGCCAAGCACGCACGCAGGGGGAGGGGCCAGGCAGAGAAGGGGGAGGGGCCAGGCAGGGAAGGGGAAGGGGCCAGGCAAGGGGGAGGGGCCAGGCAGGGAAGGGGGAGGGGCCATGGGGGGGGAGGGGCCAGGCGGGGGGGGCAGGCAGGGAAGGGGGAGGGGCCAGGCAAGGGGGAGGGGGGTGGGGCCAGGAAGGGGAGGGGGAGGGGCCAGGAAGGGGGAGGGGCCAGGACGGGGGAGGGGCCAGGCAGGGGGAGGGGCCAGGCAGGGGGAGGGGCCAGGCAGGGGAAGCGTAGGAAGGGGAGGGGCCAGGCAAGGGGAGGGGAGGGGCCAGGCAGGTGGAGGGGGAGAGGCCAGGAAGGGGGAGGGGGCAGGGGGGGGAGGGGCCAGGCGGGGGGGCAGGGGGAGAGTAGGAAGGGGAGGGGCCAGGCAAGAGGAAGGGGAGGGGCCAGACATGGGGAGGGGGAGGGGCCAGGAAGGGGGAGGGGGAGGGGCAGGCAGGCAAGGGGGAGGGGCCAGGCAGGGAAGGGGGAGGGGCCATGGGGGGGGAGGGGCCAGGCGGGGGGGGGCAGGCAGGGAAGGGTGAGGGGGCAGGCAAGGGGGAGGGGCCAGGCAGGGAAGGGGGAGGGGCCAGGGGGGGGCAGGCGGGGGGGGGAGGCAGGGAAGGGGGAGGGGCCAAGCACGCATGCAGGGGGGGGGGCCAGGCAGAGAAGGGGGAGGGGCCAGGCAGGGAAGGGGGAGGGACTAGGGGGTGGGGGCAGGCAGGGAAGGGGGAGGGTCCAAGCACGCACGCAGGGGGAGGGGCCAGGCAAGGGGGGAGGGGCCAGGCAGGGAAGGGGGAGGGACCATGGGGGGGAGGGGCCAGGCGGGGGGGGGGGCAGGCAGGGAAGGGGGAGGGGCAGGCAAGGGGGAGGGGCCAGGCAGGGAAGGGGGAGGGGCCAGGGGGGGGGCAGGCGGGGGGGGCAGGCAGGGAAGGGGGAGGGGCCAAGCACGCATGCAGGGGGAGGGCCAGGCAGGGAAGGGGGAGGGGCCAAGCACGCACGCAGGGGGGAGGGGCCAGGCAAGGGGGAGGGGCCAGGCAGGGAAGGGGGAGGGGCAGGCAGGGAAGGGGGAGGGGCCAGGCAAGGGGGAGGGGCCAGGCAGGGAAGGGGGAGGGGCAGGCAGGCAAGGGGGAGGGGCCAGGCAGGGAAGGGGGAGGGGCCATGGGGGGGGAGGGGCCAGGCGGGGGGGGGGGCAGGCAGGGAAGGGGGAGGGGGCAGGCAAGGGGGAGGGGCCAGGCAGGGAAGGGGGAGGGGCCAGGGGGGGCAGGCGGGGGGGGCAGGCAGGGAAGGGGGAGGGGCCAAGCACGCATGCAGGGGGAGGGGCCAGGCAGAGAAGGGGGAGGGGCCAGGCAGGGAAGGGGGAGGGACCAGGGGGCGGGGGCAGGCAGGGAAGGGGGAGGGGCCAAGCACGCACGCAGGGGGAGGGGCCAGGCAAGGGGGAGGGGCCAGGCAGGGAAGGGGGAGGGCAGGCAGGGAAGGGGGAGGGGCCAGGCAGGGAAGGGGGAGGGACCAGGGGGCGGGGGCAGGCAGGGAAGGGGGAGGGGCCAAGCACGCACGCAGGGGGAGGGATTTGAAAGACTTCAGTGCACTGTGCCTACCCATGATGCGACCGCAGGTCGCATCATGTGTAGGTACAGTGCAAGGAATAAATGTATTCGCCATGTATTTGAAGGAAGTCTGATCCAATCATTTTTAGATTTCTCCAGTTTAATCCTGCGTTTAGGTTTTGTTGTGTTCAAGATCTGATTTTAGGTATGTTTAAGCCTCCAGGGAAATCCGTGTTGAGGTTCTTAATCCACTGTTTTTCATTAAAACGTCTTTGTCCCACTGTCCAGTTGGGATTGTGTTGCAGTCCAGTGCATGTTAAAGCTTCAATGCCATGAGCCATAAAATGTTGCACAAATCTTGTGGTTGTCTTTCTTCCATTGTTAATATTGTATCTGTGTTGTCCCAGCCTTGTACCTATTGTTTTCCCTGTTTCTCCGACATATTGTAAACCACATTTGTTACATGTGATTAAGTAAATGCAGTTGCTCGTTCTGCTTGTTAATCGTTGTTTAATCTCTAAAACGCGTTTTGTAGTTCTATTTTTGACTAATTGTTTGGGTTTGAAGTATTCTGGTCCCTCGCGTGCTGGTGCGTTGATTTCTTTTAGTTTGCTGTGTACTAGATAATCTTTAAGGTTTTTGTTTTTTCTGTAGGCTGATATAATTTTATAATCTTTTAGAAGATCATCCGTTCGGTTCTCAAAGTTCCTTTTTATTCTGTTGTTGGCTAGTGTGCTCTGTGTTGAATAACTGGTTATCAGGGCCAATTTAGGGCCTGGATCTCGTACTCTTATTTCTAAAAAAGTACTTTGAGCTTTCCGGAGGAATGTCCTAGTGTATCCCCTTGGTCTAAGTGCTTTAAATAGTTATAGCTATTTCGGACTGGTTGGTCCTTCTTCAGGCAAGATTCTGTTAAGAATGATTAGTTGTGCTGTCACCCTGGTTTTTATGTGTTCCTAATGGTGGGCGTGACCTAGTAGTCTTTGGCCAATTAGCTTTGATGGGTGTGGTTTCTTTAGCCATTGTTTCACCCTGTCCAACCAGAATCAATGGGTTTGTGTTCCATTGTTCTGGATTTTTTCATTTGTGGTTTTGGTTTTAGTAGAGATAAGATGTCTCTAATAGAGAATCAATAATAATTATAAAAGAATTTCCTCCGGTTTACAGGTACTAACTCGGGGGGGATTTGAAAGACTTCAGTGCACTGTGCCTACCCATGATGCGACCGCAGGTCGCATCATGTGTAGGTACAGTGCAAGGAATAAATGTATTCGCCATGTATTTGAAGGAAGTCTGATCCAATCATTTTTAGATTTCTCCAGTTTAATCCTGCGTTTAGGTTTTGTTGTGTTCAAGATCTGATTTTAGGTATGTTTAAGCCTCCAGGGAAATCCGTGTTGAGGTTCTTAATCCACTGTTTTTCATTAAAACGTCTTTGTCCCACTGTCCAGTTGGGATTGTGTTGCAGTCCAGTGCATGTTAAAGCTTCAATGCCATGAGCCATAAAATGTTGCACAAATCTTGTGGTTGTCTTTCTTCCATTGTTAATATTGTATCTGTGTTGTCCCAGCCTTGTACCTATTGTTTTCCCTGTTTCTCCGACATATTGTAAACCACATTTGTTACATGTGATTAAGTAAATGCAGTTGCTCGTTCTGCTTGTTAATCGTTGTTTAATCTCTAAAACGCGTTTTGTAGTTCTATTTTTGACTAATTGTTTGGGTTTGAAGTATTCTGGTCCCTCGCGTGCTGGTGCGTTGATTTCTTTTAGTTTGCTGTGTACTAGATAATCTTTAAGGTTTTTGTTTTTTCTGTAGGCTGATATAATTTTATAATCTTTTAGAAGATCATCCGTTCGGTTCTCAAAGTTCCTTTTTATTCTGTTGTTGGCTAGTGTGCTCTGTGTTGAATAACTGGTTATCAGGGCCAATTTAGGGCCTGGATCTCGTACTCTTATTTCTAAAAAAGTACTTTGAGCTTTCCGGAGGAATGTCCTAGTGTATCCCCTTGGTCTAAGTGCTTTAAATAGTTATAGCTATTTCGGACTGGTTGGTCCTTCTTCAGGCAAGATTCTGTTAAGAATGATTAGTTGTGCTGTCACCCTGGTTTTTATGTGTTCCTAATGGTGGGCGTGACCTAGTAGTCTTTGGCCAATTAGCTTTGATGGGTGTGGTTTCTTTAGCCATTGTTTCACCCTGTCCAACCAGAATCAATGGGTTTGTGTTCCATTGTTCTGGATTTTTTCATTTGTGGTTTTGGTTTTAGTAGAGATAAGATGTCTCTAATAGAGAATCAATAATAATTATAAAAGAATTTCCTCCGGTTTACAGGTACTAACTCGGGGGGGATTTGAAAGACTTCAGTGCACTGTGCCTACCCATGATGCGACCGCAGGTCGCATCATGTGTAGGTACAGTGCAAGGAATAAATGTATTCGCCATGTATTTGAAGGAAGTCTGATCCAATCATTTTTAGATTTCTCCAGTTTAATCCTGCGTTTAGGTTTTGTTGTGTTCAAGATCTGATTTTAGGTATGTTTAAGCCTCCAGGGAAATCCGTGTTGAGGTTCTTAATCCACTGTTTTTCATTAAAACGTCTTTGTCCCACTGTCCAGTTGGGATTGTGTTGCAGTCCAGTGCATGTTAAAGCTTCAATGCCATGAGCCATAAAATGTTGCACAAATCTTGTGGTTGTCTTTCTTCCATTGTTAATATTGTATCTGTGTTGTCCCAGCCTTGTACCTATTGTTTTCCCTGTTTCTCCGACATATTGTAAACCACATTTGTTACATGTGATTAAGTAAATGCAGTTGCTCGTTCTGCTTGTTAATCGTTGTTTAATCTCTAAAACGCGTTTTGTAGTTCTATTTTTGACTAATTGTTTGGGTTTGAAGTATTCTGGTCCCTCGCGTGCTGGTGCGTTGATTTCTTTTAGTTTGCTGTGTACTAGATAATCTTTAAGGTTTTTGTTTTTTCTGTAGGCTGATATAATTTTATAATCTTTTAGAAGATCATCCGTTCGGTTCTCAAAGTTCCTTTTTATTCTGTTGTTGGCTAGTGTGCTCTGTGTTGAATAACTGGTTATCAGGGCCAATTTAGGGCCTGGATCTCGTACTCTTATTTCTAAAAAAGTACTTTGAGCTTTCCGGAGGAATGTCCTAGTGTATCCCCTTGGTCTAAGTGCTTTAAATAGTTATAGCTATTTCGGACTGGTTGGTCCTTCTTCAGGCAAGATTCTGTTAAGAATGATTAGTTGTGCTGTCACCCTGGTTTTTATGTGTTCCTAATGGTGGGCGTGACCTAGTAGTCTTTGGCCAATTAGCTTTGATGGGTGTGGTTTCTTTAGCCATTGTTTCACCCTGTCCAACCAGAATCAATGGGTTTGTGTTCCATTGTTCTGGATTTTTTCATTTGTGGTTTTGGTTTTAGTAGAGATAAGATGTCTCTAATAGAGAATCAATAATAATTATAAAAGAATTTCCTCCGGTTTACAGGTACTAACTCGGGGGGGATTTGAAAGACTTCAGTGCACTGTGCCTACCCATGATGCGACCGCAGGTCGCATCATGTGTAGGTACAGTGCAAGGAATAAATGTATTCGCCATGTATTTGAAGGAAGTCTGATCCAATCATTTTTAGATTTCTCCAGTTTAATCCTGCGTTTAGGTTTTGTTGTGTTCAAGATCTGATTTTAGGTATGTTTAAGCCTCCAGGGAAATCCGTGTTGAGGTTCTTAATCCACTGTTTTTCATTAAAACGTCTTTGTCCCACTGTCCAGTTGGGATTGTGTTGCAGTCCAGTGCATGTTAAAGCTTCAATGCCATGAGCCATAAAATGTTGCACAAATCTTGTGGTTGTCTTTCTTCCATTGTTAATATTGTATCTGTGTTGTCCCAGCCTTGTACCTATTGTTTTCCCTGTTTCTCCGACATATTGTAAACCACATTTGTTACATGTGATTAAGTAAATGCAGTTGCTCGTTCTGCTTGTTAATCGTTGTTTAATCTCTAAAACGCGTTTTGTAGTTCTATTTTTGACTAATTGTTTGGGTTTGAAGTATTCTGGTCCCTCGCGTGCTGGTGCGTTGATTTCTTTTAGTTTGCTGTGTACTAGATAATCTTTAAGGTTTTTGTTTTTTCTGTAGGCTGATATAATTTTATAATCTTTTAGAAGATCATCCGTTCGGTTCTCAAAGTTCCTTTTTATTCTGTTGTTGGCTAGTGTGCTCTGTGTTGAATAACTGGTTATCAGGGCCAATTTAGGGCCTGGATCTCGTACTCTTATTTCTAAAAAAGTACTTTGAGCTTTCCGGAGGAATGTCCTAGTGTATCCCCTTGGTCTAAGTGCTTTAAATAGTTATAGCTATTTCGGACTGGTTGGTCCTTCTTCAGGCAAGATTCTGTTAAGAATGATTAGTTGTGCTGTCACCCTGGTTTTTATGTGTTCCTAATGGTGGGCGTGACCTAGTAGTCTTTGGCCAATTAGCTTTGATGGGTGTGGTTTCTTTAGCCATTGTTTCACCCTGTCCAACCAGAATCAATGGGTTTGTGTTCCATTGTTCTGGATTTTTTCATTTGTGGTTTTGGTTTTAGTAGAGATAAGATGTCTCTAATAGAGAATCAATAATAATTATAAAAGAATTTCCTCCGGTTTACAGGTACTAACTCGGGGGGGATTTGAAAGACTTCAGTGCACTGTGCCTACCCATGATGCGACCGCAGGTCGCATCATGTGTAGGTACAGTGCAAGGAATAAATGTATTCGCCATGTATTTGAAGGAAGTCTGATCCAATCATTTTTAGATTTCTCCAGTTTAATCCTGCGTTTAGGTTTTGTTGTGTTCAAGATCTGATTTTAGGTATGTTTAAGCCTCCAGGGAAATCCGTGTTGAGGTTCTTAATCCACTGTTTTTCATTAAAACGTCTTTGTCCCACTGTCCAGTTGGGATTGTGTTGCAGTCCAGTGCATGTTAAAGCTTCAATGCCATGAGCCATAAAATGTTGCACAAATCTTGTGGTTGTCTTTCTTCCATTGTTAATATTGTATCTGTGTTGTCCCAGCCTTGTACCTATTGTTTTCCCTGTTTCTCCGACATATTGTAAACCACATTTGTTACATGTGATTAAGTAAATGCAGTTGCTCGTTCTGCTTGTTAATCGTTGTTTAATCTCTAAAACGCGTTTTGTAGTTCTATTTTTGACTAATTGTTTGGGTTTGAAGTATTCTGGTCCCTCGCGTGCTGGTGCGTTGATTTCTTTTAGTTTGCTGTGTACTAGATAATCTTTAAGGTTTTTGTTTTTTCTGTAGGCTGATATAATTTTATAATCTTTTAGAAGATCATCCGTTCGGTTCTCAAAGTTCCTTTTTATTCTGTTGTTGGCTAGTGTGCTCTGTGTTGAATAACTGGTTATCAGGGCCAATTTAGGGCCTGGATCTCGTACTCTTATTTCTAAAAAAGTACTTTGAGCTTTCCGGAGGAATGTCCTAGTGTATCCCCTTGGTCTAAGTGCTTTAAATAGTTATAGCTATTTCGGACTGGTTGGTCCTTCTTCAGGCAAGATTCTGTTAAGAATGATTAGTTGTGCTGTCACCCTGGTTTTTATGTGTTCCTAATGGTGGGCGTGACCTAGTAGTCTTTGGCCAATTAGCTTTGATGGGTGTGGTTTCTTTAGCCATTGTTTCACCCTGTCCAACCAGAATCAATGGGTTTGTGTTCCATTGTTCTGGATTTTTTCATTTGTGGTTTTGGTTTTAGTAGAGATAAGATGTCTCTAATAGAGAATCAATAATAATTATAAAAGAATTTCCTCCGGTTTACAGGTACTAACTCGGGGGGGATTTGAAAGACTTCAGTGCACTGTGCCTACCCATGATGCGACCGCAGGTCGCATCATGTGTAGGTACAGTGCAAGGAATAAATGTATTCGCCATGTATTTGAAGGAAGTCTGATCCAATCATTTTTAGATTTCTCCAGTTTAATCCTGCGTTTAGGTTTTGTTGTGTTCAAGATCTGATTTTAGGTATGTTTAAGCCTCCAGGGAAATCCGTGTTGAGGTTCTTAATCCACTGTTTTTCATTAAAACGTCTTTGTCCCACTGTCCAGTTGGGATTGTGTTGCAGTCCAGTGCATGTTAAAGCTTCAATGCCATGAGCCATAAAATGTTGCACAAATCTTGTGGTTGTCTTTCTTCCATTGTTAATATTGTATCTGTGTTGTCCCAGCCTTGTACCTATTGTTTTCCCTGTTTCTCCGACATATTGTAAACCACATTTGTTACATGTGATTAAGTAAATGCAGTTGCTCGTTCTGCTTGTTAATCGTTGTTTAATCTCTAAAACGCGTTTTGTAGTTCTATTTTTGACTAATTGTTTGGGTTTGAAGTATTCTGGTCCCTCGCGTGCTGGTGCGTTGATTTCTTTTAGTTTGCTGTGTACTAGATAATCTTTAAGGTTTTTGTTTTTTCTGTAGGCTGATATAATTTTATAATCTTTTAGAAGATCATCCGTTCGGTTCTCAAAGTTCCTTTTTATTCTGTTGTTGGCTAGTGTGCTCTGTGTTGAATAACTGGTTATCAGGGCCAATTTAGGGCCTGGATCTCGTACTCTTATTTCTAAAAAAGTACTTTGAGCTTTCCGGAGGAATGTCCTAGTGTATCCCCTTGGTCTAAGTGCTTTAAATAGTTATAGCTATTTCGGACTGGTTGGTCCTTCTTCAGGCAAGATTCTGTTAAGAATGATTAGTTGTGCTGTCACCCTGGTTTTTATGTGTTCCTAATGGTGGGCGTGACCTAGTAGTCTTTGGCCAATTAGCTTTGATGGGTGTGGTTTCTTTAGCCATTGTTTCACCCTGTCCAACCAGAATCAATGGGTTTGTGTTCCATTGTTCTGGATTTTTTCATTTGTGGTTTTGGTTTTAGTAGAGATAAGATGTCTCTAATAGAGAATCAATAATAATTATAAAAGAATTTCCTCCGGTTTACAGGTACTAACTCGGGGGGGATTTGAAAGACTTCAGTGCACTGTGCCTACCCATGATGCGACCGCAGGTCGCATCATGTGTAGGTACAGTGCAAGGAATAAATGTATTCGCCATGTATTTGAAGGAAGTCTGATCCAATCATTTTTAGATTTCTCCAGTTTAATCCTGCGTTTAGGTTTTGTTGTGTTCAAGATCTGATTTTAGGTATGTTTAAGCCTCCAGGGAAATCCGTGTTGAGGTTCTTAATCCACTGTTTTTCATTAAAACGTCTTTGTCCCACTGTCCAGTTGGGATTGTGTTGCAGTCCAGTGCATGTTAAAGCTTCAATGCCATGAGCCATAAAATGTTGCACAAATCTTGTGGTTGTCTTTCTTCCATTGTTAATATTGTATCTGTGTTGTCCCAGCCTTGTACCTATTGTTTTCCCTGTTTCTCCGACATATTGTAAACCACATTTGTTACATGTGATTAAGTAAATGCAGTTGCTCGTTCTGCTTGTTAATCGTTGTTTAATCTCTAAAACGCGTTTTGTAGTTCTATTTTTGACTAATTGTTTGGGTTTGAAGTATTCTGGTCCCTCGCGTGCTGGTGCGTTGATTTCTTTTAGTTTGCTGTGTACTAGATAATCTTTAAGGTTTTTGTTTTTTCTGTAGGCTGATATAATTTTATAATCTTTTAGAAGATCATCCGTTCGGTTCTCAAAGTTCCTTTTTATTCTGTTGTTGGCTAGTGTGCTCTGTGTTGAATAACTGGTTATCAGGGCCAATTTAGGGCCTGGATCTCGTACTCTTATTTCTAAAAAAGTACTTTGAGCTTTCCGGAGGAATGTCCTAGTGTATCCCCTTGGTCTAAGTGCTTTAAATAGTTATAGCTATTTCGGACTGGTTGGTCCTTCTTCAGGCAAGATTCTGTTAAGAATGATTAGTTGTGCTGTCACCCTGGTTTTTATGTGTTCCTAATGGTGGGCGTGACCTAGTAGTCTTTGGCCAATTAGCTTTGATGGGTGTGGTTTCTTTAGCCATTGTTTCACCCTGTCCAACCAGAATCAATGGGTTTGTGTTCCATTGTTCTGGATTTTTTCATTTGTGGTTTTGGTTTTAGTAGAGATAAGATGTCTCTAATAGAGAATCAATAATAATTATAAAAGAATTTCCTCCGGTTTACAGGTACTAACTCGGGGGGGATTTGAAAGACTTCAGTGCACTGTGCCTACCCATGATGCGACCGCAGGTCGCATCATGTGTAGGTACAGTGCAAGGAATAAATGTATTCGCCATGTATTTGAAGGAAGTCTGATCCAATCATTTTTAGATTTCTCCAGTTTAATCCTGCGTTTAGGTTTTGTTGTGTTCAAGATCTGATTTTAGGTATGTTTAAGCCTCCAGGGAAATCCGTGTTGAGGTTCTTAATCCACTGTTTTTCATTAAAACGTCTTTGTCCCACTGTCCAGTTGGGATTGTGTTGCAGTCCAGTGCATGTTAAAGCTTCAATGCCATGAGCCATAAAATGTTGCACAAATCTTGTGGTTGTCTTTCTTCCATTGTTAATATTGTATCTGTGTTGTCCCAGCCTTGTACCTATTGTTTTCCCTGTTTCTCCGACATATTGTAAACCACATTTGTTACATGTGATTAAGTAAATGCAGTTGCTCGTTCTGCTTGTTAATCGTTGTTTAATCTCTAAAACGCGTTTTGTAGTTCTATTTTTGACTAATTGTTTGGGTTTGAAGTATTCTGGTCCCTCGCGTGCTGGTGCGTTGATTTCTTTTAGTTTGCTGTGTACTAGATAATCTTTAAGGTTTTTGTTTTTTCTGTAGGCTGATATAATTTTATAATCTTTTAGAAGATCATCCGTTCGGTTCTCAAAGTTCCTTTTTATTCTGTTGTTGGCTAGTGTGCTCTGTGTTGAATAACTGGTTATCAGGGCCAATTTAGGGCCTGGATCTCGTACTCTTATTTCTAAAAAAGTACTTTGAGCTTTCCGGAGGAATGTCCTAGTGTATCCCCTTGGTCTAAGTGCTTTAAATAGTTATAGCTATTTCGGACTGGTTGGTCCTTCTTCAGGCAAGATTCTGTTAAGAATGATTAGTTGTGCTGTCACCCTGGTTTTTATGTGTTCCTAATGGTGGGCGTGACCTAGTAGTCTTTGGCCAATTAGCTTTGATGGGTGTGGTTTCTTTAGCCATTGTTTCACCCTGTCCAACCAGAATCAATGGGTTTGTGTTCCATTGTTCTGGATTTTTTCATTTGTGGTTTTGGTTTTAGTAGAGATAAGATGTCTCTAATAGAGAATCAATAATAATTATAAAAGAATTTCCTCCGGTTTACAGGTACTAACTCGGGGGGGATTTGAAAGACTTCAGTGCACTGTGCCTACCCATGATGCGACCGCAGGTCGCATCATGTGTAGGTACAGTGCAAGGAATAAATGTATTCGCCATGTATTTGAAGGAAGTCTGATCCAATCATTTTTAGATTTCTCCAGTTTAATCCTGCGTTTAGGTTTTGTTGTGTTCAAGATCTGATTTTAGGTATGTTTAAGCCTCCAGGGAAATCCGTGTTGAGGTTCTTAATCCACTGTTTTTCATTAAAACGTCTTTGTCCCACTGTCCAGTTGGGATTGTGTTGCAGTCCAGTGCATGTTAAAGCTTCAATGCCATGAGCCATAAAATGTTGCACAAATCTTGTGGTTGTCTTTCTTCCATTGTTAATATTGTATCTGTGTTGTCCCAGCCTTGTACCTATTGTTTTCCCTGTTTCTCCGACATATTGTAAACCACATTTGTTACATGTGATTAAGTAAATGCAGTTGCTCGTTCTGCTTGTTAATCGTTGTTTAATCTCTAAAACGCGTTTTGTAGTTCTATTTTTGACTAATTGTTTGGGTTTGAAGTATTCTGGTCCCTCGCGTGCTGGTGCGTTGATTTCTTTTAGTTTGCTGTGTACTAGATAATCTTTAAGGTTTTTGTTTTTTCTGTAGGCTGATATAATTTTATAATCTTTTAGAAGATCATCCGTTCGGTTCTCAAAGTTCCTTTTTATTCTGTTGTTGGCTAGTGTGCTCTGTGTTGAATAACTGGTTATCAGGGCCAATTTAGGGCCTGGATCTCGTACTCTTATTTCTAAAAAAGTACTTTGAGCTTTCCGGAGGAATGTCCTAGTGTATCCCCTTGGTCTAAGTGCTTTAAATAGTTATAGCTATTTCGGACTGGTTGGTCCTTCTTCAGGCAAGATTCTGTTAAGAATGATTAGTTGTGCTGTCACCCTGGTTTTTATGTGTTCCTAATGGTGGGCGTGACCTAGTAGTCTTTGGCCAATTAGCTTTGATGGGTGTGGTTTCTTTAGCCATTGTTTCACCCTGTCCAACCAGAATCAATGGGTTTGTGTTCCATTGTTCTGGATTTTTTCATTTGTGGTTTTGGTTTTAGTAGAGATAAGATGTCTCTAATAGAGAATCAATAATAATTATAAAAGAATTTCCTCCGGTTTACAGGTACTAACTCGGGGGGGATTTGAAAGACTTCAGTGCACTGTGCCTACCCATGATGCGACCGCAGGTCGCATCATGTGTAGGTACAGTGCAAGGAATAAATGTATTCGCCATGTATTTGAAGGAAGTCTGATCCAATCATTTTTAGATTTCTCCAGTTTAATCCTGCGTTTAGGTTTTGTTGTGTTCAAGATCTGATTTTAGGTATGTTTAAGCCTCCAGGGAAATCCGTGTTGAGGTTCTTAATCCACTGTTTTTCATTAAAACGTCTTTGTCCCACTGTCCAGTTGGGATTGTGTTGCAGTCCAGTGCATGTTAAAGCTTCAATGCCATGAGCCATAAAATGTTGCACAAATCTTGTGGTTGTCTTTCTTCCATTGTTAATATTGTATCTGTGTTGTCCCAGCCTTGTACCTATTGTTTTCCCTGTTTCTCCGACATATTGTAAACCACATTTGTTACATGTGATTAAGTAAATGCAGTTGCTCGTTCTGCTTGTTAATCGTTGTTTAATCTCTAAAACGCGTTTTGTAGTTCTATTTTTGACTAATTGTTTGGGTTTGAAGTATTCTGGTCCCTCGCGTGCTGGTGCGTTGATTTCTTTTAGTTTGCTGTGTACTAGATAATCTTTAAGGTTTTTGTTTTTTCTGTAGGCTGATATAATTTTATAATCTTTTAGAAGATCATCCGTTCGGTTCTCAAAGTTCCTTTTTATTCTGTTGTTGGCTAGTGTGCTCTGTGTTGAATAACTGGTTATCAGGGCCAATTTAGGGCCTGGATCTCGTACTCTTATTTCTAAAAAAGTACTTTGAGCTTTCCGGAGGAATGTCCTAGTGTATCCCCTTGGTCTAAGTGCTTTAAATAGTTATAGCTATTTCGGACTGGTTGGTCCTTCTTCAGGCAAGATTCTGTTAAGAATGATTAGTTGTGCTGTCACCCTGGTTTTTATGTGTTCCTAATGGTGGGCGTGACCTAGTAGTCTTTGGCCAATTAGCTTTGATGGGTGTGGTTTCTTTAGCCATTGTTTCACCCTGTCCAACCAGAATCAATGGGTTTGTGTTCCATTGTTCTGGATTTTTTCATTTGTGGTTTTGGTTTTAGTAGAGATAAGATGTCTCTAATAGAGAATCAATAATAATTATAAAAGAATTTCCTCCGGTTTACAGGTACTAACTCGGGGGGGATTTGAAAGACTTCAGTGCACTGTGCCTACCCATGATGCGACCGCAGGTCGCATCATGTGTAGGTACAGTGCAAGGAATAAATGTATTCGCCATGTATTTGAAGGAAGTCTGATCCAATCATTTTTAGATTTCTCCAGTTTAATCCTGCGTTTAGGTTTTGTTGTGTTCAAGATCTGATTTTAGGTATGTTTAAGCCTCCAGGGAAATCCGTGTTGAGGTTCTTAATCCACTGTTTTTCATTAAAACGTCTTTGTCCCACTGTCCAGTTGGGATTGTGTTGCAGTCCAGTGCATGTTAAAGCTTCAATGCCATGAGCCATAAAATGTTGCACAAATCTTGTGGTTGTCTTTCTTCCATTGTTAATATTGTATCTGTGTTGTCCCAGCCTTGTACCTATTGTTTTCCCTGTTTCTCCGACATATTGTAAACCACATTTGTTACATGTGATTAAGTAAATGCAGTTGCTCGTTCTGCTTGTTAATCGTTGTTTAATCTCTAAAACGCGTTTTGTAGTTCTATTTTTGACTAATTGTTTGGGTTTGAAGTATTCTGGTCCCTCGCGTGCTGGTGCGTTGATTTCTTTTAGTTTGCTGTGTACTAGATAATCTTTAAGGTTTTTGTTTTTTCTGTAGGCTGATATAATTTTATAATCTTTTAGAAGATCATCCGTTCGGTTCTCAAAGTTCCTTTTTATTCTGTTGTTGGCTAGTGTGCTCTGTGTTGAATAACTGGTTATCAGGGCCAATTTAGGGCCTGGATCTCGTACTCTTATTTCTAAAAAAGTACTTTGAGCTTTCCGGAGGAATGTCCTAGTGTATCCCCTTGGTCTAAGTGCTTTAAATAGTTATAGCTATTTCGGACTGGTTGGTCCTTCTTCAGGCAAGATTCTGTTAAGAATGATTAGTTGTGCTGTCACCCTGGTTTTTATGTGTTCCTAATGGTGGGCGTGACCTAGTAGTCTTTGGCCAATTAGCTTTGATGGGTGTGGTTTCTTTAGCCATTGTTTCACCCTGTCCAACCAGAATCAATGGGTTTGTGTTCCATTGTTCTGGATTTTTTCATTTGTGGTTTTGGTTTTAGTAGAGATAAGATGTCTCTAATAGAGAATCAATAATAATTATAAAAGAATTTCCTCCGGTTTACAGGTACTAACTCGGGGGGGATTTGAAAGACTTCAGTGCACTGTGCCTACCCATGATGCGACCGCAGGTCGCATCATGTGTAGGTACAGTGCAAGGAATAAATGTATTCGCCATGTATTTGAAGGAAGTCTGATCCAATCATTTTTAGATTTCTCCAGTTTAATCCTGCGTTTAGGTTTTGTTGTGTTCAAGATCTGATTTTAGGTATGTTTAAGCCTCCAGGGAAATCCGTGTTGAGGTTCTTAATCCACTGTTTTTCATTAAAACGTCTTTGTCCCACTGTCCAGTTGGGATTGTGTTGCAGTCCAGTGCATGTTAAAGCTTCAATGCCATGAGCCATAAAATGTTGCACAAATCTTGTGGTTGTCTTTCTTCCATTGTTAATATTGTATCTGTGTTGTCCCAGCCTTGTACCTATTGTTTTCCCTGTTTCTCCGACATATTGTAAACCACATTTGTTACATGTGATTAAGTAAATGCAGTTGCTCGTTCTGCTTGTTAATCGTTGTTTAATCTCTAAAACGCGTTTTGTAGTTCTATTTTTGACTAATTGTTTGGGTTTGAAGTATTCTGGTCCCTCGCGTGCTGGTGCGTTGATTTCTTTTAGTTTGCTGTGTACTAGATAATCTTTAAGGTTTTTGTTTTTTCTGTAGGCTGATATAATTTTATAATCTTTTAGAAGATCATCCGTTCGGTTCTCAAAGTTCCTTTTTATTCTGTTGTTGGCTAGTGTGCTCTGTGTTGAATAACTGGTTATCAGGGCCAATTTAGGGCCTGGATCTCGTACTCTTATTTCTAAAAAAGTACTTTGAGCTTTCCGGAGGAATGTCCTAGTGTATCCCCTTGGTCTAAGTGCTTTAAATAGTTATAGCTATTTCGGACTGGTTGGTCCTTCTTCAGGCAAGATTCTGTTAAGAATGATTAGTTGTGCTGTCACCCTGGTTTTTATGTGTTCCTAATGGTGGGCGTGACCTAGTAGTCTTTGGCCAATTAGCTTTGATGGGTGTGGTTTCTTTAGCCATTGTTTCACCCTGTCCAACCAGAATCAATGGGTTTGTGTTCCATTGTTCTGGATTTTTTCATTTGTGGTTTTGGTTTTAGTAGAGATAAGATGTCTCTAATAGAGAATCAATAATAATTATAAAAGAATTTCCTCCGGTTTACAGGTACTAACTCGGGGGGGATTTGAAAGACTTCAGTGCACTGTGCCTACCCATGATGCGACCGCAGGTCGCATCATGTGTAGGTACAGTGCAAGGAATAAATGTATTCGCCATGTATTTGAAGGAAGTCTGATCCAATCATTTTTAGATTTCTCCAGTTTAATCCTGCGTTTAGGTTTTGTTGTGTTCAAGATCTGATTTTAGGTATGTTTAAGCCTCCAGGGAAATCCGTGTTGAGGTTCTTAATCCACTGTTTTTCATTAAAACGTCTTTGTCCCACTGTCCAGTTGGGATTGTGTTGCAGTCCAGTGCATGTTAAAGCTTCAATGCCATGAGCCATAAAATGTTGCACAAATCTTGTGGTTGTCTTTCTTCCATTGTTAATATTGTATCTGTGTTGTCCCAGCCTTGTACCTATTGTTTTCCCTGTTTCTCCGACATATTGTAAACCACATTTGTTACATGTGATTAAGTAAATGCAGTTGCTCGTTCTGCTTGTTAATCGTTGTTTAATCTCTAAAACGCGTTTTGTAGTTCTATTTTTGACTAATTGTTTGGGTTTGAAGTATTCTGGTCCCTCGCGTGCTGGTGCGTTGATTTCTTTTAGTTTGCTGTGTACTAGATAATCTTTAAGGTTTTTGTTTTTTCTGTAGGCTGATATAATTTTATAATCTTTTAGAAGATCATCCGTTCGGTTCTCAAAGTTCCTTTTTATTCTGTTGTTGGCTAGTGTGCTCTGTGTTGAATAACTGGTTATCAGGGCCAATTTAGGGCCTGGATCTCGTACTCTTATTTCTAAAAAAGTACTTTGAGCTTTCCGGAGGAATGTCCTAGTGTATCCCCTTGGTCTAAGTGCTTTAAATAGTTATAGCTATTTCGGACTGGTTGGTCCTTCTTCAGGCAAGATTCTGTTAAGAATGATTAGTTGTGCTGTCACCCTGGTTTTTATGTGTTCCTAATGGTGGGCGTGACCTAGTAGTCTTTGGCCAATTAGCTTTGATGGGTGTGGTTTCTTTAGCCATTGTTTCACCCTGTCCAACCAGAATCAATGGGTTTGTGTTCCATTGTTCTGGATTTTTTCATTTGTGGTTTTGGTTTTAGTAGAGATAAGATGTCTCTAATAGAGAATCAATAATAATTATAAAAGAATTTCCTCCGGTTTACAGGTACTAACTCGGGGGGGATTTGAAAGACTTCAGTGCACTGTGCCTACCCATGATGCGACCGCAGGTCGCATCATGTGTAGGTACAGTGCAAGGAATAAATGTATTCGCCATGTATTTGAAGGAAGTCTGATCCAATCATTTTTAGATTTCTCCAGTTTAATCCTGCGTTTAGGTTTTGTTGTGTTCAAGATCTGATTTTAGGTATGTTTAAGCCTCCAGGGAAATCCGTGTTGAGGTTCTTAATCCACTGTTTTTCATTAAAACGTCTTTGTCCCACTGTCCAGTTGGGATTGTGTTGCAGTCCAGTGCATGTTAAAGCTTCAATGCCATGAGCCATAAAATGTTGCACAAATCTTGTGGTTGTCTTTCTTCCATTGTTAATATTGTATCTGTGTTGTCCCAGCCTTGTACCTATTGTTTTCCCTGTTTCTCCGACATATTGTAAACCACATTTGTTACATGTGATTAAGTAAATGCAGTTGCTCGTTCTGCTTGTTAATCGTTGTTTAATCTCTAAAACGCGTTTTGTAGTTCTATTTTTGACTAATTGTTTGGGTTTGAAGTATTCTGGTCCCTCGCGTGCTGGTGCGTTGATTTCTTTTAGTTTGCTGTGTACTAGATAATCTTTAAGGTTTTTGTTTTTTCTGTAGGCTGATATAATTTTATAATCTTTTAGAAGATCATCCGTTCGGTTCTCAAAGTTCCTTTTTATTCTGTTGTTGGCTAGTGTGCTCTGTGTTGAATAACTGGTTATCAGGGCCAATTTAGGGCCTGGATCTCGTACTCTTATTTCTAAAAAAGTACTTTGAGCTTTCCGGAGGAATGTCCTAGTGTATCCCCTTGGTCTAAGTGCTTTAAATAGTTATAGCTATTTCGGACTGGTTGGTCCTTCTTCAGGCAAGATTCTGTTAAGAATGATTAGTTGTGCTGTCACCCTGGTTTTTATGTGTTCCTAATGGTGGGCGTGACCTAGTAGTCTTTGGCCAATTAGCTTTGATGGGTGTGGTTTCTTTAGCCATTGTTTCACCCTGTCCAACCAGAATCAATGGGTTTGTGTTCCATTGTTCTGGATTTTTTCATTTGTGGTTTTGGTTTTAGTAGAGATAAGATGTCTCTAATAGAGAATCAATAATAATTATAAAAGAATTTCCTCCGGTTTACAGGTACTAACTCGGGGGGGATTTGAAAGACTTCAGTGCACTGTGCCTACCCATGATGCGACCGCAGGTCGCATCATGTGTAGGTACAGTGCAAGGAATAAATGTATTCGCCATGTATTTGAAGGAAGTCTGATCCAATCATTTTTAGATTTCTCCAGTTTAATCCTGCGTTTAGGTTTTGTTGTGTTCAAGATCTGATTTTAGGTATGTTTAAGCCTCCAGGGAAATCCGTGTTGAGGTTCTTAATCCACTGTTTTTCATTAAAACGTCTTTGTCCCACTGTCCAGTTGGGATTGTGTTGCAGTCCAGTGCATGTTAAAGCTTCAATGCCATGAGCCATAAAATGTTGCACAAATCTTGTGGTTGTCTTTCTTCCATTGTTAATATTGTATCTGTGTTGTCCCAGCCTTGTACCTATTGTTTTCCCTGTTTCTCCGACATATTGTAAACCACATTTGTTACATGTGATTAAGTAAATGCAGTTGCTCGTTCTGCTTGTTAATCGTTGTTTAATCTCTAAAACGCGTTTTGTAGTTCTATTTTTGACTAATTGTTTGGGTTTGAAGTATTCTGGTCCCTCGCGTGCTGGTGCGTTGATTTCTTTTAGTTTGCTGTGTACTAGATAATCTTTAAGGTTTTTGTTTTTTCTGTAGGCTGATATAATTTTATAATCTTTTAGAAGATCATCCGTTCGGTTCTCAAAGTTCCTTTTTATTCTGTTGTTGGCTAGTGTGCTCTGTGTTGAATAACTGGTTATCAGGGCCAATTTAGGGCCTGGATCTCGTACTCTTATTTCTAAAAAAGTACTTTGAGCTTTCCGGAGGAATGTCCTAGTGTATCCCCTTGGTCTAAGTGCTTTAAATAGTGTTTTACAAGCTATTTTGAAATCACTTCTTTGCGTGCAAATCCTATGGAATCTTAGTAGTTGTGATTTGACTATCCCTGTGTAACAGTGTGTCGGGTGGAATGACGTTTTGTGTAATAGGGCGTGGGTGTCTGTTTCTTTAAAGAATACTTTTAAGTCTAGTTTCCCATTTGTGTTAAAGTTTGGGCCCTTGAAGATTGTTACATCAAGAAAGTCAATCCTTTCAGTGTGTGTCACAAATTTTATCGTTATGGATCTGTGATGGCTATTAAGAACATCAATAAATTCCTGGAAATCTTCCTTGCTATGTTCCCATATTCCAAAAATATCATCCAGAAATCTATAATAATGTGTTGGTTTAAGTCTGCATTTTTCTAGTGCTGTCTGTTCCCATATGCTCATGTAAATGTTTGCATAAGATGGTGCAAATCGCTTTCCCATGGCCGTCCCTTTGATTTGTAGATAACATTTGTTGTTAAAGGAAAAATCATTCTGGGTTAGATTTAAGTCTAGTAATTGGAGTAATTCCTCTTCTGGTCGATTTGTGTCTGGGTACTTATTAAATACTTCTTTAATTGCCAGTAGGCCTGCTTCTGTCTCAATGTTTGTGTAGAGGCTGTCTATATCTATCGAAAACAACAAGGCCTCTTTTCCTACTATAATAGTTTTAATTTTGTCCACAAAATCGTAAGTGTCTTTTATAAAACTGGGGTGTTTTATCGACAGTGGGTTTAGGAAGTATTCAATAAACTCTGCTGTCTGATAAGTCTCACTGCCACAGTCCGACACAGGCAGGGAAGGGGGAGGGGCCATGGGGGGGGGGAGGGGCCAGGCGGGGGGGGGGGGCAGGCAGGGAAGGGGGAGGGGGCAGGCAAGGGGGAGGGGCCAGGCAGGGAAGGGGGAGGGGCCAGGGGGGGGGCAGGCGGGGGGGGCAGGCAGGGAAGGGGGAGGGGCCAAGCACGCATGCAGGGGGAGGGCCAGGCAGAGAAGGGGGAGGGGCCAGGCAGGGAAGGGGGAGGGACCAGGGGGGCGGGGGGGGCAGGCAGGGAAGGGGGAGGGGCCAAGCACGCACGCAGGGGGAGGGGCCAGGCAAGGGGGAGGGGCCAGGCAGGGAAGGGGGAGGGGCCAGGCAGGGAAGGGGGAGGGGTCAGGCAGGGAAGGGGGAGGGGCAGGAAGGGGAGGGGTCAGGCAGGGAAGGGGGAGGGGGCAGGCAAGGGGGAGGGGCCAGGCAGGGAAGGGGGAGGGGCCAGGGGGGGGCAGGCGGGGGGGCAGGCAGGGAAGGGGGAGGGGCCAAGCACGCATGCAGGGGGAGGGGCCAGGCAGAGAAGGGGGAGGGGCCAGGCAGGGAAGGGGGAGGGACCAGGGGGGCGGGGGGGCAGGCAGGGAAGGGGGAGGGGCCAAGCACGCACGCAGGGGGAGGGGCCAGGCAAGGGGGAGGGGCCAGGCAGGGAAGGGGGAGGGGCCAGGCGGGGGGGGGAGGGGCCAGGCAGGGAAGGGGGAGGGGCCAGGCACGCACGCACGCACGCACGCACAGGCAGGGAAGGGGGAGGGGCCAGGCAAGGGGGAGGGGCCAGGCAGGGAAGGGGGAGGGGCCAGGCGGGGGGGGGGGAGGGGCCAGGCAGGGAAGGGGGAGGGGCCAGGCACGCACGCACGCACGCACAGGCAGGGAAGGGGGAGGGGCCAGGCAAGGGGGAGGGGCCAGGCGGGGGAGGGGGAGGGGCCAGGAAAGGGGAGGGGCCAGGCAGGGGGAAGAGGAGGGGCCAGGCAGGGAAGGGGGAGGGTTGCTGGGGACAGGAAGTAAGCTATTACACCCACTTCCTGACGTCCTAGAGAGACGGGACCACCACCGTTGCAATCGGGGCAAAAAAGTGAGTCTGGGGAACCCGCTCCCGTTGCTCAAAGACACTCCTAGGGTCTAGGGTCAAGGGTTGACCTTTGAAAGGCTTCGTTTCGGGCCTTGTGCTTTTAAAAATCTATAAAATATTCAGATAAAATCCTGTCTCTACAAACAAGACTGTTTCTGAATGTTTGAAGCATGCCGAATCCAATGGAATGGGTTTCGTAGCCCTACGACATTGCCAACTCTCCGCCAAATCAAAAGAGACACGTTTTTTTAGCCCCAAAAGCTCAATTAATTAAATAATTTTTCAAACACCACTTTTTCCGACTCACTTTTTCCAGCTGGATCTAATGGAATTGGTCCCATTGAAAAAAAATGTTTTGTTATTTGTCTAACCACTTTAACGCTTATAAGTCAAAAACCCTTATATATTACGGGCCCATCTTTTAGTATGTTATATAGCTTGTCAAGACGAACAATCTGATATGTGGTTCATATGTGGTTCTCCACACACGGTCGTGTAATTCCTAACCCTAGGGTTACACTTTGAGGCGCGATAGCTCCTCACACAAACTTTGGCGCCCTTTTTCACCACTTTCCCAACGTCAGACAGTCTCGTCGTTGATATATTCGGATTCAGCGGGAAAAAGTGAGTCTAGAAAGGTATTTTAAAAAGAAAATGCACAACACTCCCTGTAGTTTAACCGTTAGCGCCACCTTTAGGCCCTTTCCCAAAGTCGTTTTGTTTCAAACAAGACATACTTTTGTTCAGAAGGTAAAGCTGAATCTGGGGAACCCACTCCCGTCGCTCAAAGACACTCCTAAGGTCTAGGGTCAAGGTGTGGCCTTAGACAGGCTTCGTATGCGGCCTCCCAGCTCTAAAATCAATAACATATTCAGAAAAAATCCTGTTTCCACAAACAATACTGTTTCTGAATGTTTGAAGCATGCCGAATCCAATGGAAGGGGTCTCTAAGCTCTACGGCACTTCTAACTATCCACAAAATCAAAAGAGACACGTTTTTTCAGCCCCAAAAGCTCAAATAATTTATTTATTTTTCAAACACCACTTTTTCTGACTCACTTTTTCCAGCTGGATTTAATGGAATTTGTCCCGTTGAAAGAAAATGTTTCGTTATTTGTCTAACCTCTCTAAGGCTTCTAAGCTACTGGATATTAAGGGCCCATACAAACTTTGGCGCCCTTTTTCACCACTTTCCTGAGGTCAGACAGTCTCGTCATTGCAATATTCTGATTCAGCGTAAGAAAGTGAGTCTAGAGAGGTACCTTTAAAAAAAAAAATAGCAGATCTACAAGCTCATAGTGCGAGTGGCGCGCTACGAGCTTGTAGGTCTGCTATTTTTGAAAAACACACACACACACACACGCACACACACACACACACACACACACACACACACAGACAGACAGACAGACAGACAGACAGACAGACAGACAGACAGACAGACAGACAGACAGACAGACAGACAGACAGACAGACAGACGCATGCACATATAGTAGGCTATTCTTTATTCAATTGTATGCATTGCAATTATTTGAAAACAAGACTTTTCAGAAAACCGTGTATTCATATTAGATGTTAAATAATTGGATGGCCAAAACAAATTTATGTTTTATGTTTTACTTTTGGCTGTCTGCTAATCACAAGGTAATTTTCTGCCTGTAGCACTTTGAGATTTGTTTCAAATGTAAAGTGCGTTATAAATACAATTTATTATTATTATTATTATTATTATTATTATAAAATATCTCATATTGCTTTCTCTAGCCCCCCCCTCTCTGTGTCTGTGTAACCCGGTTGGGTATATAATATTTTTTGGTTTCATGTTTTCTGTTTAAAAACGTTTTTGTAACTTCATAACTAATTATTTAGGAGTTTGTTTTGTTTTGTTTTAAAAGAAAGGTGTATCTGATATTTCTATAGCAGCACTCATGGGGTTAACATTCTGTATGGGACCTGGGGTTAGGGAGTGTGTTGCTGACGGACGGCAGGAAGTGAAACACCAGAGCCAAGAGGATGATGTTGTTGCTTCAGAGGAGGGTGAGTGAGCAAAGCAGTAATTCAGATAAACTGTGTTTTATATTATACGTTTGCAGTGCACAAACCTGCATGCAGAGAGTTTACACAACAATCGGAGAGGACAATCACCATGTTTGGAGAAGCAACTGAATGTCTCCAGGGAATTCAGTGACACTGACTGTCTGCTTTGTGTTGACATGCTAACGCTAATGCTAACGCTAGCTCAGTGAGGTTAGTGCCTGTTCATTGCACGTGGACAGACGTTTTCTAGACTTAGTTTAACTTCCACACAGTTGGTCTGTTGATGTGTTAGTCTGTTGTTTTCCACTGGAAGACACAAAGAGGACATTCCAGTTGGAGCAACCAGAGCTTCACTTAGCCCCTTTCGGGACCCTACGTAAAACTTTTTTGATATTTTGTTTAGTTTTACGTTGGGTCCCTGCTCGCTAGTGTATTTTCGTATGGAAATTCCTAAATGCGGATGTGGAGATTCTCTCTAAAATAGGACCCGCGGCATGTGACGCCATTATTTTCCTTGAGTTATTCTGAATTCGGTAACTTTAAGTAGCTATACATCCCGGTGCGAATATCTCCTGTGGCGCGGAAGCCGTTAAGTATTTTTAATCTTTGTTTGACCGATTTGGTCGCTTTATTTCTTCTTGTTTGTTTACCGTTTATTGTACCGCCTCCCGGTGTGCGGTTGGCTTGTGAGGCTACGTCCCTGCCTCTGATCTGCTGTGTCATAGCTATAGCGCCACTAGCTAGCCAGATAGGCGGTACAATGAGGTGTCAATAAACAAGAAGAATCCAAGCTTCCAAATCGGGCAAACATATATTAAAAATACTTAACGGCTTCCGCGCCACAGGAGATATTCGCACCGGGATGTATAGCTACTTAAAGTTACCGAATTCAGAATAACTCAAGGAAAATAATGGCGTCACATGCCGCGGGGAGGCGTTTTAACATGTAAACATGAGCCAGTAAATGTTTTAATCAGGTGGCATGGACGACGTGGAACAGGACCCAATGCACTGGGTCGAACAAATGTCAGAAACTTCAGTAGCATTTGGGTTCTGCTTGGAGGGCTAAGCTTCACTCAACGTGGGATGAGAGGAGACACTTGCTATGCTGCTGTATCTACAGCTGTGAGGGACTGAGTTTGGACCTACAGAAACATCATCTTTTATTTTTGGATCACCGAGGAGCCAAGGAGCCATTGTTGGTTTGAGGCCACAACGCACACAAGCAACTACTACCAGGCGGCCTGCAACTTAAAGGTTTTTTGGGGAACTTTGGGGGTGTCCTTAAGTGACTCAGGGTAATTTAAAGGGTTTTTCCATTTCATTAATATATCTTTGAGAAGGTATTTCTTTATTTACTGGTATTCCTGAAAGAAGAGGGGTATGTTCTATTAAGGTTTTGAACCTATAGTGTTACAGAGCACTTTATTTGTTTACGTTTTGTATGTTGTTGTCTATTTACTATTTTTGCACAGTCATTGCACAGAATTAACTAACTGAGAACTATTTTTCTAAGTACTGACTTGTGTGACTTCATTTGATTGCCTTTTTCTGTTTAGAATAGAGGGTCCATTTGGTTACAAGTAAGCACTAAGGTAAAACTGAAGTTTAAAAAAGGCTTATTACTATATGCTTTGGGTTAAAACTGCATAAAAAGGTCATTTCATGATAGTGTGGTTTTAAAAAACAGCTTGAGCATTTATTAGTTAATAAGGGAACCCAAGTTTATATTTAAAAGATTAAAACTGCTAGGTACTTTTAATGTAAAAGAACCAATACATACAATACAAAAATAGCAGACCTACAAGCTCGTATCGCGCCACTCGGTGGCGCGATATGAGCTTGTAGATCTGCTATTTTTCAATAGCTAAAGCATAACATGATGCCAACACCAAAATGGGTGCGTTTTCAATAGCTAAAGCATAACATGATGCTGACACCAAAATGGGTGCGTTTTCAATAGCTAAAGCATAACATGATGCCAACACCAAAATGGGTGCGTTTTCAATAGCTAAAGCACGACATGATGCTGACACCAAAATGGGTGCGTTTTCAATAGCTAAAGCATAACATGATGCCAACACCAAAATGGGTGCGTTTTCAATAGCTAAAGCACGACATGATGCCAACACCAAAATGGGTGCGTTTTCAATAGCTAAAGCATAACATGATGCCAACACCAAAATGGGTGCGTTTTCAATAGCTAAAGCACAACATGATGCCAACACCAAAATGGGTGCGTTTTCAATAGCTAAAGCACGACATGATGCTGACACCAAAATGGGTGCGTTTTCAATAGCTAAAGCATAACATGATGCCAACACCAAAATGGGTGCGTTTTCAATAGCTAAAGCACGACATGATGCCAACACCAAAATGGGTGCGTTTTCAATAGCTAAAGCATAACATGATGCCAACACCAAAATGGGTGCGTTTTCAATAGCTAAAGCACGACATGATGCCAACACCAAAATGGGTGCGTTTTCAATAGCTAAAGCACGACATGATGCCAACACCAAAATGGGTGCGTTTTCAATAGCTAAAGCACGACATGATGCCAACACCAAAATGGGTGCGTTTTCAATAGCTAAAGCACGACATGATGCCAACACCAAAATGGGTGCGTTTTCAATAGCTAAAGCATAACATGATGCCAACACCAAAATGGGTGCGTTTTCAATAGCTAAAGCATAACATGATGCTGACACCAAAATGGGTGCGTTTTCAATAGCTAAAGCATAACATGATGCCAACACCAAAATGGGTGCGTTTTCAATAGCTAAAGCACGACATGATGCTGACACCAAAATGGGTGCGTTTTCAATAGCTAAAGCATAACATGATGCCAACACCAAAATGGGTGCGTTTTCAATAGCTAAAGCACGACATGATGCCAACACCAAAATGGGTGCGTTTTCAATAGCTAAAGCATAACATGATGCCAACACCAAAATGGGTGCGTTTTCAATAGCTAAAGCACGACATGATGCCAACACCAAAATGGGTGCGTTTTCAATAGCTAAAGCACGACATGATGCTGACACCAAAATGGGTGCGTTTTCAATAGCTAAAGCATAACATGATGCCAACACCAAAATGGGTGCGTTTTCAATAGCTAAAGCACGACATGATGCCAACACCAAAATGGGTGCGTTTTCAATAGCTAAAGCATAACATGATGCCAACACCAAAATGGGTGCGTTTTCAATAGCTAAAGCACGACATGATGCCAACACCAAAATGGGTGCGTTTTCAATAGCTAAAGCATAACATGATGCCAACACCAAAATGGGTGCGTTTTCAATAGCTAAAGCATAACAAAAGGGGTTCCCCATTGGGCGGGAACCCCTTTTGGTGTTTCAAACTTTAGCTGTTGAGAAATAGCAGACCTACAAGCTCGTAGCGCGCCACTCGGTGGCGCGCTACGAGCTTGTAGCTCTGCTATTTTTCAACAGCTAAAGCATAACATGATGCCAACATCAAAATGGGTGCCCGTTCAGAATGGGTTAACCCATTCTGACCTGAGATCAGATTCTAAAAATGTCTATTACATCCTGACAGTTTCATTATTAACCCATTCTGACATGAGATCAGATTCTAAAAATGTCTATTACATCCTGACAGTTTCATTATTAACCCATTCTGAAATGAGATCAGATTCTAAAAATGTCTATTACATCCTGACAGTTTCATTATTAACCCATTCTGACCTGAGATCAGATTCTAAGAGTGTCTTTGATTTTTCAAAAAATAGCAGACCTACAAGCTCGTATCGCGCCACTCGGTGGCGCGATATGAGCTTGTAGATCTGCTATTTTTCAATAGCTAAAGCATGACATGATGCCAACACCAAAAGGGGTTCCCGTTCAGAATGGGTTAATCCTGGGTTAATACAAGCTCATAGCGCGCCACTCGGTGGCGCGCTATGAGCTTGTAGATCTACTATTTTTCAATAGCTAAAGCATGACATGATGCCAACACCAAAAGGGGTTCCCGTTCAGAATGGGTTAATCCTGGGTTAATACAAGCTCATAGCGCGCCACTCGGTGGCGCGCTATGAGCTTGTAGATCTACTATTTTTCAATAGCTAAACACACGTGTACTTCAGAGCTGTGAATCTGTATTATGCTCCTTCAGCCATAATATATGTCATTAAATTCAAGCCAATTGATACTTTGTTGTACAACAGTGTTACCTGCTGCTATTTTCAGCATACTGTAAATTAGGATTGACTTTGGATTGGTTTTAAAGCTTCTCCCAAAGTGGACCTTTTCTTTGCTGTGGTTAATAGAGGTTGTATTGTGTGCAAAAGAGGTGTCACTGCAAGTAGCCTACTTTTTTATGGTATAAATTTGGTCACACATGAACCAATAGGGACGCGAAGCATTCAGCACTTTGACCAGAGTTGTCATTTTAGAACGGTGATTACCAATATGACGACTACAGTATTGATTTTAGAACGGTGATTACCAATATGACGACTACAGTATTGATTTTAGAACGGTGATTACCAATATGACGACTACAGTATTGATTTTAGAACGGTGATTACCAATATGACGACTACAGTATTGATTTTAGAACGGTGATTACCAATATGACGACTACAGTATTGATTTTAGAACGGTGATTACCAATATGACGACTACAGCAGTGGTTCCCAAACATTTTCATGTCAAGGACCCCCAAATTGACACTAATTAGCCCGCGGACCCCTATTTGAAAATATATGCAAGGGCCCCCGGTTTGACCTGAATTAGGCTACGTTCCCTATTTAACCCATTCTGACCTGAGATCAGATTCATACGTGGTTTCCGCCGGACAAACACTGGGTCTGATTAACCCATTCTGACCTGAGATCAGATTCTAAAAATGTCAGTCGCTCTTCGATTTTTCAAAAAATAGCAGACCTACAAGCTCGTATCGCGCCACTCGGTGGCGCGATACGAGCTTGTAGATCTGCTATTTTTAAATAGCTAAAGCATAACATGATGCTGACACCAAAATGGGTGCCCGGTCAGAATGGGTTAATGTCATTTATATCTCTGGGACCCCATGTATATTGTAAAATCAAAGTTAATTTAACTCTGAAGGTTATTACACACTGGCGAATTAGCGACGTGATGCGAATAAATCGCGTCGCTAATTCGCCAGTGTGTAATGGCCTTGAGAGTGTACAAATGGAACCAAATTGACCCAATTTGTACACTCTGAGTTACAGACCCTGCATAAGGGTTCCATTTATTTCCTAACTATCATTTAGCTGGGGACCCCCTGGAACTCCCTCGAGGACCCCTAGTGGCCCCCGGACCCCACTTTGGGAACCACTGTACTACAGTATTCATTTTAGAACGAATACTACTACTACAGCATTCTTAAACTCAAGTGAATGTTCACAATGAACACAGTAGTCCTTAAAATTGATAGAATGTAGTTTTTAGTGCTATACATTGTGTATTTCCAAGTAATTTGTGCAATAATGTGGGAATTGTGTGTACTCTCTGTTTTCCTGCAGTTCTGACTGTTAATATTTAGACGTATTGTTGATGATTTTTACACTGGAAACTGTTTTCTCTTCAATTGTGTAACCATAGATAGTTTTTAGGATAGTTTTTAACTGGCTCACACACTGTTAAACCAGACTGTTTGTGAAGAACTGAGGTGACAACTAAATGCAGTGGAATTTAGCTGGCGGCGTGGAATCTTAATTCAAGTCAAATTAACCACTTGAACCCTATCAAGTGTAGGGGGCGAATGTTCATCGCAAATAGTCGATGTACAAGCTCACAACGTGTCGCGTTGCAGCATGTAATGTGCTTGACCTTGAACCTGAACTTGACCCAGTATAGACCCTGGGGAACTCTGGTCAAAGCATTTAACCACTATGTGTTGATATGGGTGAGCGGAGGCCCTCAGGGCTCTGTACTAGTGTATTTTCAGTTTAGTGTTATTGTGGGGATGAGTAATGAGTAAAAAGTGATTCTTCCGGGTTTTGTAACACAGTGGTTCCCAAACTTTTTCATGTCAAGGACCCCCAAATTGACAGACACAAATTAACCACCCATTTGAAAAGAATAACTATCATTTAGCTGGGGACCCCCTGAAACTCCCTCAAGGACCCCTAGGGGTCCCCAGACCCCACTTTGGGAACCACTGTTGTGCAGTATCAGTATGTAACAATAGTTTGCCACAGGTGTGAAAGTGTCACCTCAGATCTTCAGCCTGTTTTGCACTCTTATCTTAACAAAGCCAAGGAGGACTACTAGAAGGATGAGGGAAACACTTAAAGCCATTTGCTGTCGTTTGGTAATACTTATTTATAATTATCCTAATGACCAGGTTTATGTTACCATTGTCATGGCTGTTGTTGTTGGTTTATGTACATTTTCAGATCATTGTGTGTGTGTGTGTGTGTGTGTGTGTGTGTGTGTGTGTGTGTGTGTGTGTGTGTGTGTGTGTGTGTGTGTGTGTGTGTGTGTGTGTGTGTGTGTGTGTGTGTGTGTGTGTGTGTATAAAGCCAAGAAAAATAAAGCAGTGCCCCCGAGTGGTCAGTAGTTAGAATTGGTCACAGGTGCCAGAGATAAACAGGGTTAGGCCACGGGAGGCTCAGTAAACTGCAATAAGACTACACATAAATAACCATATGCAATAACCAGCCAAATGCATTACAATGGATTTATTCATGCATTTTTATATGTAATCAAAATCCATTAAATAGTAAATAATCTTGTTTTTTCTTCTTCTATACAAATACTTATTTACAACACTCAGACGCAGGCACATGCACACAGCCCCACACGTAGTGCACACGCATGCACGCACGCATACACAGTAGACACACACACACACACACACACAATCAGTAGGTCATCATCGTGTTATTTTCCAAAGATTATAGAATGTTTGTTCACTTGAGATTAACATTAACTGATGAATGTACTTGTAATTAGTTTTTCTATAGAGGTATAAAATGTATCAACAAAATGTATCTTAACGAAACCAGCAAGGAGTATATTAGCCGTCAGGGGACTAAGGCCTGACTCTGTAAAGGTGTGAGTCAGGCCTTAGTGGGCTATGGGGACATTACAACCAAACAGGAACAAAAGGGTAAAAGGTAAACAAAACACAACATTTATAATATTCTTGGCCAACCAGAGTGCTGTATTTTGTGCCTGCTGTATTCTTCTATGCTACCTGTTCATCAATAAACATAACATGTACTGAACAACTCTCATCTTTCTCTCTCTCTCTCTCGAAAATGTCAAAGGTCAAAATATTGAAAAGTTGTGAAAATGGTTTGGCCATTTGAAATGTTGGCCCTTTGAACCCTAGCCTCCAGTAATCTCTGACGGGTGGAAACCTCTCAAAACTGTTACTTTTCAGGATTCAAATTAAAAAATATGAAAAGATAAGTCTGCTATTACTTTTGATACTTTTGTGTGGATATAAGACTAAAACTAGGCCAAACTAAAAGAACCAAGCTGAACTCCCTGACTAAACAAAAACAATGGGCCAAAAAGGGGGAACAAAATAAATGGCGGCCCTATCAAGCTTCCCTTTTCTGAAAGAATACACACAAGAGAAAGCTTTGGAATACTCCAGTATGATAGTTAAGTTTCCTACAACCAAAGCTTTCCCCACATTAATACAAATATCTGAAAAGACCCTAGTATAGAACCCACATACAATAGTGCTTCAGCATTTTCATAATAAAAGGCACAATAATCTGCCTTTCTTGTCCCCAGAATGACAGTATGCAAAGCTCTGTGTGTCTGACAGTGCCTATGGGCTGGCGTAGCCAGACAACTATTTCACAATCTCCGGATGCTATGTGCCGAGAAAAGGCAGAGAAAGGGAAGCTGTCATCTGTTTGTCATATGTTTTTTAATATCTTTAAATTGTATTTGTAAAAGCTTTCATTTCTGACAAGCAGCGAGCAGGCTTTGGTTATTGTGATCTACATTAGGAGA
The DNA here is from genome assembly GCF_964188405.1 of Protomyctophum parallelum. NCBI lineage: Eukaryota > Metazoa > Chordata > Actinopteri > Myctophiformes > Myctophidae > Protomyctophum > Protomyctophum parallelum. The sequence goes on along the minus strand of NC_139706.1, from coordinate 3,866,926 downwards.
GCATAGAAGGGGAGTCCCGCACACTGGCCCTCATTTATCAACACGGCGCACGAGCATAAGCCGGAAACAGCTCAACTTTCGGCATTTATCATTCCAGCGTCACGTGACTTTGAACTTGGGCGTATCGTCGCGTATGCCACGCCAAATATCACGTCAGGTTGGGAGCTATCGTAGGTTTTGTTCTACACCAGATTTTCTGTCGTAGACAAGCGGAGGAGGAGGAGGAGATGCAGCTAGGATTGCAAAACAGCAGCGTGTGCGGCTGTCACGGGCTGTGCGCATCCAAACTCATTCCACCAATGACATGTGAGCTATTTATTTTTCACGATTAAAAAGAAAATAGCAGACCTACACAAGCTCGTATCGTGGCACTCGTTGCCGCGCTATGAGCTTGTAGATCTGCTATTTTTTCAATAGGGGTTCCCGTCCAGAATGGGTTCTGCATACAAATCCCATTATTCCCATTATTTTTGCTCTTCCAGTTTTCTTGTGCATTACTCTGACGACACACCTGTCCATTTTAGTAGGTGTGCAAAAGGAAGTGTGTGTGTGTGACTGAGTGTGTGTGTGTGTGTGTGTGTGTGGGGGCTTACTTCCGATTTAAAGTTTAAGCATGACCCAGTATAGACCCTGGGGAACTCTATATGTGTATTATATGTCAAATCTTAATTTCCATTTCCCAGGCCTTTTTCACACCATAATGTAGTGTCCGAGCACTGCGGCGTGAAGACTTGATAATGACCACTGGCCACGAGAGTGTCAAAGTTACTTAACAATAGATATGATGGCAAAATAATGTAGTGTTCAAAGTATGTATGTTATTCAGAGCATGTTGCTGCCTGGAGCCCATCAGCAGTCTGTCTGTCCAGCACCGACTCAATGTGACCGAGCAGTGATGAGAAGAACTGAGGGACTCCCTCATAACCTAAAGAGAGAGCACAGAGGTAGTCAGTGAGTGTGTGTGTGTGTGTGTGTGTGTGTGTGTGTGTGTGTGTGTGTGTGTGTGTGTGTGCCGGCTGTGTGCGTGTGTGGCTGTGTGCGTGCCTGCGTCCGTGCGTATGTGTGAGACAGTGAAGGACATGTGTGTGTGTGTGTGTGTGCCTACCTGGGAAGAAGTTGATATCGATGATGGTGAGGGTGTGCGTGTGGATGTTGACGATGATGTCCACTCCAAACAGAGCCATGCCCAGCAGCGCCCGCAGCTCTCCGACCAGAGCAGCCACGCCCTCTGAGCTGGGAGGAGGCAGGCAGGGCATGCTCTCATCCAGCTGCGGAGGAGAGGAGGAACCACAGTTTTTTCATCAATTAAAAGAGGAATTCATTGGTTTTTCAAATAAATAAAATCAAACAAATTCCATAAATTTAGAAAACAAATGTTTAAGAAGAAGTGAAAGCAGCCAATCAGATTGCGTTATCTGCTATTTTCACTAGCTTGCCTGGGGAGACATGACATTTCTCTTTTGGGTCTGGAGCTAAAACGTTTGGGAACCGTTTGGGTCATTACTACTGATGGTTGCACGTAGCATGTTACAGACTCCACTATATGTGGTTAGAGTGGGGTTTTCAACAGGTGGTCCGTGGACCACTGGTGGTCCATGAAGGTATTGCATGTGGTCCCTGAGCAGCATTGAGTAATGTAGGACAGTAGGACTTATTTAACTTTTCTTTCCACTAGAGACACTGAATGACCTGGTGACCTATGATGACCGTCCATGTAGTCATTTACTGACAAGTTGGAGGTCAACAAATTCAACAGAAAAAGGAAGTTAGAATCTCAAAAGGGGGAAGTGCACCGGGTTGTCTGGTTGGAGTCATTATTATTAGGAAATGATTAGTAGTCTTTGGTTAACACACAGTGGGATGTATACACCATTACACGTGGGATGCATTGCAAGTGTTACAAAATCACAACTCTTATAGCCCCGCCATATCCCCACCCAACACAACAACAGTGGTCCCCAGGTTGATTCTAAGTCAGGGTGGTGGTCCGTCGTTCACAATCAGTTGAAAACCCCTGGGTTAGATGATACTGCAGGTTGATGCTACTGACTGCGTTGAGGTGAGAGCTGGACTCTGGCTTAGACACTTCATGGCTGTTGAAGAAGATAGTCTTCCTGTCTGGAAACACAATATGCAGAAAATGAAACATGTGGCAACGTCCGCCAAATCTCATTTTAACCGGTCATTTCTAATTTCTCGTTTTACCCATTAAAACTGGGAAAAAACATGGAGTAATCCTGGTCCCTAAACTGCCTCCCCCTGGCCAGCCGGGGCGCCTGATGGAGGGGAAAGGAACTGGTTGGAATAACGTGTTCCTTCCACACGCTACGTCCAACCAGGGAAACTCCCCCCTGTCAGGTGTAAAGGAGCAACTTGGACACTCAGGCATGAAGGAAGCATGAGTTCAAGTCCGTTGCTCTCCCCATGTCCCCCATATATGGGGACTGGGTTGGCGGAGGGTGTGTAGAGCCCAGGATCACATTAGATGATTGACACAGGGGTGAAAAATGGGTTACAAAATCGTGGGATAAAAAATAAAATAAAAAAAGGAGGAAAGGAAAGGAAAGACAGAAGAAAATAAGAAAAATAAGTCATGTGTCTGCTTAGACGTGCGGGTGGACTGACCACAGGGTCCAGGGGGGAAGTTCTTCAGCGAGGGTCTGTCCACACAGTAGTGTCTGTCTCCCACCACAAACACCTTGTGGAGCACGGCCCCGTGGTTGACGAAACTCTGCAGCACGCAGGGCGGCCGCGCGTCGTCCAGGCTCCCTGCACCGAAGATCAGACACATCTACAGCACGTCACAGTGACGGCAAAGAAAACACCTTCAATACATTCATTGAAAAGAAGTCGTGTTGCTGTCGGGCAGAATTATCTCTATGGCGTCACACCAAAGCATCAAAAGTAGCAGATCATCCGCGAGCTCAAAACGCGGCGCGAAGCGACACGCTTTGAGCTTGTGGATTTGATACTTATGGTTCTGGTGTTACATGGATTACAAACGTACGTACATACATACACACATACAGTACACACACATACAGAGACGTGGTGCGTTTATAGTAGAATGTCTCATTTCAAGTTTTCAAATGTAGGCCTAAAAATAGCAGATCCGCTAAAAGCTAGTCAAGCGTCCGTGTGCGTTACAGAAGTCCCAGAAAAGACACGTTGTGATTGGCCAGTAGTCACTTGAGTGGCAGCAACTACCGCTTGACTTCCTGCCTTCAATGGAGACACGGCGCTCCAATGAACTGCAGTGGCCAATGACATCTATTCGTTTTAAATATCTATATGGCTTGTTTCTGGCCCACAGCAGAGATATTCTCCTCTTGCTCTTAGTAAGGGGAAAAAGTGCACAGCACTCACCTCGTGGGAAAGGGAGCCATGGGCCACTCTTTTTTTACAGACTGAAAGAAGACAAAGAGAACATAGTTCTTAGAGGGTGTGGCTTAATCTCACAAAGTGGGCACGCGCTAAAAAAGAATAAACATACTGAGACTATTGAATGACTTCATACATTGAAATAACACTTAACAGTGGGCTGTGCCAGTGAGATTACAAGCCTTATCGTTAATGCTATGTATGTGTACGTACATCTAATGGCACTAATAGGTGGAACCTGCTACAGTACGAAGTTCCAGTGTTGCCCTGATAAGCATCTGAAGGTGTGCTACTGACTGAGAGGGAAGCTGAGGCCTTTGCTGTCCATGGCTTCCTGGATAGATGAAATGTCCCCGACACTGTTGATCTCCAGGTATGGTGGACAGCAGACACGCCAGTCTGACATACACAGTAAACACCGTTAAAACATTTGTTGTGTATTTCTGCAGGATCTCTCGTATTTAAATGATCCAGTATATCATACTGGATATCATCTTTGGACAAATATACTGTGTATACAAAAGTACAGTAACACACCCCACAATAAATCATTTAACAACTCCACCCACCCACACATTCACATGATACCGCATTTATGACACCCTGCCTCACACCCCCCCCCCCCGATAAAGGAACATCATGTGCACGCACGCAGGCACACACACACACACTCTCACACACACACACACACACACACACACACACACACACACACACACACACACACACGTAAAGACAGAGAAAGACTAAATAAAGCCCCTCACATGGAATCCATTAACATTGCTAGATAAAAAAAACATTAAGTAAAGGAGAAATTACCGAGTGGCGCGCTACGAGCTTGTAGGTCTGCTATTTTTGAAAAAGCGAAGAACGACTGACATAGAAACATAGCTTTAAGAACGACTGACATAGAAACATAGCTTTAAGAACGACTGACATAGAAACATACTGTAGCTTTTTCAGAAAACTGTCAGGATGTAGAAGACATTTTTACTGCTGTGTTTCCGTGTACTGCGCTAAACCCCACCAAGACAAATTCCTTGTATGCACATACCTAGCAGACAATAGAAGGCATATCAGCTGTACCTCTGAGGGACTTCTGCAGCATGCTCATAATGCGGTAGGAGGTAAACCGGTCTAGTAGCTGGCTCATAGCAGGCAGGGGGTCCAGAATAACAGTGCTGGGATGGGCGGACACATAGCTCTGCAACGGAAAAAGACAGAAAACAGGGGTTCAAATATAAAAGTGTCAAGTTGTAACCCTAAGGTATATACAGGGGGATTGTTCCTTTAACTGTGTTGGCGGGCTGAGGATGGGACGAGGAGTATTATGGGATATCTTGTGTTTACTTTCCGTTCTGGTGTGCAGGGAAGCGGTCGCATTATTGAGAGGAAGACAGATATTACTTTGTTTGTCCACCACAGGGATTGGATACAGACTTAGAACCCTGGCTGATCACGTTTGTCCTTTTTGAATTATTATTCTGTTTATTAAATCACCAGTTCTGCAACACGGACTCCTTTTCCTTCACAGCATAGCAAGAAAGCATAAGGATTATTCCGGAGAGGAGAGACACGGTGGTTATAAAGTTACATAAGAGTTAAATTAATGCATCCAATCCGGGAAAGCATCTGTGTCATTTTATATTTATAGTTTTATGTAAAACTATATATCGCTGCTGTTGGGCAGAAACCTCTTAACACCATATTGAAAATGTTTGTGTGTTTTGTTTTTGTAAATTAATGCCCTACTTTATCACACAAAAAGCCTCAAAAGTAGCAGATCTACAAGCCTGAAAGCGTGAGCTTGTAGTTCTGCTACTTTTGAATCCTGAAAGGTAACAGTTTGCCTGGACCGACAGAGATATAGCCATATAGGCTATGAATAATATACGTTTTTCAGACAGCTGTTCTAGGTGTTTTTAGATTTGGCCTCAAGAACAAGAAATGTAAGAAACCACTTGTGATTAGCACTTTTCAGAAACACTGATCATCAAATGCATTACTACCAGTACCAACCATCAAAACAACAATTTCCCACCATCCCAATTATTTTAAATGTACTCCTTTGTTTGTTTGTCTTGTTTCAACCTGGAAGTTGGCAAGGAGCCGCTGTGATTGGCTGTCATGCTCCGCCTCCATTATGACATCAGAGAGCTTGTGGACGATGACATGGAAGGGTCCCTGAGAAACCAGGGGCTGGCTGAGGTCAATCTACAGAACGGGACGAAAGCCATACCCATTCATCACTGGTGCTTTTACCAAAACCAACCATAATACCATATACAACACTGGTACCATAACCCATTCTGACCTGAGATCAGATTCATACGAGGTTTCCGCCGGACACACACTGGTCTGATGAACCCATTCTGACCTGAGATCAGATTCTAGAAATGTCAGTCGCTCTTCGATTTTTCAAAAATAGCAGACCTACAAGCTCGTATCGCGCCACTCGGTGGCGCGATATGAGCTTGTAGATCTGCTATTTTTCAATAGCTAAAGCATAACATGATGCTGACACCAAAATGGGTGCCCGTTCAGAATGGGATAAACAACACTGGTACCATATACAACATATACAACAATAGTACCATACCCATTCATTACTGCTGCTTTTACCATAACTGCTTTTACCATATACATCACTTGTGCTTTTACCATAACCACTTTTCACTGAAGTTGTGGAACAAACTCTGTTTGAGGAGTACAAGGTACAACATGCTTCTTAAGTTCACACTTCACAAAACCCATTCATAGTCATTCAACAAAAATCAAGGAGGGACAAGGGCTTTGGTTTCTCAATACAGTCCGCAGTTAGATTATAGCAGTGACATTGTAACTCCACTCACCCAAAGTTTTTAGTCTCTCGTGCAGGCCGATGTTAGGCTGTTTTTCACACAAATCGTTACACATTATCTCTATAGTCATGTGATCAAGACAGATCAGTCAGACTTTTCATATTCCATCCTGATTGCCAAGTTTTAACAGCGGGCGAACAACGGCGACTCCTAATGGGCATTCCGGCTGTCATTACCGTATGCAATGTAAACGTATTTGTAATCAAATGCCATTGAAATGACATGGCGTGTTCCTCATTTGTATAGGTTACAGTAGAATATATTATTTATGCATTCATATCATCGTTCATTATTCTTCGGGGACAACGAAACGCACATACATTCTCACGTCTTGACAGATGCAATTAAAACGAGTAGGCTATGTTATTGCGACTGCAAGTCGCATTTACTATGAAATTGTGCATTTCCCTTCAGTCAGTCAGTCCTCTTCGATGTCTCCCTTTTGACAGTCCATTTATAAACTCTAGACAGGCCTGCCCCAAAGTTATTGGGGCGGCCGGCAAAAACAAGAGTTCTCAACAGGCCCGAAAATGAAGGCCCCATGCCAAAGCGTCAGCGTTCGCCCAGCAGTCCGCTGTCACCCATGCGGACGTGTGCATGCATGCGAACTCGCCCTTTAGGGCTTCTCGCCCTCAGGCGTCTTACTGGTGTCATGTCATGTCATATCACAGCTGTGCAGCTTTCTACCTGTCGGTCTGTGTTTCGTTCGTCTCTTGAAAGGAGGTTGTTTTTGTGCCAAACACATTTTTGAGTGGTGCTAGCCACTCCTATAGACAGCTGTGTGTCCCTGACTGTGTCCGTCCGAGTATGGAAATACGTTTGTTGACTCACTGCTGCGCAGCCTAACACGCACGCACGCACGCACACACACACACACACACACACACACACACACACACACACACACACACACACACACACACACACACACACACACACACACACACACAGAGGCCAGGGAGGAGGGCTTGTATATATATGTGTAGTACCGTACAGTACTACAGCACGGCAAGGAACTTTTGGTCTAGCACCGTTCCAATTTCGTTGCGCAATTGTCGTTGTGTATTGGCTGCATACGTGCAGTAACTGCAGTTGCTGCAGTCTCAACTTGATCAAGGTGTCAGACAAGCCAATACACAACAATGTGAGTCATGACGTTACCCCCCAAAATAATGTCCCTCTACTTTTTACGTCCTGACGCCGGCGCCACTGATCCAGACCCGATATATACAGTATATAGGCCTACATTTATTTTTAATTTATTTTGACGTCTCACATAGGTGCAGGATCCCGTGATACATACCTGAGACCGAATAATAATATTAATAATAATAACTAGAAATGCACTCAGATCTAGTACGTCAAACCATGCATGGCTATCCTCAGTGTCGTGATCTTATATGGAGATCCAGGTGATGATAGTCAGCTCCACATATGGAGATCCATGTGTTGTACCAACTGTTGCATTCGCAAGTGTGAAGCAAACGCACTGGTTATCATGAGACTGGCACAATATGGCCATATGTTGACATTCCCATATATGGGCTTAATATTGATGATATCAGGGATCTATATACAGGGATTGTATTAGCGCATCGTCTGTGCGTGCGTGTGTGCGTGCATGCGTGCGTGCATGTGTTTAGTTTCTACCACTCCCTTCTGTTGTGACTGACAGACAGTGTTTACCTAGTCTAGTCTTCTTTAATTGCCTTGTCCTTATGTCTTCTTTTGTCTTTCTTTGGACAGTGTAATAACTGGATGGGCGGGCGCACAGCAAATACCAAACCTATGACATGTGATCTAACGTGGTAACGATTATGGCCATTATGCAAAGTTATTGCGATTATGTAAGTATTGTGCCATAGTCAAGTTGGCAGTACAAGTGTGGCAAGCAAGTGCTCTAACTGGTTGAGCCACCGCCCACCAGGCACCTCTTAATGCATTGCAGAGGAGAAAGAGATGGTGGCTACGGGCAGGTGGCCCTGACACAGTGCTCAGCTGTACATGACACACTATGTCTGCGTGTGTTATTCTGTTATGTGAATTTGAATTCAATTTCCTGTTTTGTTTTTTAAATAGCTCTAGATATAGGCTATAGGTTTACACTTAGAAAATGATTCAGTTGTGATTTTTATAGTGTTGTTCAACAACACTATACAATCACAGCCTCATCAAATGGCGTACCAGTAATTACATTTTAATGGTGGTTCATGATAACGGCTAGTATTCACAGTCAGCCCATGTGTTTGAAAGCCCAGCCATAAAAACCTTACCTCAACCACATCCACCCCATGGCATCTGTAGAAAAATAAACAAATGTACACAATTCAATAATTATAGGCTATTCACAGTTAATTGGCTAGTGTCAATTTACTGAACCACAATCCTTGTTGCTTCAAGACCTACCTCCTCGTTCCGTATTGTTGTTGTGTAAATGAACACACAAGAAAGACTCTGTTTAAAACTTACGCACAGAGCTCAGCAAAGGCATCCAGGTTCATCCTCCGCCGTTTCTTCTCGCTGAGGTAGAAGCCCACCCTGCGACCTGACATTTGGACCACCCGCTGCTACAGATAGCCCAATATACAGTAGCGCTCAGTTACAGTGTGCTGCTGTTGGCTCCTCTACTCCACGAACCGAGAGAGAGAGAGAGAGAGAGAGAGAGAGAGAGAGAGAGAGAGAGAGAGAGAGAGAGAGAGAGAGAGAGAGAGAGAGAGACAGAGAGAGAGAGAGAGAGAGAGAGAGAGAGAGAGAGAGAGAGAGAGAGAGAGAGAAGAGAGAGAGAGAGAGAGAGAGGAGAGAGAGAGAGGGGGGGGGGGGGTCTATAATCTTCTCGCATCCATTCTTCTGACTGAGTGAAGTGAAGACCACCTCAGACTGTCTAGAAGGAAAACCCGACTAAGCCTTCACGTTTAGTCAGGTAAAATTGGGTAAGTTCAAAGTTGTCTATAATAAGTCAAGTCACTTGGCTTCCTTATTGGCTGCAATCGGAATCGGACCTTATGCAAATAAACCCCAGTCAGTCATTTGTACGGTTCATCACAAATAGAAAGAGAAAGTAAAATAAATTATCTGGTAAGTTCAGTACAGTCGACCAGAGTCCATGGTTATTAATGCTCAGTATAAGGCATGTCGTTATCTCGTTATCGTGTTGTTGCCACCAAAAATAAAAGACATCAAAGAATAGATAAACAGAGGTCGTCGGGTCCAGGAACAAGCACGTACGTCCTTTGATTGATTGATTGATTGATTGATTAAAACATATATTTATTTCACAGTATGCCGAATGGCATACTGTGAATACGATTTCAAAGTCAATACAAAAACTCTTACTTTGTGGACGATCCATGACCATGATTAAGCATCACTTGTTTACAACATACAGCTGGGTCCACCATTTTCAATTCATCAGAATATTTTGACGTACAAATATACAAATATAAAGGACAACTTTAGTTTTTTTCAACCAAGGTTCATGTTTTAGGTTATTAGACAAAGTAAAAGATGAGTGTTCATTTTTTTTTTCCATTTGCTGCTTTCTTTCGTTTTAGGGATCTTAGCTGTTTTTGACAGGGGGGCGGGGCATTCGAGCATGGGGCTAAATATGTATTTTTTCACACATTTTTATAGTGATTTATTATTTTATTATTTACTAGGCTATAGTCCTACTAGACCCCAAGAAATTACATCTGGCCACAAAAGATCACAGGATCTATTGAATGTGTCAAACTGAGATATTGAGCCTATATGACACAGTCACCCCCGCCTAACCCTGTCAAAAACAGCTAATCCCTAAAACGAAAGAAAGCAGCAAACGAAAAAAGATCTTTTACTTTGTCTAATAACAACCTAAAACATGAACCTTGGTCCTTTTAAGTCGGTGAGAGTATTTATTGCAATATTACATGCACACAAATTCGAATCGAATTACGTCTTAATAGGCTAATGTCATTGTGCGGGATGACACAGGGCTTTTGCAGAGCACTAGGCTATAAATAATATGGGATCTGTGTGTCTGCCATTCATCATGCATGTATGTAGCAGCAGCTAATAAAGCTTGAAATAGAGCGTCGCTGCCCCACCCCCGACGAGGGCACAGGAAATAATTCCCCGTTCATTTTCCCCATAGACTTTTCAAAAAGTATTTCTTTAAAGACGTTTACGCCACGGACAAAGCCAACTCTTGTTGTGACAAATGACAATGGGGAGGGGTCCACCTTGAACCCCTAGTCAAAGACTCAATGGGCTGCACCGTTGTCTCCTGCCGCCGGGCCTGCAGTGAGAAAGGCGACAAGCGCCTGCAACACCCCATATAGCCGATCTACAAGCCAACAACCTGTCGCTTTGCACCACATAGTGAGCTTGTAGATCTGCCATTTTCACTGTAGTTTAAGTCCCGGGCAAATATCTAATTTCTCTTTTAAGTCACAAGCTAAAATGTTTGGGAACCCCTGCACTAAATGACCTTGTCACGGGCCAGGCCAGCCCCTATACGTGCCCTATAGACACAATGATTGAAAGAGTCTTTATATTTGTATTGACACTGAAGTTGAATTGTCACCCGTCTCCCCTCTGCAGTGCTGGCAGCCCTCTCTGGAGGGTGCCAAGTACTGTCGAGGAGGAGGGGTGTTTGTTCCGGTTATGTTTCATTAAAGTATTATTTGTTGTACTTTGTCGCCGACTTGCACTGCATTTCAAGGTAAATAAAATGCCTAATCCTGTAGGCCTACTTGTGGACCTGTCAACTTCCTGGAGCCTCCGGCCAGCATTATCACAGACCTGCTGACATATGACGACGATGTCAGTGTAAGTTGGAGGTCAAGAAATTCCACAGAAAGGGGGAGTTAGAATCTCAGGTTCAGGTTCAGGTTTATTTTGTATAGATACAGAGTATAAATACAATGAAGATTATTTTGCTCAGGGCACTCTGTCTTACATACACAGGACATAAACAAACATCTATAGTGAGAAAAAAAAGACAAAAACACAAAAAGAAAAGTGCAAGTGAAGTGACAATACAGTGCAATACAGTTCAAGGTCAGCTGTTCAGCAGCCTGACTGCCTGGGGGAAGAAACTGTTACTGAGATGGATGGTGACCCTAACCCTAATCTCAAGGAGTAACACTAAGAAATGCATAATGCATGTATGCTTAGTCAGATCAGTGTTTCTCAACCTTTTGAGCTCTGGACCACTAGCACATTTCATTTTGACTGTGCCTCTCTCCTGGGATTGTATATCTAAAAGATAGTGCTTGCTTAGTATACTTTTTGCTTGCCCTTAAGATTAAGCCATGCATGTCTTTTAAGGTTTGTGTAGTCGTATGTGGCACTGCTAAAACACCCAACACTATACTTATAATTAAATTAAATATAAGTGATCAAGGTAAAGCTTAGCTTAAAACACAATAAACCGACCACGCCACCTTTTTAAGATCGAGGTCTGGTCCTCATTTAAATTCTTCAAATAGGACACTCAGGTTTGATTTTACCAGGCAAAAGAACAACCATAAATGAAAATTAGGGAAAGACTGAAATGGAGGCTTATTTAAGGGGGGCAAACAATACTTTATTAGCTAATATACAGGGGGGCATAAGCCAAAATAAAATAGTAACAAAACTCAAACCCTAAAATGACTAAACCCTCACCAAACAAAACAATTAACAAACAATCAATGACATCGATGTACGGTCACATGCATGTGCAAAGGTAGCAAGGGGGAATTAGCTTCAGAGGGTCAGTATGTGGGGACAACCAGGCTTCTACTTCATTCGTTGACAGTTGACACTAACACAAAGGCAGGACACCAGTTCATCTGTTCCACACAAATTAACTCTAGCGACGGTACTTCAACAGATAGGTCCCAAAAGGGTCTACAAAACGTGCAACTACAGGCGAGCCCCTCTGATAATGGCACTGTGTGTAGTGCTGTAGGCTCTGTCCGTCTCGTGTTGGCTGATGAATGAATATGAACATCCTAATACATCCTAATACTGGGGAGTCAAATTATGACCCCCTGCTGTCAAAATATGACCCCCCAGTCAAAAAACACTTTGTTTGAAATAGACACTCATGCTTTCCAAGGTATGATTTGGGGTCCTAAGGATGAATACAAAATGAATATCAACATCTTAAAACCCAAATGTTGAATTGTGGGTTTGAGCTCAGGGGGGTAACTACCTGTCAGTGGGGAGGGGGGAGTGTTAATCTTATTCTAAAGCATGCAAAATATACAAACACAAAATTACATAAATCATTTTCAACTGGTACGTATACTCCGTTTACTTCACAATCACAAGACTGACATGAATATTTTGTGTCCAGATATGGCCCACTGACATACCATATAGTGCACTGACTGTATATAAAAAACGACACAAAAACTAATTTCATACACGTTTTACACAGTAAACCTGTGATTTGACATTAAAGACAATTCTGATTCTGTGAATCTTGTAATGAAACTGCTGAACATTTCTGTCCCAAATTAAAGCCCAGAATTATGCTACTGCTCAGGGTTTAGGGGTATATTTGTACAGTGAAACAGCAAAAGGCTCATTAAATCAGTTACGGTGCACTGAAAGGTGACCGGTGAATCTTCTGACCGGTGGAGTGAAGAGGGTGGGTAGAATCATTGTAAATCTTAATTGCCTTTGACCGGTGAATCTTCTGATTAAGCATTCCCAGGACAATTAAGTCTCAGCTGAGCTCCTAATTATGATACTTCTCTCCGTAAGTTGTTGCAAAATGAAGCTGAACATCTCATTCCCGGCTAAGCCCCCAAGCAGCGGCGTCAACTCCGGGGGTGCTCAGGCGCAGAAGCACCCACGGGCAAAATAATAAGCGGCGCCAATATCAATATGCAGAAGCAGAATATGCACCCACTGTCCTGACTGAAATGTCCCTTCCCCAGGCCAGTGGTCATGTTTTCATGCACGTAGTCACTGTAAGTCACATACCTTTACGGGGGGTTGTGGGCGCTTGGGCCAGATAGGTGTTGGGCCGCCCATGGGCATTCAAATGCTAATAAGGTGGCTTTTGTTCTGCTGCCAGGTAGAGCGTATAAATGTTGCATACAGTACAGTACAGGATTTATTTCCATTTGACTACGATGATGAAGCACCCTCCAGCCAAGAAGAGATTTGTCCAGTCCATGCTACAATTCGGCGCCGCCGCCCCCAAGTACGCTACGACTAAGGGTCATGGGGTAGGCCTATTAAGTGCTATTAATATAATAGTAATATAATATAATAGTAATATAATATAATATAATAGTAAAGTAAGTGTTTGCATGGGTAAAAAGGTTGGAGGCAGACTGTCGCTGCAGGAACCCGCCGTGCCGAGGAGAGACACATCTCCTTGTTGCAGGCGAAGAGACAGAAGAGGAAACGGCGTGAAGCAGCCACCACTCCTGTGCCAGTCCCCTCTCGCTTTGTAAAATAAAACATGACACAAAATAGTATACACAGTTCACAGATGCATTGAAATACTATATAAAAATGCATTCACATAACACAGCATGTAAAATGTCCACAGCAATTGGCTCAAACAAAGTCTTGTAACCCATCTTTTTAGCAAATTGTGATCAAAGCATCCTGCCTGATGATAGCAAGTCAAAACCGGTGGAGTGAAGAGGGTGGGTAGAATCATTGTAAATCTGAATTGCCTTTGACCGGTGAATCTTCTGATTAAGCATTCCCAGGACAATTAAGTCTCAGCTGAGCTCCTAATTATGATACTTCTCTCCGGAAGTTGTTGCAAAATGAAGCTGAACATCTCATTCCCGGCTAAGCCCCCAAGTATGCTACGACTAAGGGTCATGGGGTAGGCCTATTAAGTGCAATTAATATAATAGTAATATAATATAATAGTAAAGTAAGTGTCTGCATGGGTAAAAAGGTATCGACAACTGGGAGGAAGCTGCAAAGGATCGTGGCGTTTGGAGGCAGACTGTCGCTGCAGGAACCCGCCGTGCCGAGGAGAGACACATCTCCTTGTTGCAGGCGAAGAGACAGAAGAGGAAACTGCGTGAAGCAGCCACCACTCCTGTGCCAGTCCCCTCTCGCTTTGTCTGCGCCAACTGCGCTAAAGACTGCCACTCCGGAGCGGGCTGTCCAGCCACAGCCGTCGCTGCAAGAAAACATGACCACTCAGGCGCAACCCATCGTCATCACTGACGGACGGATGCCTATGATGTAAATGATGCGTAACCCAACCCCAGATTCCACATGCAAAACGAGCTGTCACTGTCTCTCTCTCTCTGGTGGTCCTCTGACAAGCCCTGTTATCCCGTTTTTCCATACACCTGGTCAGCTCATTGGTGCTTTATTGCATCTTTCTTGAGTACATCCACGTAGGCCTATCACACTAATGTGGCGCGGTCTCGTGACCGTGTGTTGGTTTCCGACAGCACCAATTTGCAGGTTGGCAGCTCTTGATGTCTTTGGCAGTGTACTGCTAGTAGTATCATTCTCTTGGCTGCTATATTTTCTCACTCATGCTTGGTATTCCATCATACAGATTATTGTAACATGTGCACTCTTGCTGTAGAGACACAAAACAGACCACAAGCCAAGAAACAAGGAGCTGGAAAATAAGACTATCCAAGTCATAGTTTCCAAACCAAATGCCTGCCCATCTTCTATCAGTCTAGCTACTCTATCAAGTGGCCAAAAGAATATGGGGCAACACACCTGGTGTGTTTTCACAATAACTCTTTACTATGCATAGAGAACTCTGTCTTACCTGTCCTAGGGCTGGGCATATAGGTCCTGATTCTTCAAAAACGAAATGCGCCAGAGTGTAACGTTGACGGAAACAGATATCGTATTTATCCGTCCGATCAAGCTACGTTGAGATGACGTGTTATTCAGAGAGTGGTGTGTACCACAGGTGCGCTGGCGTATCGCAGGTGTATGTCATACTGAAAGCAGCGGGTGCAAAGTGATCGGAAAAGCAACCGACAACCTCATCTGCATTGATCCACGCCCAATATCATACCATAAAAGGCTTCAAGCATGACTCAGCAGACAGCAGTTTGTCTGAGATCACAGCCGCGGTCACTGCTATCCAAGCTTGCAACGTTGCGTGCTCCGCTGAAGCAATATAATTATAATTTATTTAATTAAGTTCGGGACCAAGGCGGGTGCTCACTCACACCTTTGCAGAGGTAAAACATATCCGATATTTAAAATATTGGATATGTGAATATGTCAATGCAAAAGTCGTCTTTTCAGAGAGAGCGAGAGAGAGAGAGACGAGAGAGGGAGGGGGGCTGCATGGGCCCTCGACACTGTTGCGCGATAAAGAACAGTAGCCCATACATTCATAAGTAAATATATTATAGGCCTGGGATCCTCTTGTCTGAAGAAATTATAATCCAGTGAGTTTATCCAGTGAGTTAAACTATTCTGTGTGTGGCATCCATGTGATCAATATCAATATACATTATTATAAATTATGTCTGTCTGTCCGTCATGTTCACGAGTGGAGGTGAGCTGGTTTAAAACTGATATGACTGGCCGACTTTCAAACACGCTGCATTCATTAGGCTATAAATGTGGTCTTCTATTTTTTATATAGGGCTAATTAGCCCTATTCATTTTCCAATGTGAATCGGATCGGCAGCACGCTGCCCCCCCCCCCCCCCCCCCCCCCCCCCCCCACACACACACACACACACACACACACACCGAAACAACGTTAGATTCGTACAGTGCAAAATGCAGATAAGTGTAGGCCTATGTTCTTATTATAATTGTGAGTTTGTTTTTTAACATGCAGTCCGCGAGAGCC
Source organism: Protomyctophum parallelum (assembly GCF_964188405.1). NCBI lineage: Eukaryota > Metazoa > Chordata > Actinopteri > Myctophiformes > Myctophidae > Protomyctophum > Protomyctophum parallelum. The sequence goes on along the minus strand of NC_139706.1, from coordinate 3,850,891 downwards.
GATCTACAAGCTCACAACGCATTGCACTGCGAGTAGCCTATAGAGAAGGCTGTCAAGTGAGCAGCGCAATCGCGCATGGCATGCTATAGAAATATCCTAATAAATAAATAAAAAGGTGTCGGGGCTTGCAGGGGCAGTTTCCTTATGGGACTCTATAGGCTAACTTGCCTCTAGAATGCATGCATTTAGGCATACAAGTGCACTCGGCTTTTATATATATATATATATATCGTTTTTTTATGTGCTGATCGACCAATATGTTGGGGACACATGCCTACATATTTTATCTGAGATTTGGGAACAATTTATTGATTCAGCATGAAGACTAAAGCCTTCTGAATAAATCTATGCGCTAGTGTATGCTTCCGCAAATTTCTCCGCCACCTAAAGAGCTCCCGTAGCATTTAGCGGAATTTCCGATCAACCAAAGACAGCGTCAAGTTCACGGCCATTTCCATGAATTCCAAATTAATGTGGGAAATCCACGTAAATGCCTTTCCGCCAGCGTCACGGCAATATATCAGCGGAAACGCGTTAATGAATCAGGCCCATAGTGTCTAATAAAATCAGGCAGAATAATTACAACTTACAAGGTACTTGTTAAGGGTCTTACAAACACTACAAACAGAGCCGAGTATGTAACGCTGATGCTCCGACCACTCTGAATTTCTGAACGATCTGAAGGACCTTGGGTGCGCTCCAGTGCTCTTAGAGGGTATTTCCGAACGCACTTACAGTGTACAAGGGCTTGAGTTTCTAAGGGCAGATTCACACAGAGTCCATTTGATTCAAACTGTTCACAAATACTTTTGCCTGGTCTCCGCTGACACTGGCTATTCACATTGGCCTCGATTCTTCCTCACCCGAGTGCACTTCATTCAACTGTATTCAATGCTTTCACATTGCAGCGATCCGTATCCGAGACTACCTCCATGCGGTCTCAGGAATGGTTGGGTGATCCGCTCCGGGCAAGGCATGGGGTTGGCCGTGATAAAGTATTTGCTTTTATCTGCCAGCAATCGAGCATAGGGACGGAGCAAGGAGGACCAGCGAATGGAAGTTAAAATTGGACCAGATAATAGTGACTGGCAGAAGACAATGAGTTGCCTGTGAGAGAGAGGAGAGACATGAGAACACAGAAATCTCAAACTGAACTGATCTGTGTACGTACAGATTATTTTTTTAATCCATGCACATCAGTGATTTCAATGAGCAGCTGATCTACATGCTTGCAATGCAACGCATTGTGAGCTTGTAGATCAGCAATTTTGGTAACTGGTGGAGGTGGGTGCACTGCCACCTGCAGACTACCGGGAATGTGGTCAGTTTGTTGAGTGTGGTGGGCGGTGACGTCACAGAGTGCGTTCAGTGTGCCTTATTTACGAACGACCAGTTACAACACACCATTCACACTGAGCATTGCTCAGTGCGTGCACTCGGCACACCCGGTGCGCAGCGCACTGGATTTTCGAACGACAACGCACTGAGTGCACTGAATAAACGAACGACAAGAGAGCACACCAGTGCGTTCAGGGCGCATTTCCGAACGCGCCCCATGTCAACCAGGGTCTCCACTCTCCAGTATCATGCAGTGTGACATAAGTGTGAGGTGTGGGATAAAAGATAAAGAAAACTTTGTCCATTCAATTTACATGAAATGGTAATTTGTCTTTGGCACACCGGCAATCAGTTTACAACAATAATTGTGGGCTCGCCACAGCGAGCACACAATAGTTATTGCCAGTCTATATTTATTCGTTATACTTCTTCTTCTTTATTCCACCCTTTTTTTGCGACCTTCTAACTTCCACATACTTTATGCTAGAAATGTAGTTCAAACTTCAAACTGTTCAGCTCTTTGCAGTGATGTGTGCTTGTATTTTTATTTTTACAAAGTTTTATACTTTTTATACTTTTTTACTTTTTTTTACATTCTTTATAATGAGAGTCGATGGAAGAAAGGTCCCATTTTTCACAGTTAACTTTTTTGAGCTCTTATTACTCCGTGATACTTTCACTTTGAAACTTCATTCAAACTTTATAATGTTCATCTATCTTTGAACTTTCATTGGTGAAAAAGTTGTTTTGAAAAAGTTTATACTTTTTAAAATATTTAACTTTATTTATAGTTTTTTCCTCCCATTGACAATGTATGGGATTTATCTCTAAATCAACCTCACTTTTGCAGCCTCATTACTCTGGCAGACTTTGTCGTAGAAACGTGATTTAAACTTTAGAAAGCTCACACGACTCTGGACTTTTTCGTGGTTCAAACCGTATTCGAATACGTTAAACGGTTTTCCCGAAATCGCAGTTCAATCGCAGGCCGTTTCGCCTAATTAGTGCCAACTTAGAGTGCGGGGCTTCTTTCACTAGAGTGCAGGAACTGAATTTTTTTCCTTGAAAATTTACCAAACAAATTGTCGTCCCGGCCAAAATATTCATTTTACACGCATGTCCTTTGGTCATTTTGTAGCCACACATGTCCTCTTTCACACAATGTGACCACCAAAACACAGAGACATACAGAATGTGAACTACGGCCTTTTAAGTGACACAAATACAGTCAAGCTTCTCATTGACCTCCATTGTAAAATCCTTACGAGGAAATTATCGCGATGACAATTCTTAACTCGCTCTTATAACCACATTTTCGATCGTACCAACACCACAATCGCACATGGTGTACATCAATATCTCAGGCCACTCACAGCAAAAAAATTATTTGCATTCGACTTTTACTTTTTGCGATAGAGCAATTTGTTAGGGCATAGTTTCCCCCCATTCAGGACCATTGTAAAATAGCCGCGCGCCACTCCCAGTCATAGTGTTTGTCTTTTACACTTCCACAGCTGAGACATATAAGGGCTTAATTACAGGGCTGAAATTAAAGTTACAAGATCTCAATGAGTTGCTCTGCGATACCTTGTGGGCTTGTAGGTCTGCTATTTGTGCAATTGGATGGCCTTTACACAGCTCTCGCAAGAGCACGCACGCACGCATGCGCGCACGCACACACACACCCTGTCTTCCTATTGGTTGCCCTTTACACAGCTCTCGCGCACGCACGTACGCACGCACGCACGCACGCACACACGCACGCACACACCCTGTCTTCCTATTGGCTGGCCTTTACACAGCTCTCACAAGCGCATGCACGCACGCACGCACACACACACACGTTTATAAAAAAAAACACTTCTACAACTTTTATACATTCTTTTTTAAACTTTTCCTTCAGCTTTAATACATTTTCTACTGTACATTATATACATTGCGTCTTTTGGCGAGCCCACGCAGTTTCTGCAGGGAACTGCTTTCTAGTTGCAATTGTTAATATCCATTATCATTAATAAATAATAATAATATCCATTATCATGTGGAAGTGTCCACATTGTGTGTTCTCAATCCAACCCTCCCCAATATTTATAAAGGAACATTGTGTGTATTCATTTATTCTCTACAATACAATAAATCTTGCAAAACAAACAGCTGAAGGGAAAAACTATTAAACTTAGGCACTTCAGTTGACCAATTCAAGCACAGTGCTGTCATTCTGTAGACTAAACATAAAAATAATAAAACAAGAAATAATACCAACATAATGGTCAACTTAAGTGATAATTTTGGTTAAAACAAAAAGGTATTTCTTAAAGGTTAAATACCTATCATTGCTATAGACTAGTGTTTGTTCAGTAACAGAGGTCTCCCCAGCTCTTTAATAAACAAAAAATACATTTTCAGGCACGCTGGGCAAGACCTATGCTGTAGTTGTTATGGACTGGCTCCCTGCCTGTCCATCTTTCCACTTTGGCCACTACCCCCTCCCTTTGCTTCTACACACACCTGTCTCCAACTGCCTCATCAGCCCATTTGTTCACTTCTCACTACTCACCTGTGCCTACTTCCCCTATCAGCTCCACCCATAAGACTGGACTCATTCTGCTAATGCTTGGCTAGAGTATAACCATTTGTTAGTGTGTTTTCCGGACTCCTGCTTTTCAGTACTTCTTTCCCGAGTGTTCCTCAGGTTTGATCCTCTGTGTGTTTTTTGGACGTTAATACATTTACTCTTTGTTTACCTTTTGACCTGCTTGGATGGATTTATGGTTTTTGTCCTGCCTGCTTCAGTTTGGTCTTCATTAAAACTCTTGCAAAGTACTCTGCCTGTGTTGCCTGCATTTGGGTTCTACTTTGACACGCACCATAACAGTAGTGTAGAGAGTGTATCGGCGGAAGTGGCGGGATTTGGGCGGAAGAACCGCTAAAGGAAATGGCGTTGACGCTTTAGAAATCCATTTAAATTCTCCATGAATGAAACAAGTGTGATTTGGCGAAAAATACATCGGACGGATGTTCCGGCCCGACACATCCGCCGATACACTCTCTGCCTTTGTTGTGACCAGGCTTTTCTCTTCACAGATGATAGTCCGGCAGCCGACAGGCTTGTTTTGTTTAAAGTGGGAAATTTGGTATATAGTCTTTTTTTTATTGGCCTAAAATATTGTCTATATAGCCTGCATACATTCATGAACCCACTTGCTGATCGGCTGTCGGCATTGAGCACGTTTTTTAATCAGACCAGTGTGTGTCCAGTGGAAACCTCGTATGAATCTGATCTCAGGTCAGAATGGGTTAATAGGGGTTTTTATGTGACCACACCATTAACATCCTATAGGCAAGATTTTCAAATTTTCATTATGCTTTATGTAGCATGTGACATGTCAAACTAGGGGGTTTTCATGATTCTGAGGGGTTTTCATGATTCTGAGGGGTTTTCATGATTCTGAATGCATTTCTAGCATTAGTTTTGCACAAAAAAACACTCCTTGGGCTAAAATCAGCCATAGCCACTTGCCCAAATGTGCCCAAATTCTCCAAAATGCGCTGGCCGTGTGTTTTTTGTGTGCAAAACTAATGCTTGGAATGGATTCAGAATCATAAAACCCCCCAGTAGTTTGTCATGTCACATGCTACTTATGACATTTTTGCCTTATAGAGGAGGTCAATGGTATAGTCACATATAAACTCCTATTAAAAAAATACCGACAACATTTAGGCCATAAAGAAATACTATATACCAAATTTCCCACCCCACAACCCCGGCTGCCAGACCATGAGTAAGGCTGGGGCCGAGGCTAATTTTCAGGTACTGTAGGTGACAAAATGTCAGCCAATCAGGAGAGAGTAGGAGAGCAGGAGAGGAGAGGGTAGGTGGCTTGGATGGAATGATCATTCCTGGAGTCTGTTCTGTAGTGGAGTCAGTTACTCTGTCTATCACAATAGTAGGAGGATTAACCTCCCTGTTGTTACTTGCGCAAGCAGAGCGCGCAAGTAATAATTTCTCCCGGTCTCTTCCGCCGTGACAGCTGTCCCGCCATTCGATGTTTATGCAGAAAAACATCAAATCTGTGCCTGTTTTGCTGGGACCAAACGACCACAAATGACCATATTTCTTACGTCATCATTTAGAGCTAGTCATACGTATACTATATACATAATCAGTAAAAATAAAATAGCAAATTGTGCCTGATCTGCTGGGACCAGAGTACGTGGTGTGTATATGTATGACTAGCTCTTAATGATGTAAGAAATATGGTCATTGGATAGGCTACATTTATCACAATATTATTTTACTGTGTAATCTAACACAAATCTTACAAATGCTGTCACTCAGTTATTTAATTTAGGCAGAAAATATATCACTGAATAGTGTATGCAATTAATGCATTCAAAAGAGCTGAATAAATGTTTTATGGACCCATAATAGTGATTATTATTTAATAATAATAATAATAATAATAATAAAACTTTATTTGTATAGCACCTTTCATGACATGAAATGCAGCTCAAAGTGCTTTACAGAGCAATGGAGCATTAAAAAACAAGCAGTAATGCAATGCAATACAGTGAGGACATGAATAACAAAAAATAAAAGATCAATTAAAAGCAATGTTGTAGAAGTGGGTCTTGAGCTGTGCTTTAAAAATGTCTACAGAGGCTGCCTGACGAAGGTACAGTGGGAGCTTGTTCCATGCCGTCGGCCCGTAGAAGCAAAAAGCTGCTTCCCCGTATTTTTTGTTGCCATTTCTTTAGGCAAAGCCAGCAGGCCAGCAGTGGAAGACCTTAGGGGGGCGGTTTGGAACATATTTAGGCAGGCAGTCATGTAGGTAGGAAGGTGCGAGACCATTGAGAGCTTTATACACAAGTAAAATAATTTTAAAATCAATCCTAAAAACAACCGGAAGCCAGTGCAGTGAAGCCAAAACTGGAGTAATATGTTCTCTCATCTTAGTTCTAGTTAAAACTCTGGCTGCTGCATTTTGGACAAGTTGTAATCTGTCAGTTGTTTTCTTAGGCAGTCCTGAAAAAAGTGCATTGCAGTATAAATCAAGCCGAGAAAAAACAAAGGCGTGGATTAGCGTTTTTGCATCGTCCAAAGACAAATAGGCTCTGATTCGTGCAATATTTCTAAGGTGAAAAAAGGCAATCTTGGTAACATGATTAATGTGTTTGTGTGTGATTCATTTAAGTTGTTTTGCCATACCCATTTATTTTGCCATAAATCAGATAGCTTTAAGGTACGGCCATGACAGCAATGGTAGGAAAAAAGATATATAATATGAATCATATTCGGATATTCGGTTTTCGGGGGGCCAACTGTTTCCTATATTCGGTGTTCACTGCAGTTTCGGCCAAGAATTTCCCTTTCGGTTTATCCCTAGTTGTATGTATAGCATTGTATGACTGTATGTATGAGTATGTAAATAGTTCAATTCAACTTTGTAAATACAAAATGTATTTATTGTTATTTTGTCTTCGGTATAAAAATGAATGAACATTGAACAAGGATACCGTATCTCAGACTCAATCATGTAAAAAATAACGTCAAAATCAAGTAATTCCAGTAGAAAATTAACACAAATAAATACATAAAAAGTACATTCATTGAACATTAAACACAAACAAATAGATTGCACTGAACTGAAAATAGATTGCACTGCACTGAACATGAACATTACACATTGCAGAGAGAGGATGAACTTGGCTGTTCTCTCTACTACGTTTAAATGTAAACTACTTATCAACCATTCTCTCCAGTAGAGAGAACAGCTTATCTGCTTCCCTCTGAAGTCTCATGACCTCTTTGAGGAGCTCATCATCTCTCCCCCTCTTCTTCGGGCCAGCCTGCACATTGGGCCCTGGTGTTCCGGGCCCTGGTGTTCCTGACCCTGCTCCAGACCCCAGTGCAGCTGTACCACTATGGTCTGGTATGGCCTGGCCTGGTGGTGCTGTAGGCCAGCAGTCCGGCTCCGCTCCAGAGACTTCCAGGCATGGCAGTCTCACGTGGTGGTGCTGCTGTAGGCCCGCCGCTGCAGGCCACCTCCTCACCCGTCTTTGGATACATGCACTCCTAAGGCAGTGGAGAATGAAGGTTTCAGAACCACTGGCTTAACAGGTTATTTGTATGGCAGTAGTGCTACAACTCAGAATTCCCTTATTGTTAAAAAAAAAAGATGGCTTTTGTGTTTGGGTAATATGTTCTGTTGTGGTCCAATGATGACTTTACAACAGGTTGCCATGTCATAAACATTAGAACTTAAAGTCAATACACCACATTAACACTTCTCAGTGTCCACACCCTGAATTGGGATTCACCTAATTAATTAGGTGAATCCCAATTCAGGGTGTGGACACTGAGAGCGTATTTCGGGGTATATGACGTTACAGCGCCGCGCCGGAGTGCTTCCCATTCCACAGAGCGCAAAAGAGTCGTGTTGACACTGCACTAGGCCACTAGGGCACTAGGGGTTAATTTTGCGACAATGTAATAGTGTACAATAATAGTGTACATTAAATGTACACTATTATGTAAAGGTATGCTGGCATAATGATAATAATTAAGGCAAGAAATCAAAATGCTATAGAATATAGAAGCCACAATGGGTGTCAAGTCAGCTGCAGAGACAATGGTATTGTCTCGCTGTCAAATGTAGTTTCATCAAGATCAGTGGTCCCCAAAAAATGTTTAGCGTGAGACCGAAGAGAGAAATTTGATGTCTCGCTGGCTGGGGCTCAAACTGGTGAAAATAGCAGATGTACAAGCTCGCAATGCGTTGTCAGCAGTGTTGATTTCATCGACTAAAACTGACGATAAATGATCATCGACTAACTTTTTTCACTGACGGAAACTAAATGGAAACTAAATGAAAACTAAGCTATGATGACTAAAACTAAGACTAAGTAATACTGACAATTTCGTCAACAAATAAAAACTAGGAAGTGACTAGTGGACAAGAGATACAGTATAAGTCATTTTACACTTGGTTGCATGCTGAAAATAGCAGATTGGCTATTTCCAGTGTAAAATCAGCCATTACGACCGCATACATTTTAGTCGAATCAACTGTAGATTTAGTGGACTAAAATCTTATGATATTTAGTCGACTAAAACTAGACTAAAACTACAACTTTCCGGGTGACTAAAACTAAATGTGGTGTCTGCAGACGAGCACACACACATTATCCACTTGAACCCTCTCCACAGCAGGGGTTCCCAAACTTTGTCATGACAAGGACCCCCAAATTGACACTAATTAGCCCGCGGACCCCCATTTGAAAAGATATGCCAGGGACCCCCATAAGAGAAGACTTTTACAGCTCTAGCAAAACCAGTTTAATTTTAATGACCCCCAGTTTGACATGCATATTAGTCTACGGACCCCCATTTAATGGCATTTCTATCTCTGAGACCCCAATTTATATCGTAAAATCTATGTTAATTTAACTCTGAGAGTGTACAAATGGACCCGTTAGGGTCCATCATTTAGCTGGGGACCCCTGGAACTCCCTCAAGGACCCCTGGGGGTCCCCGGTCCCCACTTTGAGAGCCACTGCTCCACTGCAGTGGTTGTCTGTTCACAGTCCATTAGCATTATGCCATTATACTGCATGTCATGCTGTTGCAAGTTTGTCCACCAGGGGAAGCTCATGATCAGTTGTGAGTTTGTAGATCGGCTATTTTCAGCAAGTGTAAAAACAGTCATTACGACGGCATAAAGGGACACCAAAACACATTTTAGTCGACTAAATCTACAGGTGATTTAGTCGACTAAAATGTGTTTTGGTGTCCCTTGATGCCGTCGTAATGACTGTTTTTACACTTGCTGAAAATAGCCGAAAAAAATCTTATGACATTTAGTCGACTAAAACTAGACTAACACTAAGACATTTCCAGGTGACTAAAATGTGACTAAAACTAAATGAAGTTTCAGTCCAAAGACTATATGACTAAACTAAAATAGAAATTTGCTGCCAAAAACAACACTGCTAACTAGTGACCACAAACAAATGGTTGGGGGTTGTTTGCTATGTTAGGACATGTACCTACTGTGTTCCTAGCTCTGTAACTTGACCATTATTACCATATAGGGGTTATCACCAGGTGATGCAGGCTGCATCACTGGTGGTGTCTCAAAGTTCGAGACAAGCATGGTGGTTTTCTCAAAGCCACTCCCGACCGATAAACAGGTATTTGGGGCCTGGCCAAGTCATTGTCTTGGAGGTGCAACCAACCAGCATTAATTTACAAAGCCATTTGTTTTTAATTGTTTACATTAGTAGGCTATTAATTTTTTTTTTTTTTACATTGTTTGTATGGTCTGTTGGATGTCGGTTGTTTTAAAATGGACCTCTATTTCATTTTAACCAATAGATTGTACTAAAAAAGGACTCATAGCACGACACCGAGTGCCGCGCTATGAGCTTGTAGATCTGCTATTTTTGAAAAATCGTGAAAATGTGGCGCAAATCTTTGAATATATATATTCTTTCAGAGCGAATGTTTTTAACTCAAATCTTTGCTTCTGGGGGTGTCCACTGGAACAACATATTTCCAGATGGGGGTCGGTGGCCAATTACATATAATTTTGGGGGTCCTTGACATGACAATGTCAAGGAAAGTTTTGTGAAAACCTTTGTGCGAAACATGTGTCGAATTGAACGGTCGAGTCAAGCCAGCATAACTGAAAGATTAATGAAGAGACCGAGGGCTCTTCGACTTCTGAATATGATGTCTCGGGGCCTGTCGGATGCGCTTGACTGCCGTGCAACAATGCCAGACACACCGCTTGTGAGCTATGGCAATTTCCCGGTGGATTTCCCTTTCTTTTTTGTTGAGTTTTGGTGAGTTTTTCAAACTGACCAAAACTAAAATATTACAAAAAAATAAAAATTTGCACCTAGGGACAAACAGACAACTTCAGGGTGCTGGGTGGAGCAAGCTTCAACACACTCTAACACGAACTTTGCTGCACGCGTTCCGAAGGGCCACTTCACAACTTACCTGTTTGAGTCAAGCCACCGAGCTTGTAGGTCTGCTATTATTGTTTTTCAGCAACTCAATACTCGGGAATCAGGCGAGTCGGTCGCTTCACCATCTGCTTGCAGTATGCAGCACAGGTGATGCAGGCTGCATCACTGGTGGTGTCTCAAAGTTCTCGAAGCCACTCCTGACCGATAAACAGGTATTTGGGGCCTGGCCAATATAGCAAAAGGATACAATCAAAACTTTATTAGGTACCATCTTAATCTGCAAGTAACCCAAATGCTTCATTATCAGCCATAATATCTGATTGACCTTGGCCTGTAGAGTTGTCTTTCCACATGATAGTTGTATCATGTCTCACACTAATTAGGGGTGTAATGATACATTTTCACAGCGATACGATACACATCACGATACATGGTTAACGATACGATACATGGACGATATTGGTTCATTATGGCGAGACGAGACGATACGATTCAATGATTTAAAATCGATACAGTAACTAATTAGCAAATACATTAAGTCAAACTTGTGGATAGCGCAGGTTTCTTAGGGGAAAGATTTATTATTATGGATATTAATAAGTAAACAATGATTCTCTGGCAAAAAATTGACATTGTATTTGAACACGTGGACAAACCCACGCCTTGACATGAACACAGAGAATACACACATTTATCGATAGACCATGTAGCGATATGGAATGGAAAAGTATAATTAAACCCATCTTTTTCCTTTTTCTTCTTAAAATTGCTAAATACAATGCACAAATACTTAGCATTGACACAATTGTATTATATACATAACGATTCGATACCGATTATTTCCATTGCAAAACGATACGATACAAAGTCAAACAATACGATATTTGCTGCCTCCATTTCGATATACTATACTGTAATTTCGATACGTTTACACTCGTAACACTAATCTCACCATTAAGCCATCTGCTGCTGTCGTTTCTTGAACATATAATACATTTATTTTTGTAGCTACAGTATGCAGATAATTACTATAGTTACTTGGTCTTCCCTGTTCTTTCCTGCAAACACGACCCTCTCTCTTTGAGAGTTTCAAGTCAAATCAATGTAGTTGTTAGACTTCTCTATGGGAGAATTGCGTTTTTGAATGATTTATTGAAAATTCTTTGTTGTGACAACGAAAGACCTTCAGAGAAAGCTTGACTTGTCTGCTTCCAGGAAAAAACTAAAATGTTTAGTTTTTGTGTTGGAAGCCATTTAAAAGAGCCTGCATTTACACTGTGTAGTGTTTCTAGGACAACAAAAAAAGTTATGGCCGGTTTTATTTTCCAAATAACTTTTTTTCTGCTGGGCGTACACACCCATGCCATATCTCATTTTAAAGGGTGAGTCTAGTTCAATAAAAAAAAAAAAAAAAAAAAAAAGTTTCTCACATTCTCACACTGTAGATATTTTGCCATATATAAATAGCATGGTCAGTCATGACCAATCTGACCAATCCATCTAAAATGGCCAATAGCTCTGAATTGGAACATGATAGAGACTCTTTTTTTGGGGATAAAATTAGACATTCTAACGCACATTTTGATATATACCATGTTTACATAGTCTTACCAGTACCTTGTCTATTCATGCGTGTATCTCAAAAACCTGTTATGAAGAAACACAGTTTTGATAAAAAACACATCCAAAGACATTGTTTTGATATGCCATGGTGCCCATGATATGTATCAAAATATAGACTTGAATGTATACTGTATTATATAAAATAAATGTAGTTCTTAGTTACCATCTACTATTACAGAGTAAATCACAGTTGAAACTCGCTTAGTCATATACAATAAACCTCACAATAGTGAACAAAATAGCCATGACAGGTCTAACTCATTGTAAAAGCGTCTCTTATTTTTTATGACTACTAACATAAGACAGACAGACAGACAGACAGACAGACAGACAGACAGACAGACAGACAGACAGACAGACAGACAGACAGACATACTAAAAACTACTGTGAATGTTGTTTCTCTCTTCCAGTGTCCCAGGCGGCCAGGCCAGCTAGAACCAAAATATTTGAGGGTCTAGTCATCGGCAATATTTGTCAATAAACCTGTGCTCAAACGGGTTGTTGCATTATTAATCAGTTGGTTACACTATGAAGGCAACAGGAACACTCTGACAATCACGCTCCGAGAAAAGGCGCCAGAGCGGAAGTAGGGGGGCGTGGCCAGGAATCTCATGTATAGCACCAAACCTGCCCAATGCCCATGCCCCCGTCTGACCCTAGCCAGGAAACTACAGTCACCCCCTCTACGAGAACCAACCCTGCTGCAGAGTTTGATCTGCATTCCTCTTCAAGCAAGATGCAGTAGGAAAGAGAGCCCTATACAGGAGAAAGAAAAAAGAGAAAAGAGCAAGCCCAAGTGGAAGAGAACCAGGTTCTGACAAAATCACAGAAGGTACTTCAACTCCTCACCAACCCCATGTCTAAGGTGTATGCACTGTTTCTGAAAAGGGCCATACCTATTTTTGACATTGGCAACAAAATTCTCCAAAAAAAGGAACCCTGTATACAAATCCTGCTACCAACTTTGGAGCTGCAACTTCAGAAGATTATACTTTCATTCTGTCAGCCAGAGCATGTGATCATTATGATGGATGAAATTGATAGAGGCATCAAATCAACAGAGTACAGTAGCAGAGAAAACCAGCTGAGTGATGAAGAACTCTCCATTGGCGAGGACACCGAGACCTTCATCCAAATCCATCTAGAGCTGGAGCCATTTTTCAGAGATGTCAGAACGTATTTCTCAGCTGCAGCTGAACACATGATTTCCAAATTTCCATTTAGCGATGAGCTGCTGATGCATGCTGTGGTGGCAGACATAACCAAACGGAAATCTGTCCATTTCCACTTCATCAGACGCTTTCCATCTATTCTGCCTGGAGGGGTCACTATGGACTAGGTGGAGGATGAGTTCAGTTTGTATCAAACGTCCTTCTTGGAAGACCACATCCTCACAAAGCGCACTGATGAGGCCTGGTGGGACATATGCCATGAAGTTGGGAGGCAATCAGATCTACTCCAACCTTTCAAAGGCCATGCTTGGCATACTGGTTATTTTCCATAGCAATGCTGACTGTGGCCTTGGAACGCCTCGGAATCCCCCAGGAGGAAGTCACTAATGTTGCTCTGGAGAGGGAAGTCTGGAGCTCTCTGGTGGAGCTGTTTCCCCTGTGACCCACCTACGGATAAGCGGTTGAAGATGGATGGATGGACAGAGTTTTCTAGTTGTACGGCTCCAGTTTGAGGCGAGGCACGATGTTCATGGACTGCAGCTCCTGGAACAGCAGCTTTGCGGTGTACGGCATGCGCAGCGAGGAAACGTGGCCCGACGAGCGGCAGTAGTGACACCATCCCGCGTACGCCAGCAGGCCGCACCGCCCGCACACGTCCACCTTGGTGGCGTCGCTGGCCATCATGAAGCGCTCCTGCAGCAGTGCGCTGGCCCCGTAGCTGATCAGGCAGTCACGCTCCATCTCCCCCAGGCGCATGCCGCCATCGCGGGCGCGTCCCTCGGTGGGCTGTCGGGTGAGCGCGGACACGGGGCCCCGGGCCCGCGCGTGCATCTTGTCCAGTACCATGTGCTTCAACTTCTGGTAGTACACAGGTCCGAAGAAGATGTAGGCCTCCAGCGGCTCGCCGGTGCTCCCCGACGTGACGTAGTCCTTGCCGTGGTAGCTGTAGCCGCCGTGGTGGATCAGGTCCGCACACACGTCGCTCACACGGCTGCCGCCGAACGCCGTGCCGTAGCGGAAGCGCCCGTCCAGGAGCGCGGCCTTGCCGGCCAGGAGCTCGATCAGCTGGCCCACGGTCATTCGGGAGGGGAAGCCATGCGGGTTCATGATGATGTCGGGACAGATGCCCGAGTCGCAGAAGGGCATGTCCTCCTGCGGGACGACGAGGCCGCACACGCCCTTCTGCCCGTGTCGGCTGCTGAACTTGTCCCCCACCTCGGGCCTCCTGGTCTCCCTGAGCAGGACCTTGACGAGGGTGTCGCCTTCCGTGTTGGACGAGATCATCACCTTCTCCACGTAAGGCTCTGTTGGGCCCTTGTGGCTGACGGGAGCCTCTTTGTACTGCGGGGGCTCTCCCTCCGGCGTCCCTCGGGCGCCCGTCGGCACGTGCTTATTTACCAGCACCTGCGCGTTCTTCACTCTCTCGCCAGGGGAGCATATCCCGTCTGCGTCCAGGATGTGGTGCTTCCAGACAGGCTCGTGCGTGGCAGCGTTCAGCACGGGTCCCATGAACTTGTCGAAGGTGCGGTCGGCGTAGCGCTTCCGCGCGCACTTGGAGCTCTTGTAGACGTGGCATCGGCCGAAGCCCCGGTCCAGCGAGGCCTTGTTGAGGACCAGGGCGTCCTCGATGTCGTAGCCGCTGTAGCTCATCACGGCCACGATGGCATTCTGACCGGCCGGCAGCTTCTCGAAGTCGATCAGCTCGATGGTCTTGGTCTTCACCAGGGGTTTCTGCGGGTACGCCAGCAGGTACATGGCGGTGTCCATTCGGTTGCGCTGGTTGTATCCGATGGTGCCCATGGCCTGCTTGCCCATGGCACACTGGTACGTGTTCCTGGGGGACTGGTTGTGGTGCGGGTAGGGAATGAGCCCGGCGCAAACCCCCAGGAGCGCGAAGGGCTCGATCTCCATGTGCGTCGTGTTTTTGCCAATCATGTGCTCGTAGAGGGCGATCTGACAGTCGTTCTCCTCATTTACGTCCAGGTATTCCACCAGTCCCTCGCAGAGGAAGTCCTCGAATGTCCTGCGGCCCTGGGACAACTCCTCTATGTGTCCATTGTTCACCATCGGCCGTCCCTCCATCACGATGATGTACGGCCTGCAGAGGCGTCCGCCGTCGGACGAGACGTAGACGCAGCGGTCGGTCGCGTTGGTGGAGACAGAGACGAAGTCGCCGATGAAGCCGGCCCGTCGCATCAGCCGGAAGGCACGGACCAGCCTGCTGTGGTCCCTGACCGCTCCCAGGATGCTCCCGTTGAGGAAGACCAGGAAGACGCCGGGGTGGGCCAGCTCCTCCCCGCAGAGCAGGCCCACGTCCTCCACGCCCAGGTTGAAGGCCAGCCTGACCACGGGGCCGTCATCTTTCGCGTCAGTGGTGACGTGGGTCATCAGGGCCAGGTGCTTGTCCAGGCCGCAGCCCACTCCCTCGGGCGTGTCCGAGGGGCACAGCATCCCCCACTGGGAGGGCTGCAGCGAGCGTGGCCCCGCCACCTTCATGCCCTTGGCGAACTGCGACGAGACCCGGGTCATCGTGGCCAGTGCCGAGATGAAGGAGAGGCGCGAGAGGTTCTGCGTCATGCCCTTCTGGTCCATCCTGAACCTCTGCAGCGTCCAGTTCCCCGTGGAGATGGCCACGGCCATGCCGCTGGCGATCTGGTCCTGCCGCATGTGCTTGACCACGTCGAACTGAGCCGCGGCGGCGCCCGCGCCGCTCTGCTTGGGGATGAGCTTGTCGGCAGTGCTCCTCAGCTCCTGGTTGAACTTCTTGAAGAGGTCCTCGAACAGCAGTGCCAGGAGCTGCCCCGCGAGCTCCAGACGTTTGTTCCCGTAGTAGTCCCTGTCGTCCACCTTGCTGTGGTCCCGCTGGGCGAGGATGACCCGTCGCACCATCACGGCCAGGTAGACGCACTTGGCACGATAGTTGAACTCTTTGGCGGGCACGTGCGCGAGGAGCGAGGCCAGGAACTCCCTCGCCTCTTCCGTCTTGGTCTTCTTGGGCCCCGCCCACCTGCGCGGCAGCGGCGCCCGCACCTTATTCCCGAGGTACTGCAGAGCCTGCGTCTGGCTGAAGACCCGCGCCTTCTGGCATTCCTCCAGGCTGGAGGTGAAGACGGCCATGACGTGTTCCTCTGTGCCTATCATCTGCACCATCTCCTGGTCGCTCTCCACGCCCATGGCTCTGAACACGACGGCGACGGGGGCGTCCTCGCACAGCGTGTTGTGTCTCACGTAGAAGCGGCCCTTCTTCACCACCACGTTGGTCCTGCTCTTCCGCTCGTGGGTGCAGCTGGTGACGGAGGCTCCCAACGCGCCCCGCTGGTCCCGCTCCAGGATGATGCGGTTCTTGGACAGCTGCTCCTTGATCAGGACGACCTTCTCCTGGCCCTTGACCACGAAGTAGCCCCCCGGGTCCAGGGGACACTCGTTGAGCGCGGCCAACTCGGCGAGTGTCTTCCCCGCCAGGACGCAGTGGGAGCTGCGCAGCATGACAGGCATCCTCCCGATGGGCACGGCGTGGCGGATGACCCTCTGCCCGCCTCGCATGTACTCCACGTCCACCGTGACGGGCGCGGCGTACGTCAGGTCCCGCAGGCGGCACTCGTGCGGCGAGACGGGCCACGTCACGTTGAAGCCCTCCTGGACGTCGGGCGTGCCAACGTGGACGTCGAGGTATTTCAGGTACCACGTAGGATCGACCAAACTCGTGACCTTCTCGTTCGCTTTCACAATCTTCTTCAGGTCCACGTTGACGAGGTAGTCGAACGAGTCGATGTGCTGCTTCACCAGTCCTCTCACCTTCAGGAACGCCGGCAGCAGTTTCCACTTTTCCGCCACCGTGTCGACAGGAGCGGCGAGCTGCCGGGTGCTCATGCTCCCGAACTCGTCAGTGAGCACCTCCATCATGCCTTGTTCTGTTTGTTGGTATTCGGGTGCAAACACTATGTTCGAAATGTCTAATGGCTCCGCTGGAGTGACATCACTGTGACTCACACCTAACCATTATGGAGTTCAGTACGACTCAGACATAACCATATATGGAGTTCCACTTGGACATAACCATATATGGAGTTCCCATGGCAGCTCTACCCACATATGACATGTCATGCTGACTGTGACAGTGTCGTGACACCAGTCCCAAAACAAACCGTGTCGTCATGACGCCAGACTCGAAAACCTCAAACAAACCCTGTCGTCGCACGTCGGTTCAGCGATGCGACCGACATAGTTGTAAATAAATATGTGAACCAGTTTTGTCATTCTATATTTACACAGGCTTCGGAAGTAGATTCACATGCGTCGGTCCGAGCCTTCCAACGGGGCACCAGAATATCACAGAAGTTTGAAAAACTTTTACTCCATGCATCATGCCATTGGAAAGGTAATTTGCAGCTGAATCCGAAAATGCAGGCACCTAACATTATGGAGTTACGGGGCCCCGAAGGCCCACGAAAATAGCCAATCTAAAAGCTCATTTTTCATGACAGTTTTCAGAAAAACCTTGTTTCTATGTCAGTGGTTCTCAAACCCTTTCGTATCAAGGACCCCAGAATAATCTGTTTTTGGCTGCCGAATCCCCATCTGAAAAGATGTTGTTCCAGGGACCCCCAGAAGCAAAGACTTGCGTTCGCTCTGAAAGAATATATTTGCACATGCGCAGCACAACTTCTCCACATGCGGAACCTCCAGAGAGGGAACTTTAGGTGACTTTATAGGCCTGCAACACATGTGTCGCTCTCAGCGCTCGAGTCAAACTAGCAAAAGATCGAACGGGTAAGTTGTGAAGTGGCACTTCACAGCATTATGTGACAGTGGCAGCAGGCATTATGATTGGCCAGTACGAGATGATTCATGTACTTGTCAGAGCGTCTCCCCCCCCCCCCCCACTTCACACACGGGTGTGATTTTGAAAAACATTTTTGAATAGTTCAACTGGCCGATCTACATCGACACATTGTGAGCTCGTATAGATTGGCTATTTTAACTATCATACTTCATACTCATGGAACCATCCAAGTGAGGAGCTTCACCGGGAGGATGTTGCAAGTGCAATTTAGTTGTTACTGTCTCACAAGTATAGGTAAAACACTGCCAGTGCTCAGCAGTGGCCCGTTGCAAAGAAGTTGATATTTTACTTGTGTGATATTCAGATAATCTTCAACCGATTGTTATAATTCGAAGTGGTATATATTCAGAAGTTTATATTGTCATTGGGTGTACAAGACATGTTTTTAATATGCCTTTATCAAATGATATAGAGAGATGGTAGGGTATGCTATAAATAATAGTATTTATTTTGCTATCTAAGAACAACACAAACTGGAATTTAGTGTGAAGTTAGGGGCGCTAATATATCAAAGTCTAACTCATGTTGATTAGGTGATGTAATGGCGATGTAAAACGGTGCCAACTAAAACATTAAACGCCATTAACAATGAAGAGACAATATGACGTAATGAGGCACATACATTTTCCCTTCATTGTCAATGGTGTTTACAAAACAAACATTGAACTAAAGACAAACATTAAACCTGTGTATATCAAAAATCTGACCTGTCTGAACTGAGTGGTGCTGTTGTACTGTACTCGTGTTGTATAGTACTGTACTGTACTGTACTGTACCGTATAGCCTACTGTACAAGCCCTCTCCCTGCATGGCCTCTCTATGTGTGTGTGTGTGTGTGTGTGTGTGTGTGTGTTAGGCTGCGCAACAGTGAAACTTGGTGGTCAACAAACGCTGACCCAGCCAGCCAGGGACACACATTGCTGTGCATTGGAGTGGCTGCACCACTCAAAACTCTCTCTCTCTCTCTCTCTCTCTCACACACACACACACACACACACACACACACACACACACACACACACACACACACACACACACACACACACACACACACACACACACACACACACACACACACACACACACACACACCTCATGGTCTTCATCTGTAGAACAGATATTAGTACATTGAATTAATTTGAATATGGCTGGGGAACAAACACATTCTAAATCATTACATTTCCCTGTGGTTGTTTAGGCGGAAGTCTAGATGTAAGAAACATGCAGACAAAGAACTAGACTAGAGCTTTTAATGTGGGTTGACATTTTATTCTGGGTATTTTCCAGTAGCCTACATACCAGTGTAGTGATAATAGAAGTGAGAGTGCTGATGTGACAGACGTTCTAACCACAGGAAGTTATACCATACCCTGCATGCATAGTTGCATACAGGTAAATGCATGTTATGTAAGCATACATACACCACATCCTTCACATACTGTATAAGAAGCGTTATCAATATAGTACTTCTTGCTGTTTTGCAGTTTGTGGCAAAGTAGATTTTAAACAATAGCCTCCTCATCAATGGTAAGTGTTGAAGTATTAGTGCTGAATTATTACCAATCTAAGAAGGAAAATGATCATTTCTAACTTTCTTTAGATGAATGTGCACATTTTACTATTGTCTCTTAACTATGAAATATAGTGATCATGAATCGTGAATCTAACCTTATGAAGGACATTTTAAGAAGGACTCAATTTTGTATGCTCTTTTAGTCTGTTTGGTTACACATTTTTAGAATTGTAATTACATTATGGGTTATTATTATTGTATCCTTGAATATTCATATTTTCTAAAATGGCCATATTCCTCTGGAAGTGAACTCTTCAATTTACTTGATTTCTATTCCATGTGTCCATGCTCGTGTCAATGTCCATCCATGATCAATATGAACGCCGTGAGCCATGCTGAAGCTTCTAAGCCTGACCTTTCTGGGCCTGTTGGTGTCAGTGTCAGCCCTCTGCCCTCCACCCTGCCAGTGTCTGGACAACCTGACCATCATCCTCTGTCAGGAGAAACACCTGGACAAGATACCAGAGCTGCCAAAAGGCACAGAGAAACTGTATGCCTCCTACAATGAGATACAGGTCGTACCCTGGACCGGGCTGGAAAATCTGCAGGTGTGAAACATACATCATTAGCCACTTTCTTTTAGCTTGATGTCCCAAAGTTTGGAGTGGACTTGTCATTGTAGGCTAAAATTATTAGAATTTAGAATCTATACAACCTTTTGCAACACGTTGTGAGCTTGTTGCGACT
The DNA here is from genome assembly GCF_964188405.1 of Protomyctophum parallelum. Taxonomy (NCBI): domain Eukaryota; kingdom Metazoa; phylum Chordata; class Actinopteri; order Myctophiformes; family Myctophidae; genus Protomyctophum; species Protomyctophum parallelum. The sequence goes on along the minus strand of NC_139706.1, from coordinate 3,830,678 downwards.
GCAGGTCGCATCTACTGTGAAAACGGGAATTTCCCCAATAATTGATATTATTGAAGAATGCATTTCACAAGTCCTGATGCTCTGCTTTTGTTTGTTCTTGTTTTATCTCTATAGGTACTAGACCTCACCAGAAATCATATAAACTTGTCACTCTTCTTAAATCCAATTTGGCCCGCCAATATGACCCTACTGTCCAAACTCTTCCTATCTGGGAACAATGTGGGGCCTGTACAACAAGGTGCATTCCAGAACCTCCCTGTCCTAACCATGTTGGACCTGAGTTTCAACCACATTGAAGATCTACCAGTGGGAACACTCCACGGACTGGGTAATTTAAAGACACTTACTCTGACTTGGAACCAGATTCGAGAGCTACAAGTTGGTGGATTTGATGGAGCCCCTGCTCTCATCGACCTGCACCTCAATGGTAACAGTATATCACAAATAGATGAGGGTGTGTTTGAGAACTTGATTGCATTAGAGAAACTAATTCTGTCCCGGAATAGGCTTGAACAAGTTAAGAAGGGCAGTTTCAGAGGACTGTCCCATCTCCAACACCTGGATCTGAGTAACAACTTGTTGATGTCTGTCCCAGTTGAGGCGCTTAAAGAAGTCACCAACCTCAGCAGTCTGTACCTGCAGACAAACAGCATCACAGTACTTGAAAAAGATTCTTTCTCCTCTCTAGCCCAGCTTGTTGATCTAGATATTAGCAAAAATAAGCTGACCACAATTACTGAGGGCTCATTGAGAGGCCTGGCTTCACTGAAAAAACTAGACTTCAGCTCCAACCTCATACAGTTGCTCTCCTCTGCTGCCTTCAACAATCTGATTAATCTCAAACTCCTTGATATGTACCACAATGAACTGACGTTACTGCCTGTGGGTGTGTTCCTGGACCTAACCAACCTAACTGAACTGCACCTGGACAGCAACAACATCTCTGTTATTGCATTTGAGGTTTTTGACTCATTGACCAAGCTCAGGGATCTCCAATTGTCGAGCAATCACATCCGAGAGCTTCGTCCTAGAATCTTCTCCAAACTCAGATCCCTTCGGAAACTCTACCTGGAAAATAATGCTATAATCCAGCTTCCCAAAGGACTCTTCCACAAAATGACACACCTCAGAGAGCTCCTGCTAGCCAATAACATCATCAGCTCAATGCATCATTGTGTCTTCCACAATTTGAGGACTCTGCGTTCTTTGAAGCTATCCCACAACTTTCTCTCCTCTCTTCACCCGGATCAGTTTGACAGCCTCATCAATTTAAAGGAGCTACACTTGGATGACAACCACATATCACGGCTCCCACTGAGCCTGTTCGCTCAGCTTCTGAGTCTGAAAACACTGCACTTAAATAATAATGATCTCTCTGAACTGTCTCCTGAAGACTTTGTGAATTTGGCCAAACTGAGTGATGTTCATCTAGGCTTCAACCAGCTCAGTTACCTCCCTGCCAACATCTTTCGCTCCCTCTCTCACCTCCGCAGGCTCCAGCTACAACACAATCACTTGGCTGTTTTACAACCCCAGCTCCTCTCCCCACTAACAAAGCTAACAGAACTTAAATTAGAGAGCAATCGGTTGAATAACTTACACCCTAGTGTGTTTCAGGGCCTTGGAAGTCTCCAGATGTTGTGGCTACAATCCAACCAGCTAAGAGACGTGGAAAATGGGACTTTAGGTCCACTGGAGAGCCTTACTGCCATCTACCTGACTGAGAATCTCTGGGATTGCAGCTGTGTCTCTATTCTCTATATCAGCTCATGGGTCACGAATCACAGAGAAAAGTTAGGGGATGAACCAACCTGCTCCATCTCTTCTTCTACTCCTCCATCATCTCTCACCAAGGCCATACCCCTCGCACAGCCATCTCTCTCTCCGCAGTCATTGTCAGAACATTGCATTAGGAGCCTCGCTTTAGTCCTCTCACTGGAATTTCCATTCAAACTGTTGAACTTGCTAACCAGCTTGGCTATAGCTTACAGGATACTGTGAAAGCTAGCCATACTATTTTAAAAATATATATTATTCATGTATTCTTCCCTTTTCTTCTACTGCATCTTTCCAATTTCTGCGGGTGCCCAAATACTTGTACATCAGGTTTGTACAGTACTGCAGCTTATGGAGATATTCTTGTTCACACAAGAACTGATTATGGCCAATTCTGGCTAATAAAGAAATATGTCGTTTATTTGACCACAATCCCAATTGTTATTTAACTGTTGCAAATTCTGGGCAAATATGATTTTGGCGGATTGGTTATTATATTATTTTAAGCAATTCATCTATGTATTCACTTTTGCTTTTAATCATACTGTATTTAGGTTTCTAGTCTACACATATCTGTGGTTGTAGCCTTTATGTCTGTACTTGTAGATACATAACCTAATGTGTTGGCACGGCAATAAATAATAAATATCTTTAACCTTGATGAGTCTGTAATTAAGAAGCCTACAGTATGTGCAAGCTATTATTAGCCTCTACTATCATAAAGTAGAAGAAATGTATTTCAATACTAAGTGTTGCTTCTCTCACAGATGTCAGTGTGTATTTAACTACCTGATATGTTCTCATGATCTCATATCAATGAATTCAGGGAAAGAAAGGAAAAAGAAGAGCAGAAAAACAACTTAAATTGTTCTATTCAATGTTTGGCTCAGTCACAATATTGAGATACATCAATACCAAAAAGTACATAATTTGATGCCGCGTTACATACAAATATTCTTTAAAAAGTAGGCCTATCTTCAAAAGCAGTCAATTTCAGCACAAGGCAACTTGTTAATCAATAGATCAGCATAAACTCAGTTACTATACAGCTACAGTTGTTGTGAAATCCACACAAATAACACTAAGTGTTTTCTTTATAGAAACAGTCCAAATATTGCTCAACATTCATTCAAAGCTCATAATAATAGTCAGTCAGCCTTAGTGTTAATAGTCAAAGCAGGAAATGAACACTAGTCAATAACCAAATTCTAGTAAAGTTTGACTGTGGTCATTGCCGACTCTACCAGCCACTTGGTGAGGAAACCACACTTGATCAGTGGTGCTAAGAAAAAACATTAGTAGTAAACAATCCTGACAACCTGGACACAAAAAATATATAATTCTCGCCTGCTTATTATGTTCCATGAATTTAAACTAAAGGTGCCGTAGGCCATGGAAGACTAGCCTGGCTAATAAGCCAGACCGAATCAGCCGTTGGCAAAAAAACAACACACAATAGTGTGATTTGAGTCTGGCTTATTAGCCAGGCTAATGGAAGACAAATTTTTTTCTTTTCTTTTCTTTTTTTAATCGGCTCATGGTGGCGCTATAACCCTATTCCTAAGATCTATCTGTACATAATAATCATCAATTCATTATTTAATGTGTCCAACCAGTGAAAACAGTCTGCAACCACTGGCACTATTTTAATAACAAACCTGTCAAGAATGAACCATATCAAACCACTGATTGGATAGAACAATGTAAATCAATTTAACCCACACGGTCATGAATAAATACACTTGTGATCTTTCAGGTTTCTTAGGTAGGAGAAACACTTGCCACATTTATCACATATGAACTCTTTCTCCCCAGTGTGTATTTTCTGGTGGGCCTTGAGGCTGTTTCCCTGGTTGAAGCTGCGTCCACACTGGTCACAGCTGAAGGGTTTTTCTCCCGTGTGAATGCGCTGGTGTCGATTCAAGTTGCCTGTATTGCTGAATCGTTTCCCGCATGTGCCGCAAATAAAGGGTTTCTCTCCTGTGTGGACCACCTTGTAAATGAAAATAAAAAAAGGTAAATCAGACATTAAGATTGCAAGCAAGAGGTTGATTTACATTATTTTCTTAAAAACCATAATCCTATTTTCTTTATAAATAGGATTATGTGTTTTAGTTACTGTAGTATGTCTGTTTCCTTAAAGGACCACTTCATCACTTTTCAACCTACCTTCATATAATTTGTCCTCACTAATGTTCATGATAAAATACAGATACTCTGTCTGTGTCTCATAGGAGGGCTGTGGGCAGTTCAGAAACCCGTCCACCAGTAACATCATCAATGGGGAATCCAAGCTAATATAAACTGCAGGCTTTCTATTCCGATATCATATTACGATATTGAAAGCCATCTTTCTCACGATAATAAACTAAATAATTTGTAAAAAAAAGTATTTCAAAAAAATAATAATTCTGTCAAATGATGCCACTGGTGGACGGGTTTCAGGATTGCCCACAGCCCTCCTATGAGACAGACAGAAATTATTGTGCTATTTTATTATGAACATTAATGAGGACCAATTCATTATATGAAGATAGTTTGAAAAGTGGTGAAGTGGTCCTTTAAATTAGGCTAGGTTGGATTAAGATATTTGAGTTAGTTATACAGTATTAGGTAAGAGAAACTAACAAAGCAAATAATAATAGACAAATTAAGTATCAAGCTATAATCTAATCAAAATAAATTATGCAATCTAAGCACCTGATGTGATTTAAGGCTGCTGTGCTGTGTGAACGCGCGTAGACAGATATCACAGGAGAAAGGCTTCTCGCCACTGTGGGTCTTCATGTGGATCTTCAGGTAGGCTGATGCCTTGAAACTCTTTCCACAGAGTCCACAGCTGTGGGGCCTCTCTACCGTGTGGATCTGCTGGTGTGAGCGCAGTTCAGTGATGGAATTGAGTTGGCGGCCACACAGCATGCAAGTGCAGGGGATAGTCGCCGTGTGTTCTATGAGGTGAGCGCGGAGCGAGCCGACGCAGGCCATGATCGTGCCGCACACCACGCAGGCCCGCGAGTTCTCGCCCAGGTGCGACGTCTTCTGATGCATCTTCAGGGAACTCTTCTGGATGAAACACTTCCCGCACGTCTCGCACCCAAAGGGACGCTCGCCCGTGTGGATCCTCTGATGGCCTTTCAGCGTGTCGGCCTGGTTGAAACACTTGCCGCACGTCTCACAGCGGAATGGTTTCTCGCCAGTGTGTATGCGGAGGTGTCGTTGCAAGTTACCCTGCATGGTGAAACGCTTTTGACAGTACTGGCAGTTGTAGGAGCGCTCGCCTGTGTGTACCTTCTGGTGCATCTTCAGACCGTGGGCGCGGTAGAAGCTCTTACCACACTGCTCGCAGCGAAATGGCCTGACCTCAGCATGAAGGCGTTGATGGTTCCTAAGCAGCTGTTTCAGTGTAAAGCCCTTCCCACAAATGTCACAGGTATGGGGCCTCTCACCTAGACACGGATACACAATGTGTTATAAACATAGTTATAATGCAACACATTATAAAGCTTCACAGTGCATCACAGCCTTGTGAAGTGCTTCACAGCCTTGTGAATTAAGAACAATGTTAGAACAATGCTTTCACACCGGCAAAAGGCTAAATGGATGTTGCATTCTGAACCCCAACCAGCAATCACGGATGCACTGATATTCAGAGTGCACTGACGTCACTGGGGCTATACACATTTTTCTCTCTCACCTGTATGCAGCAACACATGTGCATTCAGACTGCGCTGGAAGGCGAAGCCGCGGCCACACTGCGAACAGTGGAAAGGCTTGTCTGCGTTTGCTCCGTGCACAGCCTGATGGGCTTTGAGCTGGATGAGCTTGGTGAACGTCTTCCTGCAGTGCTTACAGCTCAGAGGCTGATGGCTCGGACCATGGCTGTCCTTCCTTGGCTGGCCACGACGGGCCTTGGGCTTTACTACACGCCTGGGCCGGGCTGGGAACCCAGGGTCACGGTCTTCTGCATCCTCTGGATCCAGCTGAATGAAGGTTACATGCCGTTATCATTTTCATTATACTCTTTTCATTTCATCAGGGTTCATACAGAATGTTTTGCAGTGCATCTGCTCGGATCGTAAATTAAATAGTAGGTCAACCTGGTAGTCTGGATCATTGTCTTCTTGTCCCAGGTCATCAGCGTACTGACCAGACTCTGGAGAAGCCTGGTCAGGGAAGGCCTCTAGACCCTCTTCTTTTATTATCATGGTCCGGATATTGTCCTGGGAGACAGCAAATTATAGAGTTACACTTAAAAGATCCAAAAGAAAGAATTTAAAAAACATAGTTAGCATTTTGTCTTTTGGGTTGACAAACTTGACATATAGGAAGTTGACATATTTGTCCATCTCCATTCTCTTTGAACAAGACAGCTTTCTAGTCTTTTTAGTGTCCTTGAGCAAAGCTCTTACTTAAACAGCCAAATATTCAACATTTCATTCTTACCAGTATTGTCTCGCTTTCACCAGTAAACGGAAGGACCAATTGTAAAATTAGACTCATTAGTAATGTCATAGCCTGAGACTGTTCACAGAGAAGCCTGAGGCTGACATTCTCTTTTATGTTTCTATTTCCCCTCCTCTTGTATACTCTATGCACAAGATAATAATCAACTTTATAGTCACATCACAGGTTTACAGGTGTAAAGATGTAGGAGAAACGGAAAAATAAGTCAATATTGTGGCTACTATATGCATAATTATAAATGTTACCAGAAAGAAATTGCAATTTACCTCATAATCTCTGCCCTTCCAGAGATGAACTATGGGGGACCTTTTCACTGATATGACTTAAAAATGAAAGAGAAAACATTGTATTCAACATGTGTGTAAGAAGTGTGTTGTGAGCAGAATTCAAACTAACATAGATAGATAACAGTTTAACAAGAACAACCTCAGCACATTGTAGAGACGATGTTAAATGACCTCAACACAAATGCAGCAGCCTACTACTTGGTTCAAATAATAAAATATCAAAGAAGGAATGTAAGAAGAAGAATCCTCTTCACCTCTCCTCTTCCTCCCAGAGCGTTGCGTGGTCTGGAGGACAGCCTCTCCCTGCACACCCTCACAGGAGCTCACATTGGCTAGGACCCTCTGGCTCTGCTCGTGGCCCACACTGCCCTCTATCTCCTGGGGCTCTTCAGCATGCTCCAGCAGCAGCCTGAGCTCCATCTGTGCTGCTTCTAGTCTCTGCGTCAGGTCATCGTTCTCTGTGACTCCCTGAGTCACCTACGTATAAACATCCGGAGTGTTAATTGCACGGACCAGAGCGCCCCTATTCTGGGTTGAACATTCGCCGCAGATATACAAGCTCACAACGCGTTGCATTATGTGAGCTGCTATTTTGGGGGGGGGGGGGGGGGGGGGGGGGGGACTGTGTAGAGAGAAAACAGTGGCGGCCGAGTATAGCCCCATTTGCTCACGTAGTATATAGGGTTTAAATAGTTAATTTAAGTCTGAAGGGTATAGAGCGTCACAGTCCCGCCCCCTCGAGAGACCCAGAAAAGAAATCCCTGTTCATTTTCCTCAGACTTTTAAGAAAGTATTTATTTTAAAGACGTTTACGCCACGGACAAAGCCAACTCTTGTCGTGACAAATCATGACAATAAACACAATGTTTTGGGCCAAACAAAGAATTAGAAAGTAGAAAGAAACCGCAGGTTACAACACTTTTTTTGTTGTTTTTCTTCTTTGTAATTATTTGTTTGGCCCAAAATATTGTGTTTGTTGTCATGATTTGTCACGACTCGAGTTGGCTTCGTACAACGCTTAAAAGGTCTTTAAATAAATACTTTTTGAAATGTCTATGGGAAAAATGCATTGGGATTCATTTCCTGGGCCTGGCGTCGTCATGAAAGCCCCTTTCACGTCATGAAAGCCCCTTTCATGATGACGAGCGGCCAGGAATAGAACTTCCAATACATTTTTCCCATAGACGTTTCAGTTTTGAGCTGAACAAATAATTAGAAAGAAGAAAAACAACAACAAAAAAGTGTTATACCCCTGCCCTTTTTTAAGTTTTTTCCTTTCTTTCTAATTATTTGTTCGGTGCAAAAATTTCGGTTCAGGTCTTTAAATAAATCCTTTCTGAAACGCTCTATACTAGTGTTACGTGTGCATTTGTTTACGTTTGTATAATCTCAACATGGCCAATCGGAGGGGAGAATAGAGAGTTATTGCATTAAAAGGTTTTTAAACAGCGATGGAGTGCAAGAATAATAGTCTGCTTGCCTATAATAGGCAACCACAATAATTAACAATGAGTATCTTAGTGTATACAGTGACAACAAAATAAACAAGCAATATTAACCCATAAATCATTTAGACCAGAAATAATTACTGGAAAGTTAACAAAACTAAACAATTTGTTATTCCTTTTGCTTTAGAATGGACTCCAAAGTCTTTCCGGTGAGTTGCTGTCTTTAAGACCTTTTTTTGTTAATATATTGTAGACATACTTGTAGTCTGAGGAGAGAAGAGCTGTTGTTGAACAGTTCACAGATCTTCTCAACAGCATCTCTTGCCAGAGATCTCATGTAGACACTTAGCTGAATCACCTGGACAGTGAGTATTATAACAAAATAAGTTAAATAAAACAGAGAAGACAGTTTAACTTTGCATGTTTGAGAAATGCAGTAAAATGCACGTGACATCTGTTGGACTGAATGATGAAATAATTAGCCTAGTTCCCTTGAAATCATTATTTAATTACCAATGAACAAAGGCAAATTGTGCAAAAGCACAACCTTAGCAAAAGGTAAAAGCTAGCATGATGCTGTGCATTATGTGAACAATTAATCAATCACACTCAATGTGTATTATTATGTGAGCAATCAATCAATGAATGTCACGGTAAACTTATGTGAAAGCGTGTACGGCTAGATGTCCATAGACATACAACAAATAGATAGGCCTAGCCCTTGCGCGTTTCAAAATGGCGTAGGCAGGCTACTAAAATGGTCTCGTCTTGATCAACGTTACGTTGGACTTGGACCTCAACCAAAGTAACTACATGTTGTATCCCGCATTAAACACTGGCATTGCAGTCACGACTGTTTAGCTGCAGTAGTAGTAAGTCATACTATAATATTGCTAGCTACTCTATTTCTATGATCAGCTGGTTGTCTAGACGCCAAACAGGGGAGGGAGTCACACACTCACAACATGGACACGAGTAGATCGCAGGGAACTTGGCAAGCCCACCACAGCTACAAATAAGTCCAAATGACAAGAAACGGAGGGACAAACATCACATCAATAACCGCTTCAACAGACCTTATCGTTCGTGCTTTCAGTAGCAGTAGTTGACTGCTCACCATCAGGACATGTTGCATCGGAGCCGCCGATAACTTTGGTCATTTCTGTCACATTGGCACTGACCATCAGCTCCAATATGGAGCCTACTTGTTCTTCCAATGCCGACATCCTCCTGATTACTGAAAAGCTAATATTTAGCTGAACATGGAATATTCTTCAGATAAACTATCAACGGTTTTTTATTACTAGAATAAACGACGACCCGGCAGGGCGGCAGGGGGGGAAAACAACAACCATGTACGTGACGTCACAGATTTATTTTATTGTATTTCCGGTTCGCAAAATACAACTTTCAAAATAAAGGCTTTCGTAATCTGAAATCCAACATGGGGCCCCTAACACAAACACAGATTTGCATAGACCTAGCTGTAAATGCCTAATGCTCATAGCTTCACTGTACAGATACTGTTAGGCTAGCCTCGGTCCCAGGCTTACTTATCTGCGAAAATAAAGCTGTTAGGCAGATTAGATATTAATTGATTGATTGATTGAAATATTTATTAACAGTTTGCAGAATTTACAGTACATTTCAAGCACAAACTCAATACAAAGACTGTTAACTGTGAGTGGACGACCCAATTAAGCATTACACTTGTTTACAACAGGGTCCACATTGTTCAATTCATCAAAACATTTAGAGACATACAAATAGACATTTCTATGTAGTTAAAGAACAGAACAGGAATTCATCATATAGGAAGCAAAAAGGGAAAAGATACATAGGCCTAGGCCTATACAGTGAGGGTAAATGGGGGGGGTGAGGGGATTCAGATTTTACAGAGGCCAGTTTCGAATTGCAGCCATCCGTAGGTGCCCTTTGAGAGCGGTTTTGAAGGAGTCAAGGGATATTAGGTTCTTATAGCTTGCTTATGATGTATTACCGCGTTTGATAAATGCCTGAATTGTAAATTGTGCCACAGTACTCTATGCCTAGCTCTGGTCCATAGCTCTAATGTGCCTATACGTTCCTACATTAAACAAAAACCCAAATTAATATTCTGCATTGAAGAAGTAGGAAAACAATGTATATGGAAATGTAACCCAGTGTCAACATGTAAACAACACTAGTATTATGGATCACCTCAATAGATGTTTTATTACAAACTACAAGCTAGTAGTTTACCACAGTAAACTGTAGGCTACTGTAAATTATTTAATAAATAAATAATTCATTACTTATTAATTAATATATACTCTAAGGGGCTATAGTCCCACTCTATATAGCAGGGTTCCCCAATTAATTTTCCTCAAGGGCCATATTTTGACTAGCGTACCAGGCTGGGGGCCGAGTCTGCACGCACGAGGTCGAGGTCTTGCCCTGAAAATTCATTTTCAGGGCAAGACCCCATTTGAAAAGGATGCCCAGTTTGACATGCAGAGGCTACTGACCCCCATTTAATGCCATTTATATCTGGGACCCTTAAAAAAAAAGGAAATTCTTTCATGGGCCACAAGGGGTCACTCTGTGGGCCGCAAATGGCCCGCGGGCCGCCTATTGGGGAACCCTGCTATATAGCATTCGGAGATGGTGGAATAGTTGTCTGGCTAAGACTATAAAGTGAACGCGTACAGGTTACGTGATTGCCATCTACTGGTGAAATAGATACAGTGCAGTCAAACGAGGCAGGCACTGTTGGATGTATGGATCTTTTGGATGTGAATGTGATGCACAATTTGCACATGCTGCATTATTTCAGTTTGTCTAGTTTAACTCGAAAGGAATATATTTGCATCATAAAATAAAGTAATTTGAATTAACACTAACATTGACTGAAATAGCATACCGGTAGGGCATTTCATTTTGTTCATGGCCTGAAATGAACTGTATGTTGAATTTATTTTATACAAAACCCTTTCCATATTCAAAAGAAGTTCAAGTTAACTCTAAAGGTTTAGGATATTTTAGGACCCTAGTGTAAACCGTAAAGGCATGATCCATTTCAAGAACATGGAATTACTTCCTGAAAAGCATAACTGCCTGTGAAAAGGGACATTTGCTGAAACGTTCCACTCACACAAAAACCTCACATGACTAAGTGGTTTTCAACCAGCGGTCCTGAGACCAAGACTGGTCCTTGAGGAGGTTCCAGGTGGTCCACAGCTAAATGATAGAGTTGGTGACCAAGTGGACCATTATTAGATCTTTAACCCTTGAGAGCGTAAAATTCTACATTACAAGAAGTCTACATAATTAGAATAATGTAAAAAAATATATATTTTAAAGCATCAACGTTTCAATACAGCATGGAATTGTGGACAAATTATTTACAGACAACAAAATATTCTTTAGTCTTGGGTCTAAGAGACTCTAAATGTCATCAAATGGTGGTCCGTGGCTCAAATGCTGAATACAAAAAAAATAGGTGATCGGAAACCGGAGCCGATCATGTCATTTTCAAATGATCAGGATCGGGAGAAATAAATCAGAGATTTTCAAAAAAATAGTGTGTCTAAATAGGCTTGTGTGTAATGTAAATCTCAAAGATGTATAAACAATGATATTTTGTGAAAACGGTCATGTTTATGATTGCCCTCCTGGGGCACTAGTTCCAGCAGTGGCAAACACTTCTCAAAGGAATGCAACCCCCACGATGCATTATGATAATATCCTGTAGTAGGCCTACTATTTATCTCTGAATGATAGCCAAAGCTATGGCTATGGTTTTATCTACAAGGGTTTTAACTTTGACTTCAGTTCCATAAGCTGTAGTTGCAAGATTCACTCAATCTAATTAACCAATACATCATTATTTTTGCTATGATTCCCTGTTTTCATATGACATGAAAAAATACACAATGACAGTCCTTCTATAGTTCTAATAAAAGTAGCCACATATTGCCTTTGAATATTTGAAAGGCAACAGACTAGACTAGAGTGAAATACATTTCTCACATGGCATAAGTGTTGTATAAAATATAAGGATCGGGAAAAATCGCTATCGGCATGTCTCAAAATCAAATGATTGGAATCGGATCGGGAGCAACAAAACGTGATCGGGACATCCCCAGCGCTTTACCAACCCTTATAATCTTACATCATCGTGATATCATAACATCATATGCCGATTTGCTCAGTGACAGACAAAACAAACATTACACTCTGTTCATTGTTAATTAATGGCATTTAATGTTTGTGTTAGTGACAAAACAAACATTAAACTCTGTTCATTGTCAATGGTGTTTTTAATGTTTGTCTAGGAAAGACCCCTCAATAATGGGCCTTGAAATGAAAATGGTTGAAAACCACTGACTTACCTATATGGCTTCTGCTACTTCTAAATGCCTGATCCCCTATGACAGTGGTTCCCAAAGTGGAGTGAGGGGACCCCTAGGGGGTCCCTAGCTAAATGATAGTTAGGAACCAAATGGACCCTTATATGGGTCTATAACCCAGTATACAAATGGAACCAAATGCACCCTAATGGGTCCATTTGGTTCCATTTGTACACTCTCAGAGTTAAATTAACTTATTTTAACTGATTTTACAATATACATGGGGTCCCAGAGATAGAAATGGGGGACCGTAGTCTAATGCAGGTCAAACCGGGGGTCCTTGATATTAAAATGGTTGAAAATCAGCTAGAGCCGTAAAAATCTTCTTATGGGGGTCCTTGGCATATATTTTATAATGGGGGTCCGCAGGCTAATGAAAAAAAAAAGTTTGAGAACCAATGCCCTATGATCCACCACAGTCGTGTTTTTTCCACTGTCTTGAATCAGAAAAGCCTCGTCCACAGTGGTCACATGTATATAGCTTCACGCCAGTGTGTATCTGCATGTGGGACTTCAGTTGATTGGATTGGTTGAATGTTCTGTTACATCGTTCACAGGCATAAGGCCTCTCTCCCGTGTGGATCCTCATGTGTCTGTCGAAATTCCCTTCCGTTCTGAAGGTTTTCCCACATTGTTGACATTCGTAGGGCTTCTCTCCTGTGTGTATTCGCTCGTGCATCTTCAGAGCGTAGCGGTGCGTGAACCGCTTTCCACACAGCTCACAGACAAAGTGTCTCTCCCCTGTGTGGCTTCTTTGGTGGTAATTGAACGAGTATTTGTTAAGATAAGTCTTACCACACACTTCACAGCTGTATGGATCCGTGTGGCCCTTTTCATGGACTTTCAGAGTTGCAGCATAGGCAAAAACTTTGAGGCATATTTTGCAACTGAATGGCTTGATCTTGTTTTTCCATCGTGTCTTTACTGTTTGGCCAGCCTCTGTTTGCGTCTTCTCACTGTGTACCATTTTTTGGTGAATCAGTAGCCTGCAATTGAAGAGAAATGTCTTTCCACAGAGGTCACACATGAATGGTTTTGCAGCACCATGAACAAGCATATGGGCTTTGAGTTTATTGCTATCCGAGTAGCTTTCATTACACTCCGGGCACTTAAAAGGCTTCTCCCCCGTGTGAAGGCGCATGTGTCTTTTAAGGTTGGTAATCAGACCAAACCTCGCTCCACACACATGACAGGTAAAGGCTTTCTCCCCAGTGTGGACCAGCATGTGTATCTTCAGAGAGCGCGGCGACCTGTAATTCTTGTTGCACACAGTGCACTTGAACGGACGCTCGCCTGTGTGCGTCCTCATATGGACCTTCAGAACATTGGAGTTTGTGTAGCTTTTATCACACATGTTGCACTTGTACCGCTTCTCGCTGTGAGCGGCCTCGTGGAAGCGAAGAGTGTCCCTACTGTTGAACTCCTTCCCGCATGTAGTGCAGCTGAACGGTCTCTCCTCAGAATGGACAACCTCATGACATTTCCGTAGTTTTACGGTCTTGAACATCTTGTCACAGACCCGACACTTGTGTGTCTTATCCCACACCTTGTGACGTGCAAGGTGGTTTTCCAGAGGCCTCTTTAGCCTGAACGTTTTGTCACACTGCTTGCAGGCGAACGGCCTTGGTTGCTGAAAACGCTTATGATACAATAGGTGATTCTCAAGGGTTTGCTGATTTAAGAAACCTTTGTTACATTGACTACATGGAAAAGGCTTGGGTTTTTTAATTCTTTGGTGAAATGAAAGGTGATTTTCCAGAGATTTCTGCTTCCGGAATCCTCTGTTGCACTGACTACAAGAGAAAGGCTTCTTGTGGACAATCATGTGTCTTTGCAAACTGCATTTCCAGTGAAAACCAAGGTTACAGTCACTGCAAAAGAAACGCTTTACATTGCGTAGCTTTTTTCTTCCCAGTTTTTTCAGCTCAGTTGAACTCTCTTGAATGTGGTTCTCAGGGGTTCCTGGGGATTAGAGGAAGAAGATGAAACACTGTACCACACAGAACCTGCCATTTAATTATTTGACTTGACGTGATTTTGGTCGCACAGAGAAACTACTGAACAGAACAGTACACTTAGTATAATACAATACCTATTACAACTTCAGAGTTTTTCCTTTTGTCTGGAGGTGGATCGGTCCGTTTTTCCTGTACAGCAGGCATTCAACACACACATTTGGTTTCATTACACAGTGACACGGAAGGTAACCTATTAAAACCTTAAGAGTATATATGAATAGAGACGGCACCCGGAGGAAACCCTGAGGCGAAATAGACATAGTGGACGAATCTGGTATTGCAGCGCTGGCCCAAACACATGAACTCGCTGGTCCGTTGACTGTCATTGCGCACGTTCATGATGACACGTGAACACTGTTTCATACGTGAACGCGCGTGAACACATGCAATGATAGTCAGCGGCAGCGCGTTCATGTGTTTGGACCCAATCCATCACAGAATGCACTCTGTTCCTACCCGGAAGGAGGAGTGAAATCGCCTCATGCAACTTAATGCAAGTGGATGGGAGGAGAAATCCGGTGCCGTCTCTATTCATATATACTCTAAGATTAAAACCAGGAAAGCATCTGTGTCATTTTAGATTTTAACCACTTTAACTTTTATGTTAAACTTTAGCTATTTAACAATAGCTATTTTTTTTAAATTGTGAACATTTGTGATAAATATTTGAACAAAAATTTTTTGGTTTAACATTTTAACCCAAATATTTGCATCTAGGGTTCCCTGGCTGGAACAAAATATTTTGAGATGTGGGTCCGTGGCCAAACATGTTTTTCAGAAAATCGTTTGGACATTTTTGGAATCGGCTGTAGCTGTGAGCTTGTAGATATGCTATTTTCAAAAGATTAGTATACATTTGAAAACACGAAATGGTACTTTAAGTACATTTTGAAGCCTTTACTTTTGTACTTTTACTCAAGTAAATGTTGATTTCCAGACTTTTACTTAGACTGCAGTATTGATACTTTTACTTATAAGTAATAAATGTGAGTACCTTTTCCACCACTGCAATCAAGCAATCGTCTCCCATCTGCACTGCTGTAGGGCTGGGGACCACTGTTGACATGGTCGAAGGGTTGGTGACGACGGTACCAGCTCCCATCAAGAGCATTGGCGGAGTGGGCGAGACTTGCTTGACCACTACCAATTGGGTCAGTGGAGGTTTTGGGACTGCCACCGACAAGGATGTGGGGTTGGGCACAGCTGCAGTCGTTGCCACTGAAGCCGGTGGTGGAGGAGTGAGGATGATTGTACTTGCAGCTGCAGATGGTCCTGCAAGTTTGGGGATTGCGGCTTGACTGGGTTTCAGTAACAGCACACAACCGCCTGCGTTGTGATACCAAGAAATGAGAGAGAGAGGGACACACACACACACACACACATTCAAGTTCACAATCACAACAGTCAACTGCAGATAACATAAGGATGGTAGTCCCCTAGCCCTCCAAGCAGAACCCAATGCTACTGAAGTTTCTGACATTTGACCCAGTGCATTGGGTCCTGTTGCATCAGTACCATGCCACCTGGTACGCGGACATACATAAAACATAAACAACATGGATAACGCCTGACTGCGCTCTTTGACGACATTTTTTCGTGTGAGGGTTTCTGAATATGTGAAGTATAAGTACCCATACAAGCCGTTAAGTATTTTTAATCTTTGTTTGACCGATTTGGTCGCTTTGATTCTTCTCTTCCTTCCTTGTTTATTGACACCTCATTGTACCGCCTATCTGGCTAGCTAGTGGCGCTATAGCTATGACAGAGCAGATCAGAGGCAGGGACGTAGCCGGCACAAGCCAACCGCACACCGGGAGGCGGTACAATAAACGGTAAACAAACAAGAAGAAATAAAGCGACCAAATCGGTCAAACAAAGTAATAAAAAATACTTAGGATACCACAGGAGATATTCTGAGATATTCGCAGCGGAATGTATAGGTACTTAGTTCCCGAATTCAGAATAACGCAAACAAAAAAAGGCCGTGAAACGCAGCAGATTCTATCTTAGAGAGCATGTTTATCACCCGCGTTCCAGAATTCCCAGACGAAAATATAGTCATGAACAGGGACCCTACATAAAACTCATCAAAATTTCAGAAAAGCTTTATGTAGGGTTCCGAGAGGGGCTAGTAGTCCCCATAAGGACTAAGGATTGTATCGGGAGGAGTAAGGTCACGGTGTGTCTAGTCTACCAAATAATTATCATTAGGCCTATATGCTTTACATTCATTTTTTAAGTCAGACTAAAATCTGCCATTCTGCATTAATTTGGAACAAAAGCATTGTTAGACCTACTTTGTAAACAAGTTAGTGCTTTTTTCTGGTTTCATCCTCTTTGCGGATTTTGTATTGACCTGACCTGTACTTTTCCCCTGCACTGTCTGTACCCATTGTGTGTGTGTGTGTGTGTGTGTGTGTGGGACTGTTAATAAACATTTTCAAATCAATCAATCAATCAAAAACACCAACAAGTGCTAAACTCACTAAAAAGAGACCCATTGGCATTTCGTAGCAGAATGTGAGTCGATTCATTCTGTGCATTGTCCCTTTGAGATCTATTCTTGTTATCATTAACAACAGTCTTCAGCTCCTTTTCCAACTGCACCAGGTCGTTCCCCAACTGGGACACCCGTGCGACTATTTCTTTCTCGGCCTGTCCGACTTTATTCTCCAGCACAAACTCCAGGTGTTCCACTCTGGACTTCAGCGCCTCGTTTTCGTCCCACAGCTCGGTGAACAGGTTGTTTATCTGAACTACCAGGTCCATCTGTGTGCGTTGGATGGTACTGTTAAACACAGCCTCGTTGTTGTTGCACTGCGCTTCTTCTTCTTTCAGCCAAGCGTCCTTACACGCGCGCAGAGTCGCGCGCATGGCTGCTTCCACGATCGACGCGGTTTCACTTTTAAATTTAGACTCCATGAATACTTTTTTTTGTCAGAAGTCTTTAACAGAGAACTGACTGAGATCTTCGTTGTGTAGAACTTCTCGTCTGGTAAAAAACAACAACAATGCGAATATTTTCTCTTCCGGGCCACAGCGTTTCATATCCGGAGTCACCCCCCCTCTATGCCCCTCCCCATTGGCCCCTCCCTTAGGGTAAATACCTTAGAGTATTCATATATATACTCTAAGGTTGTTAAATTGCCACTATGTTTTCACCACTGGACAGTGGACACATTGATAGCTTTGATCTGCCTATCTTTTATTATTATTATTATTATTATTATTATTATTATTATCATTATTTTTACATTTTGAATAATAACACAAAATGTGGAATAATATTGAAAGCCACAGTACCTCAAAGGCCCTTAAAACAAGGCTCCAGACTCCTCACCCTGTCCCCTGCCCACTTTGACAGGCTGGAATGGCTTAGGGTCGATGACAGAGTAGGCCCTACACACCTACAGCATCTTGCAATGGGTCTGGTCCAGGTCTGGTCCACAAGATTCGATACACCCAGGGACGGATTAACCCCAAAGAGGGCCCCCGCGTCATTTTTGTGTTTTTCCATGTTTTTATCTTTTTGACATAAATTTAACAAAATCAATGGCCAATGAAGGACCCCAGGAGCACTTTTCAGGGCGTCAAACCCAGTACCACGTGGTCCAATTTCCCTGAAGGGTCCCTGAGAGCCAAGGGCCCGTGGGCCGGCCCCACTGGCCCAATGTCTAATTTGTCCCTGATACACCACCAAGATACCCATGTACCTGTCTAAATACTTCCTTAATGTTAACGAAGTCCACACCCACAACACCAGAGAGAGTGCAACAAACCAATGTGCAACCCAGATTCGGCACAAACAAGGGACTAAATTATTTTCTCTCCTATGCCACCAAAATGTGGAACGCCCTACCAACAGTCATTAAGACATGCAAATCCCTTGACTCCTTCAAAACCGCTCTCAACATCTACATCTAAATGTATTGAGTTGTGCTTGAAATGTACTGTAATTCTGCAAACTGTTTAATATTTCAATCAATCAATCAATCAATCAATCAATCAAAGCCTTCTCAGCTTGTTGTGTAATGTGTGAGTACTAGTCTACCACAACTTCCTAACTCTTTTCAGATGGGGGTTCTGAGGTTCTCGGTCAAATACATATTAATTTGGGGCCCATGACATGAAAAGGTGTGAGAACTAGTAAGTAGAAGTTTAAAAAAACGGATATATAAAACTGATACCGGATGTGACGTCGCCGTACGCCCAGACAAACAAACAAGTGACTGTTGTGCACACTGCGCGCGCGCACAAACACACACACACACACACACACACACACAAGCAAGCCCTAGAGACTCGGTCTGACAGCAGCACACCTCCACATTCAAAATAATTTAAGAAACGAACGACCTCGTCAACTGGCATTTATTCACCTTCAAAATGAACGACACGCTACAACTGAGACTTTTCGTCAAAGAACGGCTAACGGTGGCCGTTGAGGAGATCCTCGGAGCCTTGGACAGAACCCTGGCCGAGTATGAGGACGAGGTGGCCCGTCAGCGCACACTGCTGGACGCCGTGCTCAGACCAAAGATACAGCTGCATAAAATTGGTCTGTGTCACTGTCTTTTAAACTTAAAGCTTCTGCTGCTGTGCTGCACGTGTGTACTGCTGAATGAATTAATGTTATGTCTTATTTTGTCGTAACAATGCGTGTTTTCAGAATTATACTACAGCAGCCACCACACCACAGCCATTAATGTTTACGGTCCGGTCTATAGCGGCGCCGGCTAGCCCATTTGGAATCTCTCCCCCTTTGATTGATTGATTGAAGTATGAGTTTGCATTAAATACAGTACATTTCAAGCACAACTCAATACAAAAACTTAACTGAGTGGACGACAGCAAAAGCATTACACGTGTTTACAAGAGGGCCCGCCATTTTCAATTCATCATAACATTTAGAGATGTACAAATATACACTATTCTATAGCCTCGGTAGCCCATTTGAGTAGTACACGTGCATATTCCATCCGTATGTACTCAATGCTAAATGTGACATTCTGCTTAGAGTACAATCAACATTTTGTAACAAAAGTATTGTGTTGTGAAGAAAATAACCTAGAATTGAGAAGTCGGTACAAATGCATGCCTTTCATAATCTAGCTGCTAGATTATGCTAGATTCT
The DNA here is from genome assembly GCF_964188405.1 of Protomyctophum parallelum. NCBI lineage: Eukaryota > Metazoa > Chordata > Actinopteri > Myctophiformes > Myctophidae > Protomyctophum > Protomyctophum parallelum. The sequence continues at coordinate 3,811,160 of NC_139706.1, read as the reverse complement.
AGCACAATGTGTGGTGTGGCCCTAAACTCACTGCATCAAAGTCTATATGTCTGACTCCCTGGAAAATAATGCTGCCCACCTCTCTATAAACCTTAAAGCTGCTATAATCAATATGTCAACATTTTATTTTTTTGGTATTCAGACAGCTAGCAATGGGTAGAACGCTCCCCAAAAATAGTCTCTGTGACACATCTAGGGGCCAGCAATCTGCAATCAAAGATGTTCCTAGAGAGCTTTGTCAATGGTCGAAACCTGGTCGCAATGACTAACCAATCCGGAAGCAGACTGGCAGATTGCGGCCCTAGTTGTGTCACAGAGACTAATTCTTTTTGGGAGCGTTCTACTTCTACCCATTGCTGGCTGTCTGAATACCAAAAGGTAATAAAAATGTGGACATATTATTGCTTATAGCACCTTTTTTAAGTTTAATAATTTATGCCAAACTAATAAAAGCATTCTCTTGTTTTGACCCCAAAGACTCCCTACAGCGCTCCGTCTGTGAAGAAAACAATTCTTACGAGGAGCAGAGTGGTCAGGATTCGGGACTGGTGCAGACTGGGGGTGGGCACCAGGAGGACCCGGAACACCATCTGATGAAAGAGTTTCAGGTGAAGCACGGGAGTCTGCAGATTAAACAGGAGGAGGAATACCAGGCCTGTCAGAGAACAGACCTGCTCACAGGGCTGGAGGAGTTTAATATTATACAAGCTAACCACGGCCATGGACAAGGTAACCATGCTCAGGATCAAGGTTATTTCCTGAATCCTTTAGAAAGAGAGCAAAGACAGGCAGACACCATGACCATCACTTCAGCCGAACAGATGAAAGCAGAACTCAAAGAGGAAGGTTGTAGAGTACCTGCACCAATCTTTAATGGTCAGTACCATAACTCAGATTGTTCAGTAGTTGAGGGTGAGGATAGTGTCCACAGCGGTGAGTGGAAAGAGGGTGGGCATCAGATGAGTTATAAATTACAGCCAGTAAAACACAAACATCGTTCTGACATCAGATCTACGGACAGAACATCTGTGTTCCCTCCCAATCACGATGTGCCTCGCCACGCAGCATGTGGTGGCAGAAACTTGGAAGACTTTTCAAAATCATATAAGTGCAGTTTTTGCGATAAAGAATTTGCTATCAGGTGGAACAGAGATGTACACCTGCGGGTCCACACTGGGGAAAAACCATACACATGCGGCATTTGTGGTAAAGAGTTTTGTTCCAGCTGGAATCGAAACACACACATGAGGACCCACACAGGGGAAAAACCATACTCGTGCAGCATTTGCGGTAAACGGTTCAGTCAAATTGGAAACATGAGGTCCCACTCGAAAACTCACACAGGGAAAACTCACAGGTGTGCTGTTTGCGAGCAGGTTTTCACAACGTGGTCAGATCTCATTAACCACCGGAGAAGTCACTCGGGAGAAAAACCACACACTTGTGATATTTGCAACAGGAAATTCCGGTTCAAAAGCCTTCTGGAAGGACATATAAGGAGTCACACGGGGGAAAAACCATATACCTGCAATTTGTGTGGCAAACAATTCAGCCAGATGGGAAATATGAAGGTACATATGAAAACTTATCATTGGGGAGAATCCACCCAGTGGTAGGCTCAAATGTAGTCTAAAAGAACAGAAACCATGTCATTTGAAACCCATTTGATGTACATAAATCAAGCATGAAATTGTCAGAGTTGCAGTATTTGCCATAACATAATAATCCATTATAGAAATAAGAATACACCTCATCAATGACATCCTATCCCAAGGAGGATGAAGGAGCTAACAAGATGTTAGTAAACATATAGCTAACTAGTGAATGATAGCCACTTAAGTTTGTTCTATGGTGGCATGATGACAATTTGCAAATGTTATCAACAACACTGCTAGCCTGATAGCCTCTATCATTGATAGCTGAAATGACACTTTTCTTTCTCCATCATAAATCAATGCTATTGAACACGCAGCTTTACGTCTGTGTGTTGGTTAAAAAAAATGTAACCATTGAAAAATATTAAAGTGCTTCTGACAAAATCGGCTAACTGTCTGCTAAAGCGCGGTAGTGTGCTTTAAAGTTTAAACCCTCTACAGATATCCCTGCATGACTTCTCAGCATTATGGTATCAGGCCCTATATGTTTTGTCAAAGTATTATTCGAAATATATTAAAACATTTAACCGGTTTTGTTTTAATTAAATGGTGCATTTATATAGCGCATTTATCCAAGGCGCTTTACATAGATTGTGCATTACATTCACCCATTCACATGCACATTCATACACCGATGGCGGCGGAAATCATGTAAGGCACATCAGGAGCAATTAGGGGTTCAGAGTCTTGCTCAAGGACACTTCAACACTAACTCTGGGGGAGCTCAGGTTCGAACTGGCAACCTTGTGGTTACCATCCAGCCACTCTACCACTCTCCACTGCCGCCCGGTTAATTAAGTGAGAAAAAGCCATTAGAGCACATCATATGGGACAGGGGCAGATTTAGAATATTATTCAAATGTACAGGAAACGGGAATGGTGATGTGCACAATCTGTTTTCTATTGTTAATTTGTCTGCCATGTTCACCCCCCAAAAATACATTTTTTCCCTATCCATTACTCACCCCATGGAGACTTTTGTTGTTTTTGTCGGCATTCCTAATGCCAATAATTTGACCAGCAGTGGTTCCCTGTGCCTGGAAAGAAACAAAGAGTCTCCTTTGTTGTCCATAGGGAGCATACAGGAGCTTGTCATCAAATTATTGGCGTAGGAACTAGGAATGTGACAAACGGCTTGGAGTGGTGGCGCCATACATAAACATTTGAATGAGTACGAGGTCTGGAGACATGCAAAGGGGTGGGTAAATTATAAAATGCAATTAGCTGTGGGAGATGGAGCCTAGTCTACCCATGAACTACTGGGGTTAATGGTTAAGAAGACAAAGGACACAATATCTTTTCAATATCACAATTTGTATTTATCAATTCAAAGAAACTGTACAGAGTCAATGATTTTGGAGTTTGTTCTCATTTTTTTTATACATGATTGGTTCATTCATACACCTTTTTCCATGTTAGTAGTTTGTGTTGGCCCAGTACAATATGTTACAGTGATTGTATAAGTGAAGGGATGGGACTTCAAGACATGCACAGCTGTATTATTATAGAGACTGTCATTCATGCAACCTCTGTCCTGATATGGTCGCGTGGAGGAGGAGTGGTCAGTTTGCATTTTAAACCAAAGTATGGTACAAATAAACAATCTCGCTTCAACAGATACTGAAAAGATTCGTTGAAAAAAGGGAAAGAAACAGTTTCCCCAGTGTCACAGCAGAGAATATTATTTTCTTTGTTGCAGTTCATTACAGAAAATACTTTCTTTTAAAGCAAATAATTTTTTTACATTATCACTATCGGGTTGTGTTGCTGTAGGCAGATAGACAGACAGACAGACAGAAGTTGAAGACAGACTGACGGTGGCGTTTTGGGGTCCTGGGCTGAGTGAAGTGATAGCAGCCTTTCAGCAGTAGTGAAACATACAGTACAGTAGTCACCAGTGACTGGACAGTCAACCGAGCATTTGGCAGGGTCACACCTTGGACAAATAGTGCTCACAGATAGTATTTGTGGAACATCTATAAGTGATCGATATTGGTCTGGTACAATCAATATAAGCCCCACCCACCTAGTCTTCCAAATAAGATATTAATACAAACATATATGAACAATTTTGAATTTGAAACGGGTCTTAATATTGTAATTAGTCAAACGTTTTTTGGAGACAATAAATGTACACTACAGTATAAAGTGCCTAAATTATGATAAATATATTTTAAGATGTGTCTGAATTTTCACCATAGCAGATAGCTAACCAATAACTATGTGTATATGCTATGGTGAAAATAGTGACATTTAATGTAGAAATGCATACATTTATTGGTTACTGTACCATTTCATTCTACACTTAAAGGCTCTTCATAATGGTTGCACATAACCGGCAAAAAACAAACATACTGTATAGAGACTCCTATGAATGACACTGTATATAAAAAATATTGTGCTTTCTTAAAGCCAAAAATTCACCCTGAAACAGAATTTGCATTTGTTATTTCTGTTACCTTGGACAGTTTGGTCTTTGTGAGGAAGTCTTTTTCGTAGCCCGAAACACAACAGAGGCAACACTAATCTGTGATGTCACTTTCTGACGCTCCTCTACTGAGAATGAAAAGGACACACATTGTATTTAAACTTGACCACTTAAACCCTATACAGTATGTACGTTCATTGTACGTCAAATAGTGAAAATAGATAGATGATCGACATTGAGCTCACGACTTATTATAATGTGATGCATTGTGAGCTTGTAGATCTGCTGTTCTCGTTAATTCTTTGCAGAATGTTCGTCCAGAATATTGCACACCATGTGGGGTTCATGTGGGTAACAGTATTGTAACAGTCAGTTTTAATAAGCAAATCAATACATTTTGAAAGCTCATCAGCACTACGATCAACATGCTGCGTGTGTCCACATTCAAACAAACAATTTACTTCATTTATTTGTTCTCAAATTTATTTCACATTAATTGCAATGGTAACTTGAGTTTTTTTTTAAACAATGTCACCAAAACTGAATTCTGTGTATTCTAACTGGGAGTGAGTTCCTCAAATTCAGAAATGCTGAACAGAACCATTTGGAATTGTAACAATGCAATACTGTATGCACATTCATTCCTTTCAGGGTGAATGTTCCCTCAACACAGCTGCTAACAGTTCCACTCAACAGCCCGGGTTGTCATGTGAGGCAATAGATACTGAATAAAGATGTTACGTGTACATAGTACAGCATGAAAATGCATACTTCTATGTATGGACCATTTGATTGATTAAGCCTCTACTGAGCCCTATTCAGAAATGTATTTTCTTTTTTCAAATTTGATGTTCCAGGCAGTGTGTTGTTAAGTAGATTGTGGTTAATCAATTTCTATGGCCAATGGTAAATGTTTGTAAAAAAAAGAAAAACTGAACAATGGAATAAATGGCAGTCATCCGGATAGATGAGAAACAAGCAAGATGACAAATGGCTATGGCTTTTCATCGCTTCTCAACAGTGATAGATGTAAATGAGGTCTTACAATTCATATAATAAACTATACATTAATATGGATGGCGCTTGCATTTGTTTAGAGGTGCATTTGTGTTGTGCCCTTTTGATATGGTATAAATGTACAGTATTGGTGCGTGTTAACGTAAAATAAATGAATATATTTCTCTTAATGGGCTCCAAAATGAAAACAAAACAATAACAGCTGTGCCCCAAAATGGCAAGAATGAACCCAATAAAAAGGACCTAAAAACATCCTTTTCAGTAGTCCTGTACTTCCACAACAGCACTGAGTCTCAGACCTCAACTCTATGCAATAGGCCAGCATCCTAGTGCAAAGGAAAAGTTGCATAAAGGTTCATTCATCATAAGCGAGGACATCATCAATATAATTTCTAACCAGTAGTATCATCATCATGACAACAACAAGAACAACATGAATTCCTGATCAATCTCTCCAATCCTTTTATAATACTGCATACTATTCAAGTGTGTGTGTGATTTTGGCATACGGATTGAAACACTAAAAACCCAGTGCTGAATATGTAGCTGGATGGCATCAGATTAAGACACATCCACATTAGTGTTTTCTCCTAGTCCGCCCCATGCCGAGAGGAGACGCCAGTGCGCCACCCTGCAGAACAATAATTTCTATTGGCTGCACGGTTGAAATGCTGTTACTGATACAGACTACTTCAGTGTTGGTTCCAATGAAGAAAGCTTGCCACACAGACAGTTTAAAATGCCATTTCAAATCATTTCAATGATAAAACTTTAGTGCCAAATGGTGTCATTGCCATTTGATCGGACTTTTCCAGCCATCCATGTGTGGAAAATGCTGGTAATAATACCAATAATAATTCCAATATCAATACAGGAGAAATAAAAAGAATAATTGAACATACATCAATGTGAAACCAAAAGAGTATTTTATTGATGAGTTTGTCTAGGTTGACATAGTACTTAAACTGACGTTAGCAGAGCAGAACCACGTGTACAGTAGACACACACACACAGGTAGGCAGGGCACGCTACACAAAGTACACACGTCCCCCAACATATAAACTCCCCAAAACAATAAACCTAACATCTATTTTGTACTTTTGTTAGCTTGATGCTCATGATGTTAACCCCGTTCGCTACACATCTCTTCACAGCTGTCAGCAGACTGTCAAATGTTAATGAATGACTAATCCTGGCTGGCTAAAAAAGAGACCCTGTGTAAGTACCTGGATGGTCAGTGTGTATCTATTAGCATCACGACTGTAGTGCTGGTATGTTTTGGCAGCATTGCAGTCTTCTGGCTCACTCCAAACCACTATCTCATACACAGTTAGTGGTGGATCAGCTGATGTTAACCCCAGTATAATCAGTGTACAAAATACTAAGAGCGCCTTCCAAATACTCAGTTGCGTCCATTTTCTTTAACACAATCCATTTCACAACTGTTCCAAGGTGTACAAATCTTTCTTTAGTCTGTGGTCTCTTTGTCCTCTTTGATGACAGAAGTGGGTGAAGTCGCTAAGGGTATGTATAGCAGACATGGATTCACTATTTCACCAAATGAGCTCATAGCTTGTACACTTAGTGCATTATGTCTGCATCTTAACCCAGTGTCTCATTTTAATAATGCTCTTGGAATCACAATCCCACAGACAGAAGTCCTCCAGACTGTGGATGATATTCATTAAAAAATAACATTGTTCATTTCTTGTTTTGATTTTGTGTCCAACATGCATGTAATGGATTGCACTGATTTTGCATTCATGTCTAAATATGTAGAAATTAGCGGAAAAAATTAAAAAAGGCTAAGGCTAAGTACATATTTAGTTTATGGCGAAAGAGCCATAATGATCACCATGGAGCAAATTCATCAGGCCAAATGGAATTAAAAGTCCTCACGTTTTATCTGAGATGGATCAAGTTTATCTGGCACAGTGGAGTCAATGGGAAAGATCTCCATAATGAAAGCTCTATTCCCCACCTTGACTGCAAAAATATATATATGACGCTGCTGTCAAATGAAAACTTTAGTCATAAAATAAGTTTATAGTGCTTCAGAAATTGGACAACATATCGTTGCTGTCAAGCAGAAACCTCTTATCTCCATATTTTAACTTTTTATGCTTCTTCCATGAATGAATGCTCTACTGTGTCTACTCTACGGTGTCACACAAAAGTATCATAAGTAGCAGATCCACAAGCTTGAAAGCTTTTGAGCTTGTATATCTGCTACTTTTGAATGATATAATAATGAATATCTATCATGGGTTTTGATTTTAGTCAAGTGAAAAGTAAATATGATCAACAGCAAAGTTTTCACAAGTCAGCAGCGACATGCAAAATGTTCCATCATTGTTTAAGATTTTAAAATATTTTCAAATGCCGTCCAATTACCCATGTGTTCTCAATCATTCTTTACACTTTTATACGGTTAAACCATCAATGTTAATTTATTCTTTTGTACAGTTGAGGATGTTCTATGCAGTTCCACTGAGTGAAAGATTTGTGATATTCTTTCCTGGTAGGCTACAGTATGTTAAATATGGCTTATTTTGTAATATTATAGGCATATATTATAATAAATAATATATGTCTATCTGATTAGTTATATACCTATAGACAATTTATAGGTAAATTGTGAAGTGAGATGCAAAGCTAAACATAATGTCCAGATTGTGATTTCTCTCGAGCAAGACATGCAACCTCATAACTCACATTCAAACTAGTTCACTATAGACTTGTTCAATCAAATATACCATTGTTTAATAATTTCCACCTTCACTGGGATTGCATTCTGATTGCTTTTTTTAATTAATCAGACACAAACCGAGACTCTTTAATTCACTTAATGCATTTTCTCACTGTCGGGCAGAAACCTTGTGTCTTCTTCATATTGATTAAAAAGAAGAAAAAAAAAACTTTTGCTGTTTATATATGTTGTGATGCAACACATTGTATGAATTGGTAGATAATAGATATTTCTTTGATTTTAGACATTTCTGAAACTTCTGAAATTGTTTTTGCATTTCTGCTTTGTGGGTCTTATTTAACCATTGAAGCGTAAACAAGAGGTTGTGTACAGGTTCTTTAATCATTGTCCTGAAATGAATGGCATTGTTTCAATGTTTCCGCCCGAGAGCAAAGATTTATTGCTTCATATAATATAATTTGTTGTTTGTGGCATTTATGACTATCTGTAGTGTCTGGTTTTACGGGGGTTGATCTGGACAGCTTTAGTTACAATTTTACACTCTGCTGAAATGAGCCTTGATGGCCTTTAGAGGGCGCTGCAGTTCCGTTGTATTTACACGGCCACAGGTTCCACCAAGAGATGAAAGAAAATAGGAAAGCAGCGACCTCTCAAGGTAAGGTTTCTCAAGGATACGTTCTTCTCATCTGTGAATGTCTGATGTAAGTTTGGTTGTTCTATGCTGTGTGTGTGTGTGTGTGTGTGTGTGTGTGTGTGTGCGTAGGCAATATGTGTTATGAATGAGCCATGTCTGGAAGACTGAGGTGATAAGTGAGGGAACATACATGGTAAGCACACACCAACAGACTGAGGTGATAAGTGAGGGAACATACATGGTAAGAACATACATGGTATAAGCACACACCAACATAAATAACCTGAGAGCTATGGAGACCCTGGGAGGCGAGAGCAGCAGCGCGCAACGCGCGCACACACTCACTCACGCATGCATGCACGGCACGCACGCATACATCATAATTCCGTAGACGCGTATAAAAAGACTGACTAGTTTCTGTGAATAAAGATGTCCATTCAGAATGAAGGGGAATTTTGTATTTCTTTAACATTATATTATAAGAGAACAGAGGAGTAGAGGAGGTCGCTCAGACCTGAGCCATCATTTACAAAAGCTTCTCATGCACAAATGTTGTGCTTTATGCCCCAAATCGGAAAATCAGCCAAAGCACGGATTCACAAAACCTATGATGATGCCCATTTTCACTTTCAGTGACCATATAAAAAAAAACCTCAAATATAAAAATGTTGAGAATTTTCCTTTGCTTTTTAACATTATTTGAAGTGACGGCACCACGGAAACTTTGATAGTTTCATTCCAAAGCACTGTACATCCATTTGTTTTGGGACGGCACTTAATTGCTAAACTAATGTTCTTTGCGCAATACTGTAAAAACACAGATGATTACTTACATCTTCTAAAATGTTACAATTTATTAAATACAAGGACCAGGGCCTCATATTCAATAGTGTACACTACTTTCATGCCTGCAATCATTTTGTTAAGAGTAGGTGTCCTGTTATTCTTTTTTTTTAAAGGATGTACGGATCTCCTTTTGGAATGAAACTCTTCATATTTCTATGAACAAAAAGCCTCTAGGCTAGAGACGGATTCTGACAATACTGTATGTATATATGCAATCGGGATTTTGTGTCTTGACTAATTGTCATGTAACAGTACTGCTACTTTCATAAGTCGGTAAGGGAGGGAGTGAAGTATCGGGGGGGGGGGGGGGGGGCATTGTCATTTGTAGGGAAGATATGCACATCCCAGTTTTTAAATATGGTGCTGGACCCAAAAAAAATTATCAAATGAGGAAAATCGGGGAGCATTGTCATTACCACAACTGTGGAAGCCCTGGGCAGAATTTAAGATGATATATAATGGTATATAAATTTCAGGGATGACATTTAAAATCCTTTCAGGATTTTACTGCTACTCATTCTAATGGGAGAGAACGTCTCCCGATCCTGTTGATCATATACATGCTCTCGGTATTCCTCTACTCTTCTGTCTCACTGTCTCACACCATTCTGTTTTCCTCTCATCAGCGCCAAGGCCATCCAGTGTTCATTCGCTGCTGTTGAACTTGGCCGAATATGGCCAAAGTCTTGTTTGGTGTCAAAGTAAAACCAGGACAATTCCACTAATGTAATAATGTAGGCCTACTGCAGAGCCCAGACCACAAGACGAGACTGAGAACACTGGAGGAGAAGGCTAATAGGAAAAGAATAGGGCATACATTATCTCCAAGTGTGTGTGTGTGTGTGTGTGTGTGTGTGTGTGTGTGTGTGTACACACACGTGTGCATGTGTGTGTGCATGTGTGTGTGTTTGCGTGTGTGTGTGTGTGTGCGTGTGTGTGTGTACATTTTGGCATAATTTCATTCTCTTTCACTTTTCAAGGAGTTATACGAGTGTAGGACGTCTCGACGTACAGACAGACGGATAGATAGATAGGACAGACAAACAAGAAATACATACAGATACAGCTCATCTCATAGAAAAGAAACAAATAAAACATGAAACGTTATGAGCTACGTTTTCGTACTACCAGCAATCAATAACAGCCTTTCAGAGTTGTGTAGCCGTGTCTGTCTCTCTCACACAACACTGCCCAGAGTTTCAGCCTCAAAAAACAGCCACTCTCTGTAGTCGCCCCAAAAACAGCCACTGGGGGGCGCCAGGCCGCGGCCGGTGTCCTCACAGACAAACAAGGAGGAAGAGAGCACACGCTCCCTGCTCTGAATACATCCTGTCTGTCATTACAAGTGAGCCTGGCACCAGTCCTGTCCTGTCCTGTCCTGTCCTGTCCTGCGTTGACAGCTTTCATTCCAAATACAACTGATTTGAAAACAGTGTTGGAGAGAGATAGTGAGAGAGAGGGTGAGGGAGGAGGTGGGTGTTTGCTACTAGTCTTGTCGTCACCCCCTCCCACCAGAGTTTGCACACATTTTAAAACAACCACGACGTCATTGTCCCCTCAGCTCACTTCTTCTTACCTGACTTTTCGGTGCGCTTGCCATCACCCTTGTCTGACCTTTCAGACCGTTCCCCTCTCTCCCTGTCTTTCTCTCTTTCCCTCTCTCTCTCCCTCTCTCTCTCCATCTGCTCTCCTCGGTCCGACCTCTCGCCTCCCCTGTCTGACCTGTTGTCCGCCTTGCTGCCCTCGCGCCGCGTGCCTTCGTCGGTGGATGAGGTAGTTGGCTGGGGTTGGCCCCATTTGGCAATCTCCTCGTGTTCTGTAATACTGGTGGTGATGTTGGTCACCCACGCTTTGAGATCATCCTGTCACAGAGATACAAACACAGAGAAACAACATGCAAACAAAGAGAAAAGAGAGATAGGATAGGAGTGATGTGGCAGGTCAGCAGGAAGGTCATTTTACACAGAGTGGTCACAAACAATAGTCTTCAAATTGACACAGTTGTGAGGATAAGCTAAGCGAGCTCAATTCTCCAGGTGACACACTAACAAATAATCTTCTTACCTCGTCTTTTGCATGGAACAAAAACTCACTGCCATCTTTTGTTCTGCAACGATAAAAGAGGGGGACATTTTAGCGTATGGTGGCAAATACTTAATTTTGCTATATAGTCAATTACTTTGTACAACAACCATGGACAAGAAAAAGTAAATTGTTTGTTATTTGTTTTACCTTCCTTGTGCCACTTACTATCTGTAGCTCTGGATTGACCTACATGACAAACCTGCACATATCTTGTACCTCAGTCATGTATACATGTATACATTTCCCACAATGCAATGCGATGATGATGAGTCAACAACATACCAGAATTTAAATGGCGGACAGCGACCACACCGCTGGTAATTTCTCTTCAGTTAAACACATATAGCACATATCTCCACCAGGCTGGGTCAGACATGAAAGAGTTTTGGACATTAAAGTATACGCTTTATTGGAGTCGCATCGTTTGTATGCAGTCTGAACAGCAAACAATTAATTCAGGAAATCAGATGTTTTGGGCTGGATTTGGCTGAGTGTGTTTAGAGGCCCCTCCATGAATTATTCAATTTAGATTGGATCAGGTTCGATCGGATAATGCGTTCGTGATTGTTTTTTTGTAAAATAGGACCACCTGCAAACTTTGGAAGGTAATTCTAGCTAATTGGTATACAATATCAAAAATCAGTGTGAGACATGTTTATCACATGGCTCTTGAGTTAATGTGCAGTGATTGGTGTGAATTTTGGAAAATAAATTGAATTGGTTGCAAAATATTTGTGTGTGGTTCAAGAGTTCAAATGTAAAGAATCTGGCCAGCATGCACGCTGTTCTGACCAGCGTTCTGCCAGATTAGTTACGGATTCACAGACACACAAATGGGGGTCAAAACATAATCTCTCTCCACGGCCTTCAGCCTGGCGGAGATAAGAAGCGACACATTATCCAAAGAGTACAATTCTAAGACAAGCCCATAAGCCTCACTTGAGTGTGAAGACATTCTTCTTTTTCTTGTAGCCATTGGTGATGTCACAGTTGCAGAGGGACAGGATGAGCATGGGTTCATTGTTGTAGGGCGTGGTGGTGTTCTTGGCGTCCTTGTAGAAACCCAGCTCCCCCTTGTTCAGCACGCAATACAGATTAACCCAGGACCTGCTGTGGTGTGGGGTAATGGTAGAGGGAAGTCAGAGGGAGAGGGGGTGTGGGGAGGAGAAGGAAGAAGAGGGGGGGGGCGATGAGGGACGGGGGAAGAATCAGGGGTGAGGGTGGAGGGGAGACAGGGAAAAGTCAGGAAGAGCTGAGGAGCTGCTCTCTCTCTTTAACCTCACACATCACTCACCTGACCACAGTAGGTGGGTAGGTAGGCAGGATGGACCGGCGCACAGGGGGCCAACGAGGTACGAGGACACACACTGTCCAACAAACACAGATGGAGGAAACGGACGGATGCACGACACATGGAGGTGGCGGGGGTGCAAGGATGAGGGAAGAGGGTTACCGTGTTAGACGGGGCTAGTCTAACAGTATATCACTTACCTTGGAGGAGAGGAGAGGACCAGCAGCGAGCAGCAATGAGGGAGGGAGGAAAAAGCATAGGAAGGAGTTTAGTTAAATGGCACTTGGGCAGTATCACTCAAGAAAACTACAGGTGTCTGCCAGTTTCAATTAGTTGAATATTTAAGGTCTTGAATTAATGATTTAATTCAACAGAGTTATGGACCTTTGTGAAGACATGCAGACACCCTAACAGAAGACCCACATCATGCTTGTCATGGCCTCATGGTGTTGCTATGTTGCCAACAGAAACGGATTGAATCTCGATGCTCCTTATAAGACTCTCCTGCTTTTCTCTCCTCGGTTCTTCCTCAAAAGTGATTGGTGGAGATGGCCTGAGGGAGTTCCGTCCAGTCCCCTCAGATCGTCTCCACCAGTGAAAATTGAACAGGAACGCGAGGAGTGAATGAATTCAAAAGGGAGGGTCTTTGAGGATCTTTGCAGATTCAAACGTGTGAGAGATTTAAAAGCCATTCAGTATTATGCTTTACCTTGCCATGTACATAGCAGGGCATGTACATTATGAAACATTCATCCAAAGCCTTGACTGAGTGGCACTCATCCAAAGGTGGTGGGATGAGCCGTTAGCTGTGCGTGGTCAGCCCAGCCGGTAGGGAGCAGTGCAGGGAGAGACTAGGCCCATTGGTGTCTCTCAGAAGGAAGCAGGGGAGTAGCTGGTCATCAGATCCAGCCGGAGAAGCCACTGTGTGTGTGTGTGTGTGTGTGTGTGTGTGTGTGTGTGTGTGTGTGTGTGTGTGCGTGCGTGCGTGCGTGCGTGCGTGCGTGCGTGCGTGCGTGCGTGCGTGTGTGCGCGTGCGTGCGTGTGTGTGTGTGTGTGTGTGAGACTATGTGTGGATGTGTGTGGTTGCAAGGGTGCTCAAGTGAGTCAGTGAAGGGACAGAGTGGTTGCACGCACTAAGCATGGCATGCAACCAGCGGTGTCCCCTACCCTGGTCCTTTAACCCCACTGCATCCGTCCACCTGCCAGCCGTCCTGTCAGTCAGTCAATCAGTTAGCCAGCCAGCCAGCCAGCCAGACAACCTCTACTATACTTTATTATGTGCTGTGGTTCAGGCATTTGTTAGATTAAGAGGCACAATAGGCATGCTGCAGGCAGTGGGATGTCTCCTTGTTCATGGTTAAATATGTAATCCTTTTTGGCAACACATTCTGATCCTAATAATCAGAGAAGAAATACTGAAGGTCCAGCCAAAGGTTACATAAGAACATCTCCTAAAACCATAGCTAGGGATACCTTGACATTTGTAATTTATTTGGTATTTGTCTTCATCAGACAATATGGTAACATTGTGCCTTGATAAGCTAGTGATCCTGCTTTTAATATAGAGTGCTTGACAATACTAAAATGTATGTATCAAAATTGTCATCAAAAGTGAAAGATCAAATATCCCACTGGTGAAAACAAATACTGTATAACTGAATAAATATGAAATCATCCATCAGATCAGATGTAAGCAAAATGTAAACTCTTGGGATTATTTGTTGAAGCACTCGTAGATAAAACATGACCGTATTAAAGGTGATCCAAGTCCAATAGGCAACCGTCAGTATATCTGACTACAAATGTCATGGGACCATAATGTAATTTGATCCGGTGTCAATCATGCACCTGTTCAGCATCTCAACATCTCAAGGAGTCAGTTGGATGTGTTAGCTTGGTAGCTTAGCATGCTACGATCATGCTCCTGTCATCAAGGCGAAGTAAAAAAAAAGAAGAGAGGGGACAATGATGTCACCAAGACCAGACCAATAAGGAGAACACAACTATATTGCGGCAGACCCGGTAAAACACTGCTGTATATTGTTTTAACCTATCTATCTACCAAATACACATGAGGTTTGTCAGTGGACAGAATACAATGAGTGGCGGAAGGTTTAGGCAGGAAAGTATTTGGGACCAATCTAACATACTTTTTTAATTTGTGAGTGACAAGTGACAACTTACCTGACACTCTCTGAATGTCCCTTGATACATTCAACAATGTAGAATGATTCCCTAATACCATCTGACCTATATCTGGTATTTTTCTTACGAACTTTGGTAAAACCTTGATAAACAATCTATATATAAAAAAATAAAAACATTAACCGGTGGTCAGTGGTCTATAGTGACATCACTCTGTGTCCATCCTCCTCACATGGTTAGCCTACTTGCCGACTGCCATGACCCTGAACACCCACCTATTGGCGCTCTTCTTCAAGGTCTCAATGTCCAGCTTGCGGAACAGGAATCCCTCGTGGTGTGCGGTGTGTGTGGGGGGGGCGTTGGGGTCATGGGGGACAGTCGGTTCGCCGTCGGCGACAGAGGTCTGGGCCGGGGCGGAGCGGGAGCGCCGGGTCGTCTCTCCCGGCGGCGCCTCTTTGGGTCGTGGCCGGCGGCGAGGTTTGGGCCGGTCCCGTGCCCGAGGACGCTCAGGGCGGCCGGAAGACGACTTATCCGATACTCCGTTAGGCACCTTGGGAACCTCACCACGTGCCTGAGGGTGGATGACCATAATAGAGATACTAACTCTAGTGAACAGGTAAACTGTGTTTTAGTATATTATTATTATTCTAGTTGTTGTTATTATTATATTATTACGTTGCAAGACGTTATCATACTATCATACTATAATTCTAACGATGTCTGAGTGTCTGTCCGTGTGTCACTGTGACTGCCGTAACTCCTTACTGCCTGCACCAATCACTCCCATTTTTCACACAGGCATTGACCATATGAATATGGAGGGCAATTAACACATTAATGATTAAACAAACGCAGGCGCAGTACCCCCCACGGCCACAATATATCTCACAACGGGTAAGGGCTAGTATAATAAATAATGAGGAAACCACCTAACTTTAACTTAACTCTTTTACCGCCGGTGAAAGTAAAACATTTCGCTGGCTTATGCTGTCTACGGGAACACAATATCTTGGATTCTTCTTTTTGGATCTAAACAAGCTTGATTTGTGCCTCATTTCTGTAAATGATATGATCCGGGTTACAAAATGTATGTTTTGGGTGAATTCATAACATTCGTGGGACCCGTTACATAGCGATAGTTCACTTCTTGACTCCCGGTTTCCGAGTTTCCAATATGAAATGACTGGCTGGGGGTTCTGGAGTACACAATTCAGACACCAGATGGGGGTGTTGGCGGTAAATGAGTGCAGGGAATACATTTCTGTAATGATAAACCCTTTTTGGCACCTATAATGTAGACTAAAATAAAAGCATACAAGTATTTGCGTATGAAAACAGAATGCAGACCTG